>NC_139220.1:309484308-309679308 GCF_055691185.1 Crinia signifera | reverse complement strand
GACTCATCATGTTTTAGTTGAGAAACTAAAGCGTTGTTTAATGGGTGTTCTGCCCAGAAAATAGGAATAACTTTGGTGAATGCCCCAGAGGTAGAAGAAATGACTTCTTTAGTTGCCTTGCCCCTTTCCACGTTGTCTTCTAATATTCTTAGTGCAAATCCTGCTAAATTGTCCTGAAAAAAGTCATTAAAATGTTATCAGGTAACTTAATGGTAGAAATAGAATATAAAATACTGTATATACTAAGGAACATGAAGCATATCATAACATACAATAACAAAGAGCATTTAGCAATTTGACACCATATAAGAACAATGATCAGTGACTAAAGGGGTGTAACACACAGAGAACTTTTAATAGGAGATTTTGACTAGATAGTCAAAATCTCCTAGAAGGTTAGCCAAAATCTCCCTATTTTTCTCCTGCTTAGTCAAAATTGTCTAGCAACATGTAACATGTGCAGAGACCTACATTGGGGTGGGGTGTGTTGAAACTGAGATCTAAATTGCAGTGTAAAAATAATGCAGCCAGTATTTACCCGGGCTCAGATCGTTTTGTCTACAAGCATTAGGTTGACAGGGTCATTATATCGACAGGTTAAAAGGCCGACACAAGCAAAATGTCGATGGTGGTTTTCTGTGTTTTTTTTCGCTAAAATGTCAACATGGACACTGAAACGTAGCACCGCGTCCCCTTGCAAGGCTCGCTACACACGGCACACTATTTTATTCTCCCTCCACACCCTAGTGGATGGTAGTGCATTAAATACTGCGATCAGATCTGAATAAGGGCCAAAGTCTCTGCTCCTTTAGCTTCAGAACAGGCAGGCATAGACCAAGGCACTCACTCGTCTCGATATTAGCAGGTCCAAGACAGTCTCTGGCAGCACCAGCTCTCTAGCCTGCTTTCTTCCAGCCACATAATAATACTCGCTCTGCTCCCAGGCATCTTACCCTTTTTAAATCCACTTCAGAAATGCCACTTTAGCAGAGTAAACTAAAACCTGGTATGCAGTATGGGAATGGCCTAGCACCAAATCCCTACAGCCACCTCAAAACCCCGGACCGTAGCATCCATTTCATACCTGTCTGGGATTTATATCACTGACATCAGCAGCCACAGTGACACATACCTGCCATCTAGCAATTTTCCTGCTGGCTTCCTACAACAGATAAATGTGTAAACACAAATATTTCTTTGCAAATGTTACAACGCAACATTATGAATTTTATCTGGTCTATGAAAAAACCGAGAGTAAAATTATTCAATACTTCAGAAGCGTCCATCAGAGGGTGGCCTAGGGGTCCCTAACGTTAGATCGTATTATTTGGCTACAAAATTGTCACAATGCATCCTTTGGAACAGACCGAAAATAGAAAGTTTGGGTTGAAATTGAATCTAACGTTCTTAACCTGCACTCTATTTCTTCATTGTTATGGTTGCCAAAAAAAACACGACCAAAAACTCTTAAAAAATCACCCAATAATTTCTTTTAATGGTACTTGTGTATTTTGGCGGCGCCCCCGATGTCCGTCGTACGACGAACAGATCGCATGCCATGCACCCGATGGCATGCGATGCGATTTTGACCCCCTATACGACCAAAAATCGTATAAGCACCCTAAAGGGTGCTTTTGAGCACCCAAATGGGTGCTTACAATGTTAAATGCACCCCCACGCCACCCCCCCACTATAAACGTGAACCCGAAGCGTGGCGAGCGCAGCGAGCCCGCGAGGGGCGGCGGTACGCGTCCTACGACCTTTTCATACCCCCACTATCCACGTCGGCGTGGAGTTGAGAATAGAATAGTGTGGCGAGCGCAGCGAGCCACCGAGCCCGAAGCGTGGTGAGCGCATCGAGCCCCGCGAGGGGACGCGGATACCTTCACAGTTATACGCGTCCCCTCGCGGGCTTCACAGGTGTCCGTGGCGACGCGGACACCTGTGAAGCCCGCGAGGGGACGCGTTTACCTGTGAAGGTATCCGCGTCCGCTCGCCACGCTTCGGGCTCGGTGGCTCGCTGCGCTCGCCACACTATTCTATTCTCAACTCCACGCCGACGTGGATAGTGGGGGTATGAAAAGGTCGTAGGACGCGTACCGCTGCGCTCGCCACGCTTCGGGTTCACGTTTATAGTGGGGGGTGGCGTGGGGGTGCATTTAACATTGTAAGCACCCATTTGGGTGCTTAACATAGTATAAGCACCCATTAGGGTGCTTATACAATGTTTAATCGCATCGCATCGTATGGCATCGTATGCCATGTACAATGGCATACAATTTCAAAATTGTATGCCATCGTGCTCTATCATACGATATCGCGTCGCATCGCATACCATCGTATGTGTTATGGTATGCGATGCGATGGGCGCCGCCAAAATACACAAGTACCCTTTTAATTTAGATATATGGGACAATACAACATTGCTCCACTGCCCAGTCCATTGATTGACAATCCCAGCTTTCAACCAGGAATTAAGACAAAATCTTATGAGTGTTGGTGGAAGAGTGGAATTGGATTTCTTAATGATATTTCTAAAAATACTATTTCTCCAACTTTTGCGGATATTCAAACTCTACATTCAATTCCTCATAAAAAATGTTTTCAATATCTCCAGATAAGATACTTTCATGTATCGACAAAACAACAAATCACTGCTAGAAACAGGACTTCAATTGAAAATTAAGTTTATTGCAGAACAAACACTGAGGGGCAGATTTATTAAGCTTGGAGAAGGGATAAACTGGAGATAAAGCGGAGAAAAGGTAAAAGGAGATAAAGCACAGCAAATCAGCTGTGTTTGAAAAAGACAGTTGGGAGTTGATTGGCTGGTGCTTTATCTCCTTTTACCTTTTCTCCGCTTTATCTCCAGTTTATCTCTTCTCCAAACTGAGGGCCTTATTCGAGTTCACTCTTTCTGACAAAATCCTTCTTAGATGGACAAAACCATGTGCACTGCAGGGGGGCAGATGTAACTTGTGCAGATCTAATTAGATTTGGGTGGGGTTTTACTTCAAAGTGAGCTCTATATTGCAGTGTTAAAATACAGCAGCCAGTATTTACCCTGCAAAGAATCACCAAAAAATCACCATATTTCTATCTGCACATGTTACATCTGCCCCCCTGAGGTGCACATGGTTTTGTCCATCTAAGAAGGATTTTGTCAGAAAGAGTGAACTCGAATAAGGCCCTGAATGATACCCCTTTTACACCGCCGAAAAATCCGGGTCAGCGGTGGGTCAGACCCGGATCTTCCGCGGTGTAAAAGGGGTATATCCGTGTCAATTTACACGGGTCCTCTACCCAGGTCCTGACCTGGTTAGAACGCGGCTAGGACCAGTGTAAAGGCCGGTGTAAATTGTACGCTGCGGGTTGGGACATCGTCACCTGTGTTTCCAGGAAGTCGGCGGCAGCGGGGAGCAATTTCAACCGCACACCCTGCAGGAAGTCAGCGGCAGCGGGGAGAGAAAAGCCCGGCGCACACATCCCCCGGGAGGCGGGCAGCGCACGTTACTGGCGCTGTACAGGTGCCCCGCCGGCCACGCTACCAGACGGCATTTTAAAGCTGAGCCTGCTGCCCATACTCCTCTGGACTCCCCACCCCCGTGCAGGTCAGTGCTGTGCACCCTGTTCGCTGCAGCAGGTGGTGGGGATGCTGTGCACCCTGTTCACTGCAGCAGGTGGTGGGGAGGCATAATGATAATGCTGCTGCAAGGGGGGGATGTTTTACATGCTTATAATACTGCTGTTCAGGGGGCGGGGGGCAGGGGGAGATGCTGCTGCATGTGGAGGGGAGACAAGGGGGATATGGGACATGATTATAATACTGCTGCTTCAGGGGGAGGGGTGGGGGCAGATGCTGCTGCAGGGGGAAATGGGTATAATGATACTGCTGCTGCAGGGGGGGCAAGGGGGAGATGCTGCTTCAGGGGGGGCAAGGGGAAGATGCTGCTGCAGGGGGAGATGTGGGGTATGATAGTGCTGCTGTTGCAGGGGGTGGCAAGGGGGAGATGCTGCTGCAGGGGGGGCAAGAGGCAGATGCTGCTGCAGGGGCAAATGGGTATGATGATAGTGCTGCTGCATGGGAGGCAAGGGGAAGATGCTGCTGCAGGCGGAGCACGGGGGAGATACTGCTTCAGGGGGAGGGGAGTAAGGGGGAGATGCTGGGGGAGGGGGACAAGGGGGAGATGCTGCAGGGGAAGGGAGGGCAAGGGGAGATGCTGCTGCAGTGGGAGGGGGGCAAAGGAGGAGATGGTCGCTGCTGCAGTGGGAGGAGGGCAAAGGAGGAGATGGTCGCTGCTGCAGTGGTGGCGCAAAGGGGGAGATGCTTGCTGGAATACAAGTATTCCTCTTGTGAAGGGGTTGTAGCCCGAAAATGTGCCGTTGAGGTCTATTAAAACAACAAAAATGTTGCTGCAGTGACTTGCTGTTTCCGGTCACCTGTTGGAGCGGAGAACCCTGCTTGGTATATTTATATCTAACCATATTCGCATATACAGTGATCGCAGTGGGCTGTCCCTTATGTCTCTCCCTGACCCTGCTGTCTCTTTTTCTGTCCTGACCACAGCCTCCTGTGTACCACTGCTTCAGGCGACCACAGCCTCCACCGCACCACAGACGACGACAACCACAACTTCCCCTGCACCGCCATTGCCACTGGTCTCCTCCTCCACAGTCTCCACTGCCGATCACAGCCTAAGGTAAGGTAATCTGACCCTCCCTCACTCTGTCCCTGCCATCCCTCGCTGTCCCTTATGTCTCTCCCTGACCCTGCTGTCTCTTTTTCTGTCCTGACCACAGCCTCCTGTGTACCACTGCTTCAGGCGACCACAGACGATGACATTAACTTCCTTTGCACCGCCATTGCCACTGGTCTCCTCCTCCACAGTCTCCACTGCCGATCACAGCCTAAGGTAAGGTAATCTGACCCTCGCTCTCTGTCCCTGCCAAAAAAGCAATTATAGATTTGAAAACTTTTATATTAGACAGCAGTGTCCTGTGGTTATTATCTATGAAGTCCTCTGTGAGTGCCGCTAGAAAACAAAGTGTGTGTGTGTGTGTGTATCTATCTATCTATCTATCTCTCTCCTTGCTTGGGCAATGGCTGCATTTCAGTTTAGGAGTGGCTAACCTACACCGGATGTTTTTTTGTTTTTTTCATCATTTGTTTATATGGCGCCAAAAGGGTTCTGCAGCACCTGACAATACACAGATGAGTGAAAAACAAGATTGGTTTGGCCTTGTTTATCACCTTAACGGTTGTGTTTAATTATTATTTTTTTTCCCAGAGTTGAGCAGCATGTCTACAACATGGACAGAGGCAGAAATTAAAGAGCTCCTGCTAATACGGGGTGAAGAAGAAATAAGGCGCCAAATGACTGGGACTGTTAAGGACAGTATTTTGTACCTTAACATTTCGGAGATGCTGGCTTCTCGGGGAATACATCGCACACAAAAGCAAGTTGTGAACAAGCTAAAAGCCTTATGTAAACAATTTACAAAAGTCCATGATCATAACCGCAGAACAAGTGGAGCAGCGCGTCAGGAATGGGTGTACTATGACCTATGCTACAGTGTATTTGGAAATACTGCACTGACAAACCCAGTGGCACTGTAGTCTTCTATACCCCCATCCTTATCTCAGATGGAGTGCAGTGAGGAGACACCGGCTATGCAGGCTGCCCCACCATCCTCTCAATGTCCTACGCCATCTCCACTATTATTTGATGAGGCCATAGATGCCGCCAGATATCAATATAATGGACTCCAACACCCAAGAACACCGCATCATAGATCCCATACAGGGGGACATGCAGACAAGCTCCGAAACACCAGTCGCCACACAGAACCCGAGGCTGCGCACTAACAGCAAGTACTTTTTTTTAAAATTGTATTTACTAATGAAAGCAGCATCCGTTGCATAGTCTTGGTAGTGTGCAAGTGGAAGACCATAAGCACATGTACGTGAACACAACTGCTATTTTTTAAAATATGCCATTCTTCATTTTTGTTTTCTCTCTCTCTTCTTTATAGTATAAAACGTACCAACGAGGAGGAAACCGCAAAACAGGGCAGATCTAGCGGCAAAAGCCATAACTGGCACTATTGTGGAGCACCTCCGCCAGCTGGACTGACACGCAAGCGCAGGAAGATGTGCGAATGGAAAGGTTTCTTGAATCTGAACGTCAATTTCACCAATCCTTCATGTCGCAGCTAATGACCATGCAGGAGCGGCAAATTTCTTTCTTTGAGCGTATGCTTTCCCGTACATCAGGGAACAGAATTCAAAATGTACCACAGATGACACAACATCCATCTCAGGGCCCAGCATACCCTGACCCACAATATGGCCAATATAGAGGGTACAATTTCTATAACCCAAACACTAGTGTTGCTGCAGTAATACCAAATCAAGAAACACAGGATTATCCTGTGTATAGGCAACTGTCATAAAATGTAAAAAATGTTCTACCTCAGAAGTTTACATTAAAAAGATTGGTACTTGTTTAGTTTCACGGCGGCAGCGTCTCAATCGCAGCAGCGTCTGTGTCCCCTTGCGGGGCTCGCCACGCTATGTAAAATCAACTCCATGCCAATGTGGATAGTGGGGGGTATGAAGTAATTCACGTTGGCATGGACTTTATTTTATATAGTTTTCCGAACCCGGAAGTAGCGGGCGGCCATGCTGCCACCGTGAAACTAAACAAGAACCAAAATATTTGATGTTTTAGGTCCTCCAAAAAAGGCCACTCGACAGTAAATTTGTGTTTTTTTTAACTGTTTACATGCAAAAAATGTATTTTATACTGCACTTTATGCCACTATGTGTGCATCAGCACTTTCGTAAAGTTTTGTATGCCAGTTCTTATGTACAGTTTGCTAAAGAATCAGATACTATGCAAAAAGTTTATGGGCGGTATTGAATTTAGTTTGGCAGCAGTGCCGACAGCATTGAATATAGCCCTATGTGTATGTTTTAGATATTTACATGCCAAACAGTATATTATACTGCACTTTTAGACAATTAACTGTGCATTTGTACTTTTGTAAAGTTTTACAATGTCTACAATACATGTTATGTGGTTGTTATGCAGAGTTCAGCAAACAAAACCATACAATGCAAATACCATTTTTGAGTGAATTTACTTGTTGAACATATATTTAACAAAATAAACCAAACATTGGATGCAACAACACTGGTATCTTGTCATGTCTTTTAAATCATTGAGGGAAGGTTGGCAGCAAGGGTTGTCCAGAGGAGCTCTGCAGTGGAGTCATGCTCCCCCTCATTGGCTGTTGCATCCATTGTAGTGTAATGGTGTAGGTAATGCTCTTTTTGTATTTCACAAATGTTGTGAAGGATGCAGCAGGCAGCAACTACATGGGGCATGATCTTTAAATTAACATTATTTATTTTCATCAAACATCGCCAACGTCCCTTTAAACGGCCAAATGTATTTTCTACAGCCATCCGGGGAGAGCTTAAGGTATGGGTGTAGGTGATCTTCTCGGGGGTCAATTGAACATGTTGGGTGTATCCTTTCATCAGCCACGGGCGCAACGGGTATGCTGCATCCCCTATTATGTGGACTGGAATCACCACACCATCTACGATCACTGATTTCTGTAAGAAAATAACATCATATGAGAATACTTGTTGGATACATAACCGCTGCTATCCCATCAGGTGGGATGCTAAAC
Organism: Crinia signifera; assembly: GCF_055691185.1. Taxonomy (NCBI): domain Eukaryota; kingdom Metazoa; phylum Chordata; class Amphibia; order Anura; family Myobatrachidae; genus Crinia; species Crinia signifera. Next base: position 309,671,607 of record NC_139220.1, on the reverse strand, counting down.
TCATCCCCAGTACATTGCACAGGTGACATGATAGGTCCTGTTGTTGAACTACAGACAGGCCCGGTGACAGCTGCGGGTGTTTCTAAAGTAAGAGTACCTGGTGACTATGTATATGTTGGGTCAGTTTGTAGGATACGTGGGTCAGGATTAGGCTGCAGGGGTAGGGAGAGCGTAAAGTGTGATATAGTACAGGCCGTAGGGTGAGGGAGGGTATCAGTGTAATAGGGCAGGGTGATGGAGTGTGTCAGGGTGATAGAATGCAGGCTGCATGGTGAGGGAGGGTGTCAGTGTGATGTAGCGCAGGGTGAGGGAGGGTATCAGTGTGATATAGCGCAGGACGCAGGGTGAGGGAGGGTGTCAGTGTGATACAGTGCAGGGTGAGGGAGGGTGTCAGTGTGATATAGTGCAGGGTGAGGGAGTGTTAGTGTGATATAGCGCAGGACGCAGTGTGAGGGAGTGTCAGTGTGATAGCGCAGGGTGAGAGTGTGTCAGTGTGATAGCGCAGGACGCAGGGTGAGGGAGGGTGTCAGTGTGATACAGTGCAGGGCGAGGGAGTGCATCAGGGTGATAACGCGCAGGTCACATTGAGGGTGTGCATCAGTATCCAGGGGGGTCCACACTGCACACATTATTTTCAATATTCTTACTGTAACTCTCTAGGAAATGCTATTCACCTCGCTTTTCCTCAGCGATACTGTACAAGTCAGAGTTGGAAAGGACTCTGGCATCATGTGACCGCCCTGGCCACCCTATAAACACATCTGTGAAACTAAAAAGAATATAAAAATTAGACATTTAACATTAACCAGCAAACCCCCGCAACAAATCTAAAGTGAATATGAAACACTAGTATTAATGCACTTACCAGTATCTGTGGTCAACTACGGCCTGTAGAATGATAGAATGCCACCCCTTGCGATTGTAGTAGTCAGCATGGTTGTCATGGGGGGCAATGATGGGGATATGGGTCCCATCTATGGCACCACCACACTGTGGATATCCACGTCTCAGGAAGCCTTGGACAGTATCATCTAGACGCTGTCCTTCCGGCAAGCAGAGGAAGCGCTGGTACAGGGTATCCACAAATGCCTGTGTGACCTGATAGATTATCTTGCAGACTGTACCAATCCCAACTCCAAATAAACAGGATAATGTGCGGTACTCTCCGGGGGTGGCATACTACCAAATGGCAATGGCTAATCTCCTATTTGGGGCAATAGGCTGCCGGTAGTTTGTGGTCTGCATCGTCAGGGCTGGTGCCAATAAATCTAATATGTAATTGAATGTGGCACGAGACATACGAAAATGGGTTATCCACTGCTCCTCCTCAAAAGCTTCCAATGCGCATGAAAGCCTCTCCATGGCGCCGTTCTCTGACCCACATCCTCCGATCTCTCATGCTGCTCATTCGCATAATGGATGTGACGCTGGATGATATCAGTGCCCTCCTTCTGCGCAAATATTGGTGTGGAGATCTGTCCCTCTCAGCCAAGGACTGGGATCTCCTCCTTGCACTACTGAGAAGGTGACACAGCATGAGGTGCTGTGTCAAGCTCTCCACAGAGAAAACATCAAAAAGTTGAAAACAAAAAGAAAATCAGGATCACACATGTGCTTCTCTCTGCCATCATTGCTGCAATGCTGAGAGCTGGCCTCACCCCTCCCTTTTGTTAACTTTTGTGACCTTATCTCTATCAGACCTTAAATGGCCATTTTTAATGACATCCACAAGAAAAGGCAGGGCTGACCCAGGTCCAGTGTAAACGGTGCAGACCCAGGTCAAAGTGCTGTGTAAATGTGGTATAAAGCAGGGTCAGATCTTGAAAACTCCAGTGTTCAAAGACCAGGGTCCGACCAGGGTTTTTGGTGTAAAAGGGGTATGAATCTGCCCCTAAGGGCCTTATATCAACATTATATCCTTTGTTATTAAAACAAGGTTCAAATATAAGAGATTTACATGAATTGGCATGGGAAAAAGACCTGGGAGAGCCTTTAGACGATGAAGAATGGTCAGAAATTTACAAAAATGTTTCTTCTAGCTCAATATGTGTAAAACTAAAAGAAAATGCATACAAATTATTATACAGATGGTACTATGTCCCAGTTAAACTTAACAACATGAATTCTGCATTTTCCTCTATTTTTGGAGATGTAATTGTATGGAAGGCACATTTCTTCATATATGGTGGAATTGTCCAGTTTTAATCCCACTTTGGAAAGAAATTAATGTGTTAACTAGCTCAATTTTAGGAATTCAGGTCCCTTTGAAAGCTGGATATTTTCTCCTTTCTATGAACATCCCAGAGGCCAGTCAAGCTCAGAATAAATTATTCATGCATATAGTTCTTGCGACTAGAACTTGTATTGCTAGTCATTGGAAATCATCAGAACTGCCAACTTTGACTGAGATAATTAATAAAATATGGCATGTTTATTCAATGGAGTATAAAACTAGCATTTTAAATGGTTCTTCTGCTAAATTTATTAGAGTCTGGAACCCATGGAGTTCATATTTCAATATTCCTCAAGCATTTCATTATTATATATATATATATATATATATACAAATATATATAATTTATTTATTTATGATTTTTTTTTTCCTTTTCCTCTTCTCTCAAGCATCAGCCGTGTTGGTTCCCTTTCCTTTCCATTCCATTCCTTTACTATTCTTTTCGTCTTAATATAATTTTAATTAAAAAATCTAATGAATTGTCTATCTGATATGAATGAAGATAATATGTTTTTTTAAGAAGAAAAAACCAAGCTGTTAATTTCCGAAATGCTTTAGAAAATACTTGATGTTATATTTAAAAGAATGCTCTTAATATTTCTATTGAATTTAAGCTTACAAGAAAATTGTAATGCGTACTTTATATGTATTCATTGACTTTTCATTATTAAAATTTATATAAAAAAAACAAACACAAATATATCTTTACTGGAATGTAACTTCAAAGTCAACACTGCTGGTAACTTGGAATCATACTCCTAATATCCCTGTATAGTGATTTTTTTTTTTTTTAAATTTCATTTCTTTATTGCGTTTCATTTAATAAATATACATATCCACATAAATAAAAAAAAAACATTTACATACATACATTTACGTTACATATTACAAACTCACTTGACATACATACATTGCGTGGTGTTTTAACTGTTCAGTGTTCATATAATTAGTATTTTAGTACTGTGGAGGCTTTATAGGTCTTTTTTTCTCTATAGAGGTTCAGTTGATATCTTAATTTCTGGGGTAAATCAGACTTTGATCTTCTTTTCGGAACAGACTGGTTAAATAAATACATTCTATTTTTTTTTTTTTTCCCCCCTCCTTCTTCCCACTCCCATTCTTCTCTTCTCTTAGCCCAGTTTGGTTTTGTTTTGGCAACTCTTTTTCTTCTTTTTTTTCTTTCTTTTTTTTCCTTTCCCTTTCCCCTCTATCCCTTCCCCTTTAATCATCTTCTTATGGGCAACAATAAATATATACTAATAAAAAAAAAAAAAAAAAAAGAAACACACCTATATATTACCGTGATTATTTGTGGACTGTGTCGGCTACCAACAATATATCTTAACTCAATTCTATATTCTGTGTTGTCTTAAATTCCATAATAGTGTGATTGTGTCCAGTGTTTCCACACTGCATTAAATTTACTTAACGTATTTCGTTCTTGTGCAATGTGTTTCTCTCGTTTTATTACAAAATTTACCCGTGCCTTCCATACTTCAATATTTGGTGCTATATTAGACATCCATTGTCTACCCACAATGATCTTTGCAATTGATACAAGATTTATTATATATTCTTTACCATTTCTGTCAATATTGCCCCCTACTATTCCTAGTAGGCAGCATTTAGTGTTCAAAATTTCTTTTGGAATACCTGTCTCTACTATAATTGCCGTGACTTTTTCCCAAAACTGAAAAACATAATTACATTCCCATATTAAATGAAAAAAAGTACCAGAGATATCCGAACATTTCGGACAGGTGGAGGTAGTTCTTCCCGCGAACTTCATCATCCTTACTGGAGTCATATATGACCTATAAAGGATAAATAACTGCGTCTGCTGTATTCGAATGGAGTTTGTTGCTTTTATAACCCCCACTTTGGCAGCTACCCATTCTGCCTCAGTTATTTCCCCGACTTCATTTTCCCATTTTTCTCTCACCTTATCCAGGTTATCTTTAAACTTATTCTCCATTAGGGTACCATATATTTTAGATACTAATTTCTTATTATTGGGGGTGTTTATCAATCTTTTAATTTCGGATTCGCCAAAACCCACCTCTGGTATTATTACTCGTGTTTCCAATATACTTCTAAGTTGTAGATATCTAAATAGATATGTATTTGGAAGTTTATACTCTTCTTTTAATTGTTGGAATGTCTTTAACCCGAATGGTCCATAGACCTGGGAGAGAAGTATTATGGAATAGGGATGCCAAACTTTGTTTAATTGTAAAAACTTAGTATCCTTAGGGGTCAATATATCTATAATTCTAAAATCTTTATCGATCAATTTATTATCCAATGTCTGATTGGCCTCTTTCCAGACCTTTAACGCTTGGTCTATCAATGGAGGGTCTCCTTGGTGTTTCTTCCCCTGAATTAATCTAAACTTGGGAGGTATATTGGGGGTGGAGGTTTCTACTAATCTTTTTACCAGATGACTATTTTCTTCCTCTTCCCTTACCCAAGCTTTCAGATGTGCCAGCTGTCCTGCTATATAATAGCTTCTGAGGTCAGGGAGCGCCATCCCACCCTTAGCTCTAGGCCTCATCAGATCGTTAAATTTAATCTTGGGGCGAGCCCCATTCCATATGAAGGAGCTTATTATGCTATTTAACTTCCTAAACAGCGGTTTAGGGAGATAGATCGGTGATTGCTGTAATATATATAATACCTTCGGAAGCACAATTAGTTTTACCAAATTGACCCTCCCGATGGGTATCATGGGCAGCTTACTCCAGACTTTAATTTTACTTTTTAGCCATTCCATCATGGGTTGCACATTTAGTTCTATAAATTCTTTCGGGTCAGCAGAAATCTGTATCCCAAGGTATTTGAAATTTGATACCCTCTTGAGTCGTGATGGTAATGTCTGTGAGCCGCTGTCCATGTCACCCACCGCAAGAATATTGGATTTGGTCCAATTTATTCTGAAACCTGTATAGTCTCCAAAATCTTCAATTAAACTCAGTATTATTGGGAGAGTAGTACTGTAATTTTTCAAAAATATTAGAAGATCGTCCGCATATAATGCAATTCTCTCTGTCTGATCTTTAACTACATAGCCCAAGTCCACCGGATGTTGCCTGATCAAGCAGGCCAAGGGTTCTATCGCCAGGGCGAACAAAACAGGGGACAGTGGACATCCCTGCCTTGTCCCCCTGGCGAGACCAAATGGCAACGAGGTCCATCCGTTTGCTGATATACGTGCAGTTGGGCTATGGTATAATAATTGCAACCATCCGATAAAATTTGGGCCAAACCCAAATGCCCTAAGTACCTCCCATAAATATGGCCACTCTATTGCATCGAAGGCCTTTATCGCATCCAGGGACACCACCGCTCCTTGGTTCTCCTCTAGATCTTTTATCTGCAGATGCGAGAAAAGCCTTCGAATATTTATGCTAGTCTCCTTACCGGGCATAAATCCCGTCTGATCAGGGTGGATCAACCTAGCAATAAACTTATTTAACCTGTTTGCAAAAATTTTAGCAGTTACCTTTGCCTCAACTGAAATAAGCGAAATAGGCCGGTACGAGTCCATTTCCTCAGGGTCCTTCCCTGGTTTGGGGATCAATATTATTTTCGCTTCGGTCATAGATTTTGGGATAGTCCCCCTATTAAACCCTTCAGTAAGTGTTTGAAGTAATAAGGGTGCTAGTGTTTCAGAATATTTTTTATACATCTCCGCTGGTAGGCCATCGAGACCTGGCGCTTTCCCTGAAGGCATCGATTTAATCGCCTCTATAATTTCCTCCATTAACAGCGGAGCCTCTAGTTCGTTTTTACTATTATCATCTAGTTTTGGGAGGTTGATTTTATTAAGAAAATGTTTTATACTATCTCCGTCATGTTGTATTTTACTGGAATATAGATCTTTAAAGTAGTCTACAAACGCTTCTCCTATTTGATGGGATGTATGGACTATATTATTGACCTGATTTTTTATTTTTAGTATTGTGTTGGGGGGCTTTTCGCATTTCGCTAAAAATGCCAGATACTTCCCTGAACGATCCTCATTTTGATATTTTAGCTTAACTCTGTGTTTCATAATGGTCTGATTGACCAATTCAATGGCCTTTATCCATTTATCTTTAGCCTCCTGCCATTCAGTATATGCAAACTCAGAATTATTTAAACAATATATTTTTTCTTTTTCAATATACTTTTTTTCCAGATGAGCTATACTCTCTCTACTTTTCCTTTTTTCCTCAGCTATTCTTTTCCGTAGCGTACCTCTAATGTGGGCCTTCAAAGCGTCCCATACCACAGTGATCTCCACTGAACCCACATTGATATCCCAGAAGTCTCGCCATTGGGGCGCAAGGTCATTATTTTGGTCTATTTTGTGCAGCCAATTGGGGTTAAACCTCCAAAAGCTCTGACCCAGTTCACTGCCAGAGTCAAATTCCATGTATATCGGAGAATGGTCCGATATACCTCGGGCCTTGTACTCTATCTTGCGGACCTTTGGGACAAACTCCTTGGATACCAATATCAAATCTATCCTTGATAGGGTTATATGCGATGCTGAAAAACATGAGAATTGTTTATTGTCTGGATTACGCAAACGCCATGGATCGATCCACCCAATGTTTTCGATATACCTGTCGAATCCCTGATTACTTCTACCTCCTCCCGCTCCCTCACGGTTCTGCCTGTCTATCTGGGGGTTCAGGACATTATTAAAATCCCCAAGACACAATATAGGTACCTCTGGCGAGGTGGTCATAAATTCTATGGCCTTATTTAGAACTTTGAAAGAAAAAGGTGGTGGCACATATACTGCTAGAATCAACATTTGTACTGAGTTAATCAGGCAATCTATAAAGACATAACACCCATATGGGTCACTAATCACTCTATTACAGAAAAAAGGCTAATGATTTTCGGATTAAAACCGATACTCCCCTAGACGTTGAGGTGAAGGGTGCATGATATGCGTGACCTATCCAAGGTTTTTTTAGGGCCTGTAACTTGTTTTTAGCTAGATGTGTTTCAGATAAACACATAATATCTACTCCATAATTTTTCAATTGGTTCATTACAAGAGATCGCTTAACCCTATCGTTTAAGCCTCGTGTGTTCCATGCGAGAATTTTAACCATTTCTTACAATTTGGTATAGATTCCCCAACTGCTATGTCTTATCACTATCCTTATAATGAACCAATTTTTTACAGTTTAAGCCTCCACATTTTTCAAAGACCACGCTTTCATAACAAACATTACATATAGCAGATACAAAAACAAACACAAAAACACCCATTCCCCCCCCTCCCCCCCCACCCTATATACCAGTTCTCCCAAGCTGTGTATACTTGATCCCAATCCCTATATTCTTTTCCCTTAGGGGCTAGACTATTCCTGACCACCATCGGGCGGTGAGCCCCCTGGTGACTTTTTAATCAGTCATTGTCCCACTGCCTTCCATCTGATGTTTTCCCGGAGCCCATTTGTCGATCCAGCTTGCTGCATCCTTTGGGTTTGTGAAAAATACTGTTTCTCCTCCCGCCACCACCCTCAACTTTGCAGGATATAGCATGGAATAGGAAAGTCCTTTTTCCCTTAATCTTCTTTTGATTTCTATATATCTTGCTCTCTCCTTCTGTGTCTCGGCTGGATAATCGGGAAAGATTGATATTTTAGCCCCATTGTGCAATATTGGGCTTTTTACTCTGGCCATTCTGATTATGGCATCGCGGTCCTGGTAATGTAACAACTTTATGATCATTGTTCTCGGGGGTGCCCCCGGAGGGAGAGGTCTGAAGGGCACTCTGTGTGCTCGTTCTATTGAAAAGAACCTCGAGAATGTTTCACCATCAAATCTTTCAAGTAACCATTGCTCCATGTATTTTATCGTGTCCCCTCCTTCCTCCTTCTCGGGCAATCCCACTATCCTTAGATTATTCCTCCGACTCCTCCCCTCGAGATCTGATATTTTGATTTTCATCTCTTTCATTTGGACATTTAGTTTATCCACTTTCGCCACTATTATGTTATTACCGTCCTCCATTTGTGAGACCCGGGACTCTGTCTCTTTTTGTTGTTCTTTCACTAATTTAATGTCCTGTCTCATATTTGCCACATCAGTTTGAATGTCTGAAATTTTTCCCATAAGTCTCTGTTCAGAGCCTGTTATAGCCTCCATTAACTGTTGCAGAGTAACCTCTTCAGTTTCTGGGGGGTTACTGCCCTTGACTGGTGTTGATGAAGGTGTACTTGTGGGGGTCTGCGCTTTAGTGCTATTACTGGGTTGTGTGCGTGCGTATCTTTCGAGACGTGCCGCAGCACTTGTATTTCCAGTTTTGCCCATATTAGCAGCGGTAACTCTTACCGTGGCCTGTTGTTGCTGTTTCCTAACAGGTTTTTCGGGTGGACTTTATAACATATAGTTGATCTGATCAGCAGTGTTCTTGTCCCCTTGCCTCTCCAAACGTATAGAATCAGCAGGATAGCAGGATATCAGCAGATATTTTGGTCCACGGTGGTCTGGCCTCTGCTTCCTCTAGGACACGCTGGTTCTTGTCGATAATGATCTTCTCCTCTGCTTTCTACTAGCACACACAGCCCCCAGTTGTTATAATAAACACAGAGAAAAAAAAGTCCTGACACCTTCTGAGTGTCCACACACTCCACTATCTGGAGCAGGAACCGCCGCTTTGACAGAGTGTATTGGCAGGGCTTATTAGCGGGGTGCTCGCCGCCTATTAGTGTCACTGAGGGTCTGCGGGAAACCAGTCTCTGCTATGCGGGGGGGGGGGGACCAGACCCGACCCTCCACAGGCTCTCCGGCACAGCGCGGCTTCCCCGCCGACGTCACAGCCAAGCGTCCCGCTTCCCGCAGCTTCCCCCTCGGGTGCGGCACGTCTCCACTGCACGCAGGGATCTCTCCTCGTCACCGCCGCTCACAAGGGTCTCTCCACGGCACACGCTGCAGCCGGGCACACAGATCAGGTCAGTGTTCCGGTACCAAATCAACGGGGCGGCGGGGCAGCAGGAGCGGCTTTAGTATGCCAATTCACTGGTCTCTTCCACGGGCTCTGGTAGTCTCAGACCTCGGCAGCCACTATTGGTATCAGGATTACGTCCAGGGAGCTCACCTCACTTCACCTCCTCACTCCCGCCCTGCCGTGGTCACGCATCCCTGTATAGTGATTAACTTATATTTGTAATTAGTTTGGGTACTTGTGTAATAGCACAGCGCCCAGCTACGCTATGTTTTCAGCGTAGCCTAAGTCAGAGTACCCCAACGGCTGCCTAGCGTAGTGTAGTGACTCCGCGGTATCCCAACGGCTGCCTAGCGTAGTTAGTGTAGTGACTCCGCGGTATCCCAACGGCTGCCTAGCGTAGTTAGTGTAGTGACTCCGCGGTATCCCAACGGCTGCCTAGTGTAGTTAGTGTAGTGACTCCGCGGTATCCCAACAGCTGCCTAGCGTAGGGACTCCGCGGCAACCCGACTCTGTCCCCGGCAAGCCTAGTGAGCGCCTCACACAGTGCCGGTAACCGTCAGATCCCATGTGCTGGCGGACGCCGGCAGAGAGGGGATCATGCGGGCACCGGCGGAGAGGTGCTCCAGCTGTCTGACAGGGTTAGGGGTTCGGTAGACAGACCGAAAGGCAACGCCTGAAATTGATGGTTGTCGCCCAGCGCAAATCTTAGGAACATTTCGTGCGGGGTCCATCTAGATATGTGTAGGTAGGCATCCTTCACATCTATGGAGGCTAGGAACTCCCCTTGTTCTAGACTGGCAAATACCGAGTGAAGCGACTCCATTCTGAACTTGAACACCTGAAGAAAAGGGTTCAAGGATCTCAGATGGAGAATGGGTCTTACCGACCCGTCCGGTTTTGGTACAAGGAAGAGGTTTGAGTAACAACCCTGACCTTGTTCCTGCCTCGGAACAGGAATAACTACCTTTGACTGAAGTAGTCTCTGTATGGCTCCCTGAAGGAGTGTACGATCCTGTTCCGATGCTAGAAAGGCTGATCGGAAGAAGCTTCTGGGGGAGGCCTGGCAAACTCCAGCCTGTAGCCCTGCAAAATAAGATTTCAGGCCCAGAGATCTAGGCACGAGGCTTCCCATACGTGGCTGAAGTGTGACAGTCGAGCTCCCACCTCGAGAATGTCTCGTGGTGGGCAGACCCCGTCATGCCGAGGACTTGGAGGCAGCTGCAGTTGCCGCACGGTCCTTTTGTCCTGAGGTATTAGTCTCTTTGAACTTACCTCTGGATCCTCTGTTGGCATTTGAGGCACCCCTGGCCTTGAAGTGGGTTCTGGTGCTGGACGGGAGTCGTGATGGACGTTTCACTGCAGCTTGTGCTAATGGGAGGAATGTGGACTTACCAGCCGTGGCCTTGGAAATCCACTCATACAGCTCACTCCCAAACAGTCTATCTCCCGCAAAGGGAATGTCACGCTGCGTTTTGAGTCCGCGTCTGCTACCCACAGGGCTCTTCTGGCCGACACAGCCATGGCTGAAATGCGTTCATTTATAGCACCCAGCTCCTTTTGTGCTTTTCAAAGCACATTGGTTATGTCCATGTGGTGCTCAGCCTGCAAGCAAACCTTGATGTGAGCACATGCACCCATTTCACAGAAGCAGCCTGATTATTATTTTTCGAAAAAACATTCTAGAGGACCAATTTTCCTAGTTATTAGAGGACCAGCAGAGGTCATTATTTGATGGTAGTTTGAATTGGATTCCAATATTGGATTAAAGGAGAGCCCTTGTTTAGCGAAATAGGGACGTCCTCTATCCCATATAAAAGGGTGTGCACCAAAAATAAGCATTCCACCTAACACAGGAGGAAACATTTATTCAACCAGAGGGCCAATATATATTACTCTCTGTGCAACTGAGAAAGAACCATCTATAGACCTATTAAAGATTGGTTTAAAAAATGTATACCCAGATGAAGTCTCATAACGAGACGAAACGCGTTGAGTCTATGTTCCATCCCTAATCTTGTGAAAATTTCACCTCTGATAAAGAACTGGATATGGAAAAAGTGTTTTAAATATTTTCTTTTAATAAATGTTTTATGTTTAAAACCTATTGTGTATGAATTATATAGCTGAGAGACAGGAATCACCATTTAAACACCATAGGGCGCCTGACAATACTATTGGGAGTATATTTGGATTGGTGAGCCCCACTAGTAGGGGGCTAAGTATTGCTGGCGACCGATTGGCGATCATTACAATCAGCGCGGTATTAGAGATTTGGTTTGAGAATATATATATATATATATATATATATATCTCAGTATAGGCTCTAATGCTGTGTACACACTAGTACAATCTGCATAAGATCCAGATGCGATTACAATTTAGACTATCTGCATACAATTTACACTATCTGCATTCAATTTAGACTATATAGTGCAGATCTGCACTATATAGACAGGGCAGCCAAGACTTTCTGGTTAAGATATGGGAGCGCGCATCTTGAACGCATCTGGATCGCTTGGGATAAAACCCATACAATCTGCATGAGATCCAGATAAGATTTTGACTATATAGTCAAAATCTTATCTGGATCTTGCAGATTGTATCAGTGTGTACACAGCATGTAAGAGACTAATTGCAGTGTGTTAACAGCGCTTATTAATAGTCAGTGGGGTAAGAATCAGAGCTACTTGGGGACCAGTGTACCTTGTTTAACCTAAGTTCACTTAATCTGAGAGCATGTTCTGTTATAATACACACAGTGATACAACTACACAGTGATATAAGCTAGTCAACACTATACAAGTGCTAAATAGCGTTTAACTTGTTGTCTCTGCCTGTTCAGGATCTCAGCGCTGCTGTAATGGCATCTCAGACACAGGGAGAAGCAGTAAACAGTGTAAAAACGCACCCAGCAGAGCCTGGTCCCGCCCCCCCTGCACGGAGCTGGCGCCTTAAGTGTATTATACTGACAATTTTGTGCTTATCTGTGTAAAAAACAGATTTAAGTTATAGCCCTGGTGGTCCAGCGGCTATCTGTGTGTGTCAGTCTTAAGGATGGGGGGGGGGGGGGGGTTTCGCGCGGTCCCTGCGTGAGGGCCGCCACTACAGCTGCCGCCATCTTGCCGCACAAAAAAGTCGGGGTGCCCCCTGTGGGGAACCCTGACTGGTACTCACCACTCGACGTCTTCGGACCTTGCCAGGGGTGTGCAGCAGCTGGGAGGTCTGTTCGCCCCAGCGCAATGCTGTGTGGTGACAGAACCCCTCTCAGGACAAAGTCCTGCAGCAGGGCAGCTCTGCGCCTTAAGAGGCCGGTGACTGACCCTTCCCCTGACATACTCGAAGCAGGGCTGCTGCTTTGGTCCAAAAGCAGCGCCCCAAAATAAAATAAAAGTTTGAAGAAAAATCCTCTGGAGCTTCCAGAAGTGCAGAGTCTCCTGAGGCACATTTTTCTAAACTGAGAGGAAGTGGGAGGTGATAGAGGGGACGAGCCAGTGCACCCACAGTGAAAGATCTTATGTGCTTGTCTCTCCTACAGAGGAACTCTATCCCCATAGTATTGAACCCAGTATCCCATTGGACGGTAGAGAAAAAGGTAGATGTGGCTGTACAATTGCGTCTTAGGCGCATTAGTTGGCCCTGGGAATATTTCCAGGGTGCATAACGTGCACTCTTAAAGTGAATGTAAGAGTTGGTATTGACAGTTTTTATGTAATTTGATTAAATTATTTTTTCTTCCCTCACTCCTACATTTGACAGTCTCTCCAAAATTGGTAATATCATCTGGAAAAATTTGAAAAAAAAAAAACCTATTTAAAACACTGGGCAGACCTCTGATTGGCTGAAAGAGCGCTGGAGCGCTCTCTCAGCCAATCAGCGGCCACCTGAGAGAGGCCTCCAATTGGCTGGGAGCTCTCTCAGCCAGAGGGTCGCCTAGTGTTTTAATTTTTTGAATTCCGTCCGTAGAGATATCTGCAAAAGAGCCTGCCTCCGACCATGCCGGTGTGCTCGGGGAAGCCCAGCACCGCCGTAGATGGCGATACGTGGCACTTGAGAATACACAGAGAAAAAAGAAGACTTGTGTTGGGGGCACTGGTTTTAAGAGATACGTGGCACTTCCCTGGCAGTGCAGAGACTTCGGAGGGGCCGAGCCCGACCCCTTTAGTGACGGCGGCGACCGGGCCCGCACCTTTTCATGACGGCGTGGCCTGGGCACACCCCTTTTGTGCAGTTGGTGGCGCGGGACTGCCCACAACAGTGACATTTGCAGATGCAGTCCGTCCCCCTTGCACTGCCCCCGTGCAGCAGCACCCTACCTGCTACTGTTCCTAGAAGGAACACTATCTGCACATATATCTACCAGTGTGTACCCAGCATTATATCAGTAATACGGACAGTAATGGAAACATTATTAAAAGAAAACTTAAATCCAACAATTTACAGGACCCCAAAACAATCAGGGATTTACTGGGGAAATCATGTCAAACAAATTAACTTTTTTGACTCCGTGATTAAAAGAATAGATCAAGTTGGTACTATACTCAAAACCATGGGATTGGATTATAGGAGTGGAATGTATAAGAACTTGGTTGCAGAATAGGGAACGTTGTAGTAAATGAACAACAATTTATGCGGTAAAATGCTACCAGTGCAGTACCCCAGTGACCTATACTTGGGCCAGCGCTCTTTAAAATCGAATACCCCTTCCAGGTCAGTGTGCCGGGTCTGGTGCTTTTACATTAAAGGAAAGACTCTCTCTTTTTTAGGGGCACTCTTGAATTGTGATTACATTAAGTAATCTATTTTAACATCTGTCGGGATGTTCTAGGCGTGTCTACGATGTGTTAAGGGTTAGATGTTAGGACACAAGCTTAAAGGAGAAACAGACTATGATACATCACTCTTAAATAAGAGCCCTGGTGTGGGGGCGGTGTCAATGGTTGGGATTGGGTTGCTTGTGAGGGTACTAGTTACACTTGGGGAGGTGGGGTGGGTAGTTCCATCCCAGGGTATGGTTGAGTCTAAAAATTAACTTTTATTGGTTTTCAGTAAAATAGAAACTAGACAAGAACGTTTTCAGGCATTCACACACAAACATATAAACATATATTAACACACACTCAATGGTCTGTGCCCGCCGGGCATTAAGTCCTCTTGTTCAATATTCTGCAGGGATGTGTATCTACAGGTTTAAGGGAATCGGGCCTGTCAGACCTGCCCTAGGGCAGTCTATCAGAGATCCACTGCCGTCCAACCACCTTCTGGCCCTGCAAACATCCAATTTGGCAAATTTGCAGCCTTGTTGTGTGTCTGCTGTCCCAAAAGTGGTTATGTGACAGATAGGTATCCTGTCAGCACCTGATCTCACACTCTGTCAGCAAGAAAACCGGGTACACATATTGAATCTAAAATCGACAGTTGGTCCCGGTATCCACTAGAGTATGTCAGGTGGAGAGCCTCTCGATACTGGTGTTTGCACCGGCTGTGCTTAACTTGTAATATCTATTTGTTTCAGAATACAATTCTAGACATCCTGATGTTAAGGCCCATACACACTAGAAGATTTTCATTTCAAAAGACTTTCCCAAAATCTCTGATAGATATATCTTTCCCCAAAGTAGTGCGTACACACTGAGCTATTTTCCAGAAAGAGCAAGAGATGTTCAGGAAGCGAAAGACTTTGCTGAAAATCTTTCATATAAAGGAATATTTACATAATAGCCACCTATTATGTAAATATTCCTTTAAATTCTAAGGCTGGGAGCAGCGGTCATTGTATTCAGTGCATTTTCTGTTCTTGGGGCCTGATTCAGAACTGATCGCTGGGCTGCATATATTCGGAACCCAGCAATCAGGTAAACCCCGCCAGGGCAAAATCCCACCCATGTGTACGACTACAATTTTATTTGCAGCCGTGCATGTAGGAGAAATCTATTCACCTGCGCCAGCCATGTATATGTTACCTCAATAGCAAAATATACATTGGTGGGCAGTGGTGACAGTAACGTATATATGGCTGGCCTGCGCCAGCCATGTATACGTTGCCACCATAAAAAATATACATTGGTGGGCAGTGGTGCCAGTAATGTATATATTGCTGGCCTATGCCAGCAATGTACATATTACTGGCTATTAATTATTGGTGGGAAGTGGGTGGTGCCAGTAATGTATATATATATATATATATATATATATATATATATATATATATATATATATATATATATATATATATATATATATATATATATATATATATATATATATATATATATATATATATATATATATATATATATATATGTATATAGGCAGATAAGGATAGGCGGCACTCCGAGGAAACTTTCAACAGGTTTAATAGTGTGAGGCAGAAACCAACGTTTCGGGGCGCGGGGACCCCTTTGTCAAGGTGCTCAAAAAACAACAGTGCAAAATGAAATGCTCTTACCTAAATAGGTGAGGAAGGAGCCCTCCCCCGTGTCCTCTCCCTGTCCGACCGCGCCAGCCCGAACGCCATGGGGCGGAAGTGTGCACTGACGCACCGGAAAACGTCAAACTCTGTGTGTGTTTGACACGCAGTTGGGATGCACGCTTTTGGTTGTCTAGGCAACCTTCCGGATGTCTGAGTCCCGTTGTTTGAGCTGATCAGGATGACGCGGGCGGCACTGCGGGGAAAGACAGAGGAAAGACATTACTACTTGCTAATTAAAATACATAATCTCAAACAATAATGTTATTAAGTGTCGGTCTGTGATGTGTCATTTTTGCCCTCGCTGTCAGGTAATGTGTCACCACTGACAGGCTTCACGTGTTAACAGCACATTTAAACACAGCGGCCTCTCTCCGTCATAAGGACGGGGTCTTCCAGCATTTACAAGCACAGCCTGCTCCAAGTAAACCTGCAGGGACCAGGAGCAGCATGACACATCACAGACCGACACTTAATAACATTATTGTTTGAGATTATGTATTTTAATTAGCAAGTAGTAATGTCTTTCCTCTGTCTTTCCCCGCAGTGCCGCCCGCGTCATCCTGATCAGCTCAAACAACGGGACTCAGACATCCGGAAGGTTGCCTAGACAACCAAAAGCGTGCATCCCAACTGTGTGTCAAACACACACAGAGTTTGACGTTTTCCGGTGCGTCAGTGCACACTTCCGCCCCATGGCGTTCGGGCTGGCGCGGTCGGACAGGGAGGGCTCCTTCCTCACCTATTTAGGTAAGAGCATTTCATTTTGCACTGTTGTTTTTTGAGCACCTTGACAAAGGGGTCCCCGCGCCCCGAAACGTTGGTTTCTGCCTCACACTATTAAACCTGTTGAAAGTTTCCTCGGAGTGCCGCCTATCCTTATCTGCCTACCTATCCCCTGCAGGAGGGCACCGGGGCACGTTGTTATATTGGGGAGAGTGCCGGGCCGCCATCGACCAGTATATATATATATATATATATATATATATATATATATATATATTTCTTCTACGATCCCATGGCAGCCTACACATTGGGATATCTTCCCCTTCCTCGTAGTTAGACAGGTTACTTTTTTTCCAGACCCCTCCCTCTTGGGTATAAATCCCTGCTCCTCCCCTCTCCTGGTGTCTTTTTTTCCTGTCTCCTTGTTTAGTTAGAGGCAGGAGGTTACTTTACTTTGGGCTCACCTTTAGAATCAGGAGGTCACTCTGGGTGGTTGCAGCATGGAAGCGTGGCTCTGTAGAGTTTCTGTCCATGTGTTCTGCGGAGCAAATGGGAGCATGGTTTCTGTAAGTCTCCGCTTCTCATTCAAAGCACCTAGCAGCGTGGACGCAGTAAGCAGCAGCCGGCGCGCCAGAGTCCCCTGTTACAGGCAGTCGCGTGGACTACAGAATCCAGGAAGCCTAGCGCTTGCGCGCACTTCCGGGTTCGGCGGAGGTTTAGGGCTACGTTTCCCAGAATCCTTGGCGCCGAGACGGGCACTTCCGGTTTCCGGTATAGCGTCTGCACGCTTCCCAGCGCGCTCTGCTATGGGGTTTAAAAGGCTGCCAGAGACTGTCATTTCTGAGGCAGTGCAGCAGCGTTGATCCAGGTGAAGACGGCGGAATGGTAGGACACTGGGAGTTTTTACCTTACATTGCTTACATGCTGGCCGGATTATTGATGGGCTTTGTTCATACAGATGTCTGATGCTGTTGAAATGGAGCTGCCTTCCCCCATTAGAGATGATAGTGCCCCTGTGAGGTGAGCCTGTGTTTTATTTCTTGAGGCAGTATAGGAATTTTATTTCAGTGTTAGTAATAGGCTTTCCTATTTTCTTGTTGTCTTAGTGTGCCTACTGGAGCTAAGAAAAAAACAAAGAAAAAGAATACTACTGTAAAGTGCATGGCCTGTGATAACATTATAGATGCAGCTTTGGGCAAAACTATATGTGAAGAGTGTGAGCCTCAAACAGAACCACAGGATAGTCATGCTAAAATGTTGAAAGACCTTATGGACTGGATGAGGCAATCCTTTGTATCCAAAGAAGAATTTGTGGAGAGCCAAGGGGCTAAGAGATCTAGAGACCAAGCAGGACTCGCATATGATTTAAACAATTCTTCTGATGATGGGGATGCAAATAATTCCTCTGATGAGCCCGGAGAAATTAAAGAGGATGTCAGGGCATTTAACTTTGACACAGTCGAATATATTTTAAAACATATTTACAAGTCTATGAAGGTGAAAGAGACTGTTACGCCCGCTGAGGGGGCAGATTTATTGTTTGAAGATAGATCCAAGAAGGGTCGGTTTTTTCCTGTACATCGTATTATGAAGGATACTATTGCGAAGGAATGGTCAAACCTTGACAAGAAACAGGGGAGACTTTTTCGAATAGACAAAATGTACCCTATAAAAGAGGAGGAATTCCTTAAATGGTGTGAGATTCCAAAAATAGACGCGGCAGTAGCGGAGGTGACATCCCGCACAACGCTGCCCCTTGAGGATGGGGCCTCATTCAAGGATCCTATGGATCGAAGGATGGAGGGTTCCCTAAAGAAGCTGCATCTCTCTACAGCAGTATCCCTTAAGACAGGGGTTGCCTTAGCCTCGGTGGCCAGAGCTTTAAGAATGTGGTGTAATGCGCTTCATACAGATATTGAAGAAAAGATTTCAAGACAGTATATACTGAAAAATCTAGAGGTCATTCAGAAATCGGTGGAATTCCTGTGTGAGGCGACCATAGATGTAACCTCATTTGCAGCAAGAGCAATGTCAGCAGGTGTAGCGACTAGGAGGGCATTATGGTTGCGATCCTGGTCGGCAGACTCAAATTCCAAAAATCGTCTGGTTTCCTTGCCCTTTGAGGGGTCCTTTCTGTTCGGCACCAAGCTAGATGCTCTGATACACAGATTGACAGGTGGGAAGTCTCTGAAACTCCCTCAAGATAAGAAGAATAAATTCCCATATCCAGGGAACCCAAAACAGATGTTTAGAGAAGCCAAGTCCTATAGGCCTGGTAGGCCATATAGTCAGAGAGGCACCTTTGCGAACTCCAGGCAGTCCTTTCGCTAAAACTATAGGAGGTCCGGAAGGCAATGACAATCAAAGTATGCCCCCAGTGGGAGCCCGATTGTTACAATTCCCACAAGTTTGGGATACAGTAATCCAGGACAGTTGGGTTCAAAGAATAGTCTGAGACTGTTATTTGTTGGAATTCAGCCGAATTCCCAGAAACAATTATTTCATACGGTCGAGGAAACCAAGATCTGCATTAGAAGAGAGAGAATTGAGAAAGATTGTAAACAATCTCCTGACTATCAAGGCCATAGAACATGTTCCAGAAGACCAGAAGGAGAAGGGAATGTATTCCAATCTGTTCCTGGTAGAAAAGAGCACGGGGGGGTTCAGGACAATTATAGACCTAAGACAGTTAAATCAATACCTGGAGGTGAAGAAATTTCGCATGGAAACAATGAAAACTATAACAGCAGGCATAAGAAAAGGGGATTTTATGGTATCCCTCGATCTGAAGGACGCATACTATCATATACCGATTCACCCTCAACATCGGAAGTTCCTCAGGTTCGCTATAAAACAAAAACATTACCAATTCACATGCCTACCCTTTGGGCTCGCCTCCTCCCCGAGAGTGTTCACGAAGGTGCTTGTTACCTTAATAGCAGTCTTAAGAAAGAAGGGGGTTCTTCTCTGGCCTTATCTGGACGACATTCTCATTGCAGCATCATCCAAGCAAGTGCTATGCGAAAACCTACAACTAGTGGTCAATTTCCTGCAGACGCATGGTTGGATATTGAACCTACAGAAGAGCCAATTGAAACCCACTCAAAGGATCAAGTTCCTCGGGGTTATCATAGATTCGGTAAAATTTCAGATTTCCCTGTCAGAGGAGAGATGTGGGAAGATCAAAGACCTTTCCCTTTCCTTGATCAAATCAAGGACAACCTCATTACAAAGATGTCTCAGTTTATTAGGGATGATGTCCTCCACCATAGGGGTTGTTCCGTGGTCCCAATGGAGAATGAGAACATTCCAATGGACAATTCTTCCTTTTCTAAAGAAGAACACAAACAAATCTCAGAAAGTAAACCTGTCATTGAGGGTAAAGAAGTCTCTTTCCTGGTGGGCAAGCAGTATGTTCAAAGACCTAGCAACTCCCCTACAGTCACCGAGGTTTCGGGTAGTCACCACCGACGCGAGCCAGCTAGGTTGGGGGGCCCACTGCGAGGGGGAAACGACACAAGGGGTATGGTCAAAGGAAGAGAGCGTGAGGTCGTCAAATTGGAGAGAAGCCGAAGCGGTCTGGAGAGCGGTGAGGGCTTTTTCTCAGAGACTCAAAAGAACACACTTGAGGGTCTTCTCCGACAATACCTCTGTGGTAGCATATATAAACCACCAGGGTGGTACCAGAAGCATGTCTATCATGGAAGTGGTTGCGAAAATTCTAACCTGGGCAGAGGAGAATTTGGATTCGATCACAGCCATTTATGTACCGGGAAAACAGAATCTCCTAGCAGACTTCCTCAGCCGGAACGAGGTTCTCCCGGGAGAATGGGAGCTGAACGGGAGAATATTCAAAGAGGTGACCGATCGGTTCGGCACACCAGAAGTAGACCTCATGGCCACTCATCTGAACAGAAAGGTGAAGACTTACTGTTCAAGGTTTTGTCTGCCACAGACCTCAGCGGTGGACGCCTTTTCCATACAATGGACATGCAGACTGGGTTATGTATTTCCCCCGTTCCCCTTGATTCACAAAGTACTAAAGAAGATCATGGACGACGGAGTTCAAGTGATAATTATCCTTCCATTCTGGCCCCGAAGGGCCTGGTTTGCGACGGTACTGAGGCTAGCAGTACAAGCGCCGTGGACCCTACCAATAACTCCAGACCTTCTATTGCAAGGGCGGATGTGGCACCCAGATCCAGCAGCCTTAGCTTTGACGGCGTGGAGATTGAAAGGAGCCATTTGAGACAAAAGGGTCTCTCGGAACAAGTAATCACGCTTTTGCTCCAAGCAAGAAAGAAAGTATCTTCAACGGCCTATTACAGAGTATGGCGTACTTTTATTAATTGGAGAGGTTCGAAAGAATCTATACGGGAAGTCCCAACTTCTGAAGTTTTACTATTCCTACACAAAGGGTTTATGGATGGCTTGGCCAACTCGACGTTGAAGGTACAGATCTCAGCCTTAAGTATTCTATTAGAAAGGAAGCTGGCGGAGGAACAACTTGTCATCAGATTTTGTAACGCAATAAAGAGAATGAGACCTCCAATAAGGGCTCTTGTGGCCTCTTGGGACCTGAATCTGTTGCTGAAAGCATTGATGAAGTCTCCGTTTAAACCATTAGGGGAAATTTCCCTGAAATACTTGACCTGGAAAACTGTGTTTCTGGTTGCTATCACGTCAGCAAGAAGAGTGAGCGAGCTGCAAGCTCTCTGGGCGGAAGAACCCTATCTGAAAATTCTAGCAGACAGGATTGTTCTAAGAACCAACCCACATTTTCTCCCAAAAATTGTTTCCGAGTTCCATCTCAACCAGGAGATTTTGCTGCCGACTTTCTATCCTGAACCCAAGGACAAGGAAGAAGAGGCCTTACATAATTTAGATGTGGTAAGAAGTATTACGACATACTTAGAAAGAACAGAAGAGTTCAGGAAAGTGAAAAGTTTATTTGTAATCCCGGACGGGGCCAGGAAAGGACTTACGCCTTCCAAGCAGACTATCGCAAGATGGATAAGGGAGATCATCTCATTTGTGTATAAATTGGAAGGAAAAGAAGTCCCGGCGATCATCAAGGCACACTCCACCAGGGCCACTGCTACATCATGGGCTTTGAAGGCGAAGGCGTCGATCAAGGAGTTATGTGACGCTGCTACATGGTCCTCAAGTCATACATTTTCTAGACACTATGAGCTTAATGTGTCTGCTCCTCGATTCGGAGGAAAAGTTCTACATAGTGTAATAGATGATTAAAATCATTACAAGAACTTGAAATTGGCCCTCCCTTGTATTTTTAGCTTTGGTATTTCCCAATGTGTAGGCTGCCATGGGATCGTAGAAGAAAACATCGGATTATGCTTACCGATAATTCCTTTTCTTCTTAGAGACCATGGCAGCCGTTATTTGCCCTCCCTTATGTTCTTTTTTTCCCAGAGCGGAAGGAGACACTCGAAAAGACACCAGGAGAGGGGAGGAGCAGGGATTTATACCCAAGAGGGAGGGGTCTGGAAAAAAAGTAACCTGTCTAACTACGAGGAAGGGGAAGATATCCCAATGTGTAGGCTGCCATGGTCTCTAAGAAGAAAAGGAATTATCGGTAAGCATAATCCGATGATATATATATATACTAGGTGATTCATCGCGCCCTACGGGCGCTCTTCACACCGTCGTAAGGGGCTGCGCCCCATTAATTTGTGAACGTTTGTATATGAGAAATATGGTTAGAATTGTATGAAAGATGCCCTGTACTGCAACTTAGGTGTCCGCGAATCGTGGGAGGGGGGGTCGCGGAGGGTGCCGCGAATTGCAGGAGGGGGGGTCGCGGGGGGTGCCGCGAATTGCAGGAGGGGGGGGGTTGTGGGGGGTGGATGCTGCGAATCGCGGGAGGGGAGGGATTGCAGAGAATCGCGGGAGGGAGGTCGCGGGGTGGGTTGCCGCAAAACGCGGGAGGGGGGTTACGGGGCGGGGGTTGCGGCGAATCATGGTAAGGGGGGTCGCGGGGGGTGTGCCGTGAATCACGGGAGGGGGGGTCACGGGGTGGGGTGCCGAGAATCGCGGGGGTGTGTGTGTGTGCCGTTAATCGCGGGAGTGGGGGTTGCGGGGGGGTGCGGGGGGTGTGACGCGAATCACCACAAGAAAAAATCAACACAGAAAGGTCAACACATGTAAATGTTGACATAAGTGTGGCACTTCATTGGTGTCCATGTCGACACATGAGAATGAATATGAAAACATTCAAAAAATGAAAAAAAAAAAAACTTCAAAAACTCATGTCAACCTTTTTCATTGTCGACCATAGCCATGTCAGTGTTTTCCATGTGCAATTTAATTCTGGAGCTGCCGCGAATCGCGGGGGGGTGCCGCGAATTGCGGGAGGGGGGGTCGCGGGGGTGGGTGCCGCGAATCGCGGGAGGGGGGGTTACGGGGCGGGGGTTGCGGCGAATCATGGGAGGGGGGGGTCGCGGGGGTGTGCCGTGAATCACGGGAGGGGGGGTCACGGGGTGGGGTGCCGAGAATCGCGGGGGAGGTGTGTGTGCCGTGAATCGCGGGATTGGGGGTTGTGGGGGGGGGTGACGCAAATCGCCACAAGAAAAATTCAACACAGAAAGGTCAACACATGTAAATGTTGACATAAGTGTGGCACTTCATTGGTGTCCATGTCGACACATGAGAATGAATATGAAAATATTCAAAAAATGAAAAAAAAAAAACTTCAAAAAAACTCATGTCAACCATTTTCATTGTCGACCATAGCCATGTCAGTGTTTTCCATGTGCAATTTAATTCTGGAGCTGCCGCGAATCACGGGGGGTGCCGCGAATCGCGGGAGGGTGGGGTTCACAGGGGTTCCGGTGGGGGGTTGCCGCGAATTGCGGGAGGTGGGGGGTCACAGGGGGTGCCGCGAATCGAGGGAGGGGGGGTTGCGGGGGGTGTGACGCGAATCGCCACAAGAAAAAATCAACACAGAAAGGTCAACACATGTAAATGTTGACATAAGTGTGCCACTTCATTGGTGTCCATGTTGACACATGACAATGAATATGAAAACATTAAAAAAATGAAATAAATCTTCAAAAACTCATGTCAACCTTTTTCATTGTCGACCATAGCCGTGCCAGTGTTTTGCATGTGCCATTTAATCCTGGGGCTGCCGCGAATCGCGGGGGGTGCTGCGATTTGCGGGAGGGGGGGTTTGCGGGGGGTGGGTGCCGCGAATCGCGGCAGAGCGGGGTTCATGGGGGTTCCGGTGGGGGGTTGCCGCGAATTGCGGGAGGGGGGGGGTCGCGTGGGGGGTGCCGGGAATCGCCGGAGGGGGGGTTGCGGGGGGTGTGACGCGAATCGCCACAAGAAAAAAATCAACACAGAAAGGTGAACACATGTAAATGTTGACATAAGTGTGGCACTTCATTGGTGTCCATGTCGACACATGAGAATGAATATGAAAATATTCAAAAAATGACAAAAAAATGACAAAAACTCATGTCAACCTTTTTCATTGTCGACCGTAGCCATGTCTGTTTTCCATGTGCAATTTTAATCTGGAGCTGCCGCGAATCACGGGGGGGGGGGTGCCGCGAATTGCGGGAGGGGGGGTCGCGGGGGGGGGGTGCCGCGAATTGCGGGAGGGCGGGGTTCACAGGGGTTCCGGTGGGGGGTTGCTGCGAATTGCGGGAGGTGGGGGGTCACGGGGGGTGCCGCGAATCGCGGGAGGGGGGGTTGCGGGGGGGGGGGGGGGGGGTGTGACGCGAATCGCCACAAGAAAAAATCAACACAGAAAGGTCAACACATGTAAATGTTGACATAAGTGTGCCACTTCATTGGTGTCCATGTCGACACATGACAATGAATATGAAAAAATTAAAAAAATTAAAAATAAATCTTCAAAAACTCATGTCAACCTTTTCATCAAACCAGCAGCCTTTGCCACACCCATGTGTGCCGGGAGCTGTCAGCACTGAATAAAAAAAAAAAAGCCCATACAATGAATGGGCGGCCTGTGATTGGCTGAGCGCTCTCTCAGCCAGTCAGCAATTGGCTGAGAGAACGCTCAGCCAATCACAGGTTGCCCATTCATTGTATACAGTAGGCTTTTTTTTCTAACACTGACAGCTCCCGGCTCCCTCTGCCCGGCTCTATGCCGCCTGTGTCCCCCGCAGCGTCTGTGTCCCCCGAGACGATTTATCACATGTAAAAAATGGCACATCAAGTGCCAATCTAATCAAGTTCCCCCGGGGAGCAGCCGGGGAAGCTCAGGGGGAAGTCGGGGGCGACTTGTCCTAAGGACAAGTCGCCCTAGTGAATGGGGCTTGTAAACCAAAATGATATTGAGCGCTGATTCAATTTATTCTGTACTGCAGCTGCACCAAAAAGGGGGATTACCTAAACCCCTTTAATAATTGAATGGACAAGAAAAAAAAGGGAAATATGGAGCAGCGCTGTACTGAATAATAGAAAATTTATTTAAAATACAATATAAAATATAACAGTAATGTGGCCAACATTAGACAAACATGACTTACAACATATAAATGGTTAGTCCAATTCTCATCCCTCAGGACTGATTAGTAGTTAATAGCATGCATGAAAGGTATTAGTGGTAATTGTAGCGGAAATATTAGTAACAGTCTCAACACTTGTTGTGCACATACAAGGTTTTTTAGGCTTTATACTTATAGTATTCAGGCTTGTGAACAGTGGTGGGGTATATCAGGCTGTAGATACCGCGATGTTCTCCAACCAATGTTTCAATCGATTAGACGGTCATATCCGAGAATTGATCGTTGGTGGTGTCTAGTGGTAGCCACATGTGTTCCCCCTCGTTCCTCTACGCGTTTCTCCGCCTCACAGTACTTGTCAGCGGCTTCTCAGGAGTGGTTTAGACCAGGTAGATCACTTCCGCCTTTTATTCCGATATTGGGCTGACTGCGCATGCTCCCGCTATGCGCGTCAAGCCTCTTTCTCATATCTTCCCTTACGCCGGGGATATTGCCGGCTCAGCGTGGTTGGTCACGACGGCGTTTGCGCGTCAAGCCTCGCTTTGGTTTGCTTAGCGCGTCACGCGGTCGGACCAGCATATGAGTAATAAAAATATATACATATAAAAATAAAATCAAAAGAAAAAAAGAAACATATAAATATATATAAAATATATTTAAAAAAGGAGAAAAAGGGATTTTTGTAAGAACTTACCGTTCGAATCCCTTTCTCTGATATGGTCCTGGTGACACAGCTCAACACTGGGATGTAGGAGGGTCCGAAGGAGCCAGGCACCTATCCTAAAGCTTTAGAGGGTAGGCTCCTCCCCTACTGCATCCCTGGACTCTTCAGTTCAACTTTCAAAGCCACTGGAATACATTAACTCAGTACAAACACCTGCACATTATCTGCACATTTTATAACAGAAACTGTTAACTTTTAACCATTTTAACATGAACATCATGAAATTCTGGCATACTTACTGAGCGTAAGGGAGGGATCGCTGTGTCACCAGGACCATATCAGAGAAAGGGATTCGAACGGTAAGTTCTTACAAAAATCCCTTTTTCTCTTTCAATGGTCCTGGTGACACAGCTCAACACTGGGACGTTCCAGAGCCGGTCCTTTGGGAGGGTACGCTCAGGTCTGCAGCTCTCAGCACTGCTCGCCCGAATGATGCGTCCTCCGACGCGAACTCATGGAATCTATAGAATTTGGCAAATGTGTGAACAGATGACCAAGTGGCAGCTCTGCAAACCTGCTCCGCTGTGGGCCCATGTCGAACCGCCCAAGAGGTGGCAACTGACCTGGTGGTATGCGCATTTATTTTGGCCGGTACTGGTCTACCCACTTTGGTGTAAGCAAAGGCTATCATAGACCGCAACCACCTAGCAATAGTCTGCTTAGATGCAGGCCAACCAATTTTGTGTACGTCATACAATACCAACAATGTGTCAGTCTTCCTGACACTCTTCACTCTGTCCACATATATGCGTAAGGCACGCACAACATCCAAAGTTCTCAACTTGTCCCTTTTCTTAGAACCCTCTGGGGGTTGAAACACAGGTAGAACAATCTCCTGATTTAAATGGAAGGTAGATACCACCTTCGGTAAAAACTGAGGCACTGTTCTTAAAACAGCCCTGTCCTCATGAAAAATTAAGAAGGGAGATTTACATGATAAAGCTCCCAACTCTGAAACTCTTTTAGCAGATGCTACTGCTAACAAAAACACTAGCTTCCACGTAAGAAACTTAAAGTCAGCCGACCTTAAAGGTTCAAAAGGTGCCTTTTGAAGGCATTCCAAAACCAGTGATAGATCCCAAGGTGCCACTGGTTGCTTGTATGGAGGCTTCAACCTGGATACTCCTTGTAAAAAAGTTTGAATTTCCGGCAAAATGGCTATCTTTTTCTGGAAATAGATGGACAAGGCCGAGATCTGCACCTTCAGTGACTGAAGGCTTAGGCCCGATGAAAAACCATCTTGTAAGAATTCCATCATTCTTGATAGCTTAAAATGAGATGTATGAGCCTTTCTTCTCTCACACCATCGAATGTAAGTCTTCCAGACTCTATAATAATTTGCCGAAGATACAGCTTTTCTGGCCTTTATCATCGTCTGTACTACTGCGTCAGAAAACCCTTTTCTTTTTAAAATGATGGTTTCAATAGCCAGGCCGTCAAAATCAATCGATCTGAATCCAGGTGATTGAATGGGCCTTGTCTTAGAAGGTCTGGTCTCAGAGGTAGACGCCATGAGTCCACAGACAACCTCTGAAGCCTCGAGTACCAGGATCTCCTTGGCCAATCTGGGGCCACTAAGATCACTGGAACCTTCTGCCCTTGTATTTTCTTCAGAAGTCTCGGTAACATTGGTACAGGTGGGAATGCATAAAGGAGATCTCCCTGCCAGTGAATAGTCATGGCATCCACTGCCTCCGCTAGTGGATCCCTTGTTCTGGCATAGAACCTGGGCACTTGACGGTTGATCCTGGATGCCATCAGGTCCACATCCGGAGTTCCCCACCTCGAAGTGATTTGGTGAAACACCTGAGGGTGTAAGCTCCATTCCCCTTCCTTGAGCTCCTCCCTGCTCAGGAAGTCGGCTTCTATATTCTCTATCCCTGGGATGAATATAGCCGATACAGCTGGAACATTCTGTTCCGCCCATAGGAAGATTCTGGACACCTCCCACATGGCCAATCTGCTGCGTGTACCTCCCTGGTGATTCAGATACGCCACAGCTGTGGCATTGTCGGTCTGAATCCTCAAAGGGAGGTTCTGTAACCTGTCTCCCGCCAAGGAAATCACTTTCCAGACAGCTCTCAGCTCCAAGATGTTGATTGGTAACGCTGATTCCTCTGCCGTCCACAAGCCCTGAAGCCTGAGATCCAGGACTACTGCCCCCCAGCCCCTGAGACTGGCGTCGGTAGTTACTATCAACCAGTCCCAGGTCTGTAATGACCGACCCCACTGAAGGGAATCTATTTCTGTCCACCACTTCAAGGATTCTCGGGTGTCCGAAGACAGCACTATCATCTCGGATTTCATGGTCAAAGTGTTTCCTGACCAGGCTGACAAGATGTTCCATTGGAACCTCCGAGAGTGGAACCTGGCAAATTGAAGCGTCTCGAATGACGCCACCATCTTCCCCAGGAGCTTGAGGCACCTCCATACTGAAATGCTCTGAGCCCTGAGAATCTCCTGGACTAGGGTGACCAGATCCCTGGCCTTTACCTCCGTGAGGAATACCCGATGAAGATGGGTGTCTAGTATGACTCCCAGGAATTGGAGCCTTTGCGACGGTACCAACTGAGATTTTTGCAAATTTAAAATCCAGCCGTGAGCCTGCAAAAAACTGATGGCCTCTGCCAAGTGACTCTGCAGCATGACTGCTGACTCTGCTTTGAACAGGAGATCGTCCAAATAGGGTATGACTGTGATTCCCCTGAGCCTCAGCACCGCCGCCATTACTGACATTATCTTTGTGAATACCCTTGGCGCGGTTGCTAGCCCAAAGGGTAACGCCCGGAATTGTAAATGCAGGTCTCCTATGGCAAACCTCAATAAGGTCTGATGCTCCGGGTGTATAGGAACGTGCAAATATGCGTCCTGGACATCCATGGACGCCAAAAATTCTCCCTGGTCCAGACTCAGGAGTACTGACCGTAGGGACTCCATTTTGAAATGGTCTACCCATAAATGAACATTTAGGGATTTCAAATTTAGTATTGGTCTGAAAGACCCGTCTGGTTTGGGCACCAGGAACAGCGTGGAGTAAAAGCCTTTCTTCCACTCTGCCCTGGGGACTGGTGTAACCACCCCTTTCTCCAAAAGGGAGTGAGCTGCTCTCACAAGAGCTGTACGAAGCCGTGCCTCCTTTGGTAAGGATGTGGGGATGAACCTCTTCGGAGGCGGCCCTCTGTAAGGGATTTTGTAACCCTGTGTTATAATATCTAACACCCAGGCATCCTGGCCTAAAGCAGTCCAAGCGTCCCTGAAGAGTGTGAGACGCCCCCCCACTTTTGTCACTGTCGGGCGAAGCCCCTGACAGTCATGCAGAGGGTTTATCCTCTCCTTTTGTGGCTGGCTTCTTGTGAAAAGAGCCAAATTTTGACTTCTGTGTCCTGCCTCTAGAGGACTGAAACCTTCCCCTGAAAGACTGTCCTCGAAAGGACGCACCACCTCTAGGGGAGGGCCGAAAGGACGGCTTAAAAGCAGAAAATCTTGACATCTGCTTTGCTGAGGAGGCCGGCAGGAATGTACTTTTGCCGCCCGTGGCCTGTTTTATAATCTCCTCTAGCTCGGTACCAAAGAGTACCTTTCCTTTGAAGGCTAATGTTTCCAGAGCCTTCTTGGACTCATTGTCTGCTTCCCAGGCTTTAAGCCAAAGCACTCTCCTGGCATTAATGGAGACTGTGGACACTCTGGTAGCCATTTTAATAGCTTCCTCCTCTGCTTCCACTGCATATTCTGCTGCTGCCTTAATCTTTTCTGCAAGCAGTAATGCACCAGGGTCAGCCTGCAGCACGGTGCATAATTCACCAGCCCACTCTATCATGGCCTTAGAGACCCAGGCTGAAGCAATAAGGGGCCGTAAGGTAAACCCCACCCCTTCAAAGATAGCTTTGAGGTTTCCCTCCAGCTTTTTATCCACAGAATCTTTGAAAGCTGCACCGCCCTGTACTGGTAATACAGTAGCCTTGGACAAACGTGCCACTGAAGCATCCACCACTGGGACCTTTTCCCAGAGCTCCGCATGAGACTCTGGCATGGGGTACAGACTAAGGAATCGCTTAGGCCTCTGAAGCCTCTTATCAGGAGTTTTCCAAGCTCCTTCTAATAATTCCTGTAACCCCTCATCTGAAGGAAAAGTAACAGCCTCCTTCCGCTGTCGCTTAAAAACACCCTTAACAGGAGTCTTATCCTCCACAGTCAGCTTTAAAGCCTGCTTCACAGCTACAATGAGATCCTCTATACCAGCAGCAGAGTTCTCTTCCAAATCATCACCCTGATCCCAGGGGATGTCAGTATACTCTCCTTCCTCTTCATCTACCACAGTAGTTAAAGCATAAGACCTTCTAGGGGTCCCTGCCACATCATCCATTTTGTCCAGCATTTCACTGAACCTGTTAATCCCTTTTGCAGTATCCTGCATCACCTGAATCAGTGCAGGATCTGCCTGGGTAAGAGGCAAGGAGCCAGACGACTGCTGAGATGATGGCATAGGTCTCTGTGATTCTACCAGCCCATCACTCTGCCTGTCCAAAAGCTGCACCAAAGCGTTTACTGACCTGCCTAGGGCCCTGGCCCACGCAGGTTCCATATGCTCTGCCCTATGGGGATCGCTGCCCATGGGTCTCACATCAGCGCAAGTAATACATAAGCCCCCCTTGGCCATCTGCTCAGGGACAAACTTTTGTGTGCAAACATTGCACGCGCTCAGTGCATTAAGGGCTCCCTCCCCCAAAACCACAGCCTGATGCTCAGACATGATGCAAGTGATAATTGTATATCTATCAGTATACACAGTGCAAACAATTGTACAAGCGCTTATACAAAGTCAATGCACCCAGTCACTTAGCTGTCTGTAGGTTTCTCTGCGGGGAAGCGATGCCCAGGAAATCCAAGTCACTCTGCCAGGATCAATTCGCCAGCTCAGCTCCGCTGCAAGCGTTCTGAAAGGCGCCAAAGTCAGAGTGAAGGAAGAGACCAAAGTCCCTGCTGCTGCGGGGTCCGTGACCTTTTGGCGCCAACCACCCCCAGCTAGCCGCTCCTTAGGTAGGATTTCCTTGTTCCAGTGTCTCCCCCTCAAATGGGGACCACTTGGAACATGCCTGTCACAGCGCTGCTGTCCTCTCAGTCAGGAGCTCAGCGTGTAAGCTCCGCATAAAATGGCCGCCGCCATCACGGAGCGCCTGTCCCCCATGATCCCCACCTAACTGTGGAGCCGGTTTCAGGCAGCTCCGGAGCCCAGGCAGCCTCTTAATAGAGGCTATGAGCGCAGCACAGGGAGACCAGACAGCGTCTACCCTGTGCACAGATAGCTGACAGGACGCGCTTCTGTCAGCTCCTGCTGCGCTAGCAGTGTGAGGATTCACTATGAAAATCCTCACACTGTGCCTACCTAGCTAGGGTAATAGTTAATAAAATAATAAAAATCCCCTAACTACTCTAATTCTTCGGCTGCTCCTGCAGCCCTTTAGAATAGCACCCACTCCAGTGGGCACCTAACACGAACTGAAGAGTCCAGGGATGCAGTAGGGGAGGAGCCTACCCTCTAAAGCTTTAGGATAGGTGCCTGGCTCCTTCGGACCCTCCTACATCCCAGTGTTGAGCTGTGTCACCAGGACCATTGAAAGAGAAAGTTCATTTTTCAAGTTGGAAAAAGAATTTTTTTAAAAAGTATAATTCATAGTCGCTATATTACACATAGATTCATTTTTATCATACACTAAAGGGACCAAGAGGTATATAAGTAACCCTGTATGATGATTTCAGTTATAACAATGATGAAAATACAATCCAGGGATAATTCTTCTAAATATATACAGACAGGGATCTCTAACCTTTCCAAGAAGAAAGGAGGGACCAGAAATATGCCCATATTGATCAAATGCTTTCACAAGCTATTACTTTTATTTTGAAACACAATTATTTTCTGTTTGATTCACGATATTATTTACAGACACGGGGGACTGCCATGGGGACCAGGTTCGCCCCGAGTTTTGCCAACCTATACATGGGATCCTTTGAGGACCAACATGTGTGGGGAGGGGGATTCGGGGCGGATCTGGTCCTCTATGGCAGATTTATTGATGATTTGTTTATTATTTGGAGAGGGGATTTAAATAGTTTAAATAATTTCACTGATAGTTTAAATAAGAATAATTTTGGTTTAAAATTCACGAGCACTCACAGTTTTTCACAACTTAATTTTTTGGACGTGGCACTTTCTGTTAAAAATGGAAAACTAGAGACAGAGACATATCAAAAACCAGTGGACCAGAATAGATATCTAGACTATGAGAGTGCGCATAATAAAGTTTGGAAGGACAACATTCCAAAAGGGCAGCTAATCCGCATAAAGAGGAATTGCTCAACAACTGAGGCCTATCAGAAACAAGCCGAAGGAATTATCTCCTCATTTAAAGATCAAAAATATCCCGCCAAAATAATTTAAAAGGCAGTAAAAGAAGTGGAACAGATAGAGAGAGTAAATCTATTGGACTCCACAAAATCGAGTAAAGACAAGAGATTTAATCTCAATAGAAAAAATAATATTAAAACTATAGGCCCTAAAGATAGAACCACTCAGTTTGTCACACAATTTAACGAGTGCTCCAATGAGATCAAAAATATAATTAAAAGAAACACCACTTTGTTGCTACAGGATGAATTTCTACAAGATATAGTAGAACCTAATGGGGGAATTATATTTAGGAAAGGAAAAAATTTAAAAAACCAATTAGTACATAGTCACTTTGATAACAAACAACAGGAACCCCCCAAAAATATGAATCCCACAAATTGGTTGCCAGAAAAACCATTGGGTTTCCATAAATGCGGAAATTATAAGTGCTTGACATGCATAAATTTAAAACAAAGAAAAATCTTAGATTTTAAGTCCTCCTCAACAGGTGAAACTTTTCAAGTAAAAAGCTTCCTAAATTGTAAAACTGCGTTCGTTATTTACATCATTGAATGCGGTTGCGGCCTACAATATGTGGGTCGCACCACCCGTTGCCTACACACCAGGTTTTTAGAACATAGACGAAATATTTTAGGAGGAAAAATTAACCATCCCCTGTCGAAGCATATATTCAGTTGTCAAGGTGCTTCATTGAAGAACGTAGAAGTAAAAGCCATTGAACAGGTTTTGAGAACCAGTAGGGGCGGTGATAGGTTCAATAGACTCTGTGGCAGAGAGGCCTATTGGATCTTCCGCCTGGGGACAATGGTGCCCAAGGGTTTGAACGACACCATTGAATTAAACAACATCTAGGTGTTAATCATTTTACCATAAATGTCATTTTTAGCCTCCTGCTATATACTCTGCTGTCTGTCTTGTCATTGGGTTTTGGGGGGAGGGGGGAGTGAGCTATTGTTTGCCCGGGGGAAGGGGGATAGGGGGAGGAGGGTGGTTATTGGGTTTATTATTTGTAAAAGCATTTGATCAATATGGGCATATTTCTGGTCCTTCCTTTCTTCTTGGAAAGGTTAGAGATCCCTGTCTGTATATATTTAGAAGAATTATCCCTGGATTGTATTTTCATCATTGTTATAACTGAAATCATCATACAGGGTTACTTATATACCTCTTGGTCCCTTTAGTGTATGATAAAAATGAATCTATGTGTAATATAGCGACTATGAATTATACTTTTTAAAAACATTCTTTTTCCAACTTGAAAAATGAACTTTCTCCTTTTTTAAATATATTTTATATATATTTATATGTTTCTTTTGATTTTATTTTTATATGTATATATTTTTATTATTTATATATATTTATGCTTTGCTCTAGATGAAGAAAAATATACATATTCAGTGTTATAGATGGACAATAAATATATTGATAAGGAATGTTTATAAACATGAAAACATATCTCGCTCTATTAACTATATATATATGAATTATTATTTTAAAATGAATATGCTGTATGTTATTCGTTACATGTTAAATGTTAAATGTTGTATGTTTAAAATCCCCATTGGAAGTCGACCTTTATTGATAACCCCGTACAAAAAAGTACAATGAACCTTGTTATTTCCTTCCGTCATAGAGTACAAGTTCTATCAGAGTCAGCGTCTAAGTTACCTAGACAACTAGACTTCAATGATACTCATATGCTGGTCCGACCGCGTGACGCGCTAAGCAAACCAAAGCGAGGCTTGACGCGCAAACGCCGTCGTGACCAACCACGCTGAGCCGGCAATATCCCCGGCGTAAGGGAAGATATGAGAAAGAGGCTTGACGCGCATAGCGGGAGCATGCGCAGTCGGCCCAATATCGGAATAAAAGGCGGAAGTGATCTACCTGCTCTAAACCACTCCTGAGGAAGCCGCTGACAAGTACTGTGAGGCGGAGAAACGCGTAGAGGAACGAGGGGGAACACATGTGGCTACCACTAGACACCACCAACGATCAATTCTCGGATATGACCGTCTAATCGATTGAAACATCGGTCGGAGAACATCGCGGTATCTACAGCCTGATATACCCCACCACTGTTCACAAGCCTGAATACTATAAGTATAAAGCCTAAAAAACCTTGTATGTGCACAACAAGTGTTGGGACTGTTACTAATATTTCCGCTACAATTACCACTAATACCTTTCATGCATGCTATTAACTACTAATCAGTCCTGAGGGATGAGAATTGGACTAACCATTTATATGTTGTAAGTCATGTTTGTCTAATGTTGGCCACATTACTGTTATATTTTATATTGTATTTTAAATAAATTTTCTATTATTCAGTACAGCGCTGCTCCATATTTCCCTTTTTTTTCTAGTGAATGGGGGCCTTTAGCCTGCTGTCACTACTGTATATATCAATGGTATATTCTAAGGTATATATCCACAATTTCTTTGACAAACAGGTTTAGTGAGACTGTATGCTGGTAGTCCCCGCAATGTAGTGGGATGGGGGATAGGGAAAAGAAAAAGGGGGGGGGGGGGGAAGTAAACAGTGGGGAGGTAGGGCAGAAGGGAGGGGGGTAAAGAGAACTTGCAGTGCAGAAAGAGGAGAAGAAAAGAAGAGGAGAAAGGGTATTGAGGGATTGGTGGGGAGAGAGATAAAGTGCCTGAGTGGTCTGGGTTGAAAGTCTGACTGTGCCCAGTGGGCGTGGGTGATCCCAACCAGCTTTATATACCCGTGACAATGGTGGGATTGTCTGGTTGGAAGGTGGAAAGTCCCCTTTCCCCTTTTGGCAGGCTGCCCCTCTCCAATTGTCAGCTGCCACTGGGTGGGCTTTTATGGGTATTGCGGGGGATGCACCCTGCCTGGTGGGGAGTCAGGTAAAGGTTAAAGAGAGAAAAATCTGTGTTACCCTCAGTGAGGAAGCGGCTGCTGCCCTGCTTTGTATACCTATCGCTTGGGGCGGAATACTGTATGTAGGAGAGGTCACCCGTCTCCTATAATACCTTCTGACACCCCAGGCCAGTTACCATCACTCTGTTTGATGGACTTTGTAGGTATGGCGGGTGAGCGGGCTTAATTATACAGACAGGGGTTTACTGCACAGGGCTGGTAAAGAGGGGTACTGCTGTCAGGATTATAAGTCAGATTCCCCCTGAGTAGACACAGTCCAGCGCAGGGTGAGTCACTGACCTTAGGGCCTGATGAGTGGTCCCTGAAGGAAGATATACTATAGTGAGGGCTTAATGCCAGGGTAGGTGTGCTGCTGTCCTCCACATGTATGTTCATACAGTGGTGGAGGGTGAGCGGCACCTATCGAGAGTCCAGGCAGAGTAGGTGTAGGAGGGGTGAGAAATGCTGGGGAAAAAAATGGGTAAAGGGACCAGGTAGGGGGGAGAGCTGGGCAGTGAGGAGGGGTTGGGGTGCGGGAGAGAGGGTGCCTGTGAGTGCACTCTGCGCTCTGTGCGGCACTTGCCGGCAGAGCTGGTGTCAGAGGAGGTAAAGAAGGGGCTGGTGTGAGGGAGACAGGGTGCCTGGTAGTGTGCTCCGTGCGCTGCCCGGCGCTATCAGGCAGGGCGGGTGTAGCGGTAATACCTCACCGGAGGGAGGCGGAGGGTAGGGGGACCAAGGTTGGGAGGGAGAGCCGGACAGAGAAGCTGAGCGGCGCTTGCAGGTTGGGCAAGTGTGAGGGTAACCTTCAAATGGAGGGAGACAGAGACTGGGGGGACCAGGGTGAGAGGGGAAGAGGGGACAGAGAAGGAGGGCTGGGGTGCGGGACGACCGGTACCTGTTAGTGCGCTCCGTGCACTGAACGGCGTCTGAGCCGTCTGCGGGGGGAAGGCTGCGGCTAGTTCGGGATGCGCACAGTGTTGGCGTCACTCCCTTGTTTCACCAACGATCGTTTCACCTTTCGGCTTCTTCAGGGTGTAAGTGTGTGAGGTAAGAGGCATAGGTGCTGTCTATTTAACGTATTGGCGCTGGTGCCTGATAGGTTCTCCCTTCTTCATATAATGGGTATGTTCTTCATATAATGGGTATGTGTATAGCACAATGGAGAGGAGGAAACCTGGTGATCCTTATTGCAGCGGCATGGACTGAGTACACTTGTCCATATTATGGCTGTACCTATTGAGTATTTAACCTTTAATTTCCTTAGGTCCCTAAATAATTTAGGGAATTAAGGTTGCTTGTTTGGCATTTCTCTATGTGCCACGTCAGGGCAATGTTCGGGGAGTGGGTGATAGGTTTACATTATAATGATATCCGTGCGTAGCTGCGAGGAAGGTAAGGGAGATGAGGGAGAAGCATGTTAGCGGGGGGGGGGGCGGGGGGCGAGGGGAATGGGGGGGGGGGGAAGGGTTGTCAGTTGGGCGGCTACGGAGGAAATGCTGAGAGCATACTTGAAGCTTGGAATATCTTTAATTTTAATTTTATGGCTGTTTGGGGGGGCGCCCCATCGGCCTTTCTTCCCTTAAAGGGGCAGAATGATTCCTGTTGATTTGAATGTGTCTGGTAGATGGAGCAACTGATCAGGAGTAAGTGGTACATCATCCGTTTGTTATCAGTATACTTGTGCTTCTACATACAATTTACTCTCCAGGGTGCACCTCCACGCCATTTATTCCTGGAGACTCTGTATAACAGGCCTCCTACACCTCTATGTATTGTGGACTTCTCGAATTTATTTGTCAAAACCTAACTAATTGTTATCAACCTGTGCACTGATCTATGTCCCTCTTTCCCCTTTCCCCCAAAAATTAGCTTTTACATTAAACCCAGTTTGCACATTATACATGCGGAGAACCGGGTTTACCCCTTCCAACAATCATTGCCAGGTCGGTCGACCCATGTTATAAGCTAGTGTTCACGCTGGATGCAGTTATATTCCCGGCGGTCGGAATCCCGCGTTCAAAAACCCAACACTTTCTCCCTCTATGGGTGTCCACAACACCCATAGAGGGAGAATAAATTAGTGCCTGCTGCGTGGCGAGCCTGCAAGGGGGGGGGGCGTCTCTCCCCCCCCCCCCCCCGGTCGGGATTTCGACAATCGGGATTTCGTATCAAACCCGTTCACGCTAGGGTCTTTTAGCGCCTGATTTTTAAAGGGCAAAATGCACCCTGTCCCTCTAGAACAGCCTGCTGCCTGTCCCCGCCAGTGCACACGGGGAAGCCCAGGGCCGCCGTAGATGCCCAGTGCTTCCACGGCAGTGTTCGGCGGGCCAGGGCCTTCCCCTTTGGTGTTGTGGGCGGGTCTGGTCCACCACCTTTATGCTGCCCCTGTGCAGTGTCCTATAACAGTGGTTCCCAACCCTGGTCCTCAAGTACCCCCAACAGTGCACGTTTTCCAGGTCACCCAGCAGGTGCACTCATTATTCAGACATTTAAAAAGATCCACAGGTGGAGCTAATTATGTCACTTGTGATAGTGGGGCAGATGTACGAAGCAGCGTTAAGTGCAAAAATGCACTTAATGCTGGTTAACTGGGGGGGGGGGGGATTACGTTTATGGTAATGTATTACTAGCGCACCTAACGTGCGCTAGTGACAGCCCGCCGAGTTACGCTTGGCGGGGCTGTCCCCTGCAACCCCCCCCCCAGGGATTAACAGCCGGGGCGATGTATTAACAGCCTTCAAGGTGTTAATTCACCCCGGCCGCTTCGCCAGCTCAGGGCTAGCGTTGTCCTATCCCCCACTGTGGGGACAACGCTAGCCCTGCTTCTGGCTCGGGCTGCGCAGGAGATCCTGCGGTTTTTGCGTGATCTCGCGCATGCCCATTAGAGCCGGACAGGGGGGGTGTGGAAGCGCAGTGAGCATGCGCGGGACACAGGGGGAGCCGTTAACGCTGGGCATAACGGCTCTCCTTATCGGCTTGGGGGGGTTAATACATTAGCAAATAACGGGTGTCTGCTTCTCCTCGTTATGCAGGAGAAGCGGGACCCGCTATTTGAGAAGCGCTATGGGGGGGTTAGTACATCTGCCCCTCTGTGTGGAGACCTGGAAAATGTGCACTGTTGGGGGTACTTGAGGACCAGGTTTGGAAACCACTGTGCTAGAAGGAACAGTAATAAGGTTTGGTGCGGTCACATCAGCAACCTGGCAGCTACCTGTGTTCTAGGTGCAGTGTGAAAGGGGTATATGGAGTGACATTGCAAATGGTATTAATGGGAATTAATACAAAGGTATGCTACAGTGTAGACACCAGGAGGCAGTGCCAGATTAAGCCTTCGGGGGGCCCAGGGCACTTTAGATAGGGGGGCCCCCTTGCACTTGTCATTACTGGCCGCAAAATGCATGGGAGAATATTACACTGTCAAAACACAGAGTAAAGGCAGTATAAACTTGATCAATGGGTAACTGCAGGGGATATATATATATATATATATTACACACATACACACACATATACATACATACCACATGAAAATCCTGTGGTGTTTGTCCCTCTGCACCTTACTCTGTAGGAGACCTCACAGTCCCAGTGCTGCCTCTGATTAAAAACCCTCCCATGACTAGGCTGCTGCTGTTCTCCATGGGCCTGAGGAGCATGTAATGAGCTCCACCAATTAGAGCTCAGCACAAAACTCTCAGCCTCTGCCCTCTGGTGCAAAGTGTCATGGGACTTAGTCAACTCCCAGTAGTGTGCCTTGGCTCCCGATGCTCAGCACCATTAATCATTGTCACATCGGCAGATAGGTGAAGCTGCAGCACTACCCCACTCTCATGCACATTTTTTTTTTAAATACATGCCAACCACAGGGGGGCCCTAGCTAGAGGGGGGCCCAGGGGTACTGACCCCTTGTGCCCCCATTATAATCCAGCCCTGCCAGGAGGGGGTGAAACAAATGACAGATTATCTAGTAGACTATTTACAGCAGGGGTGGCCAAATCTGTGCTCAAGATCTACCAACAGTGCATGTTTTCCAGGCAACCTGTGGATCTATAGTAGGAATGAATGCAGCAGGTTTTAAAATGTGACAGTAATGACTGCAGCTTTGCACCAGCTGGGTAACCTGGAAAACATGGACCGTTTGTAGATCTCGAGGACCGGTTTGGACACCCCTGATTTACAGTATATAATAAATCTGAATCAGGCCCAATATGCCTCACATTCTGATTTTCCCATGGGCTAGTGCTAGTCAGTCAAAGAAAGTGGATTATAGGTAAAACTATCGATGGTCAGTGTTTTACTATCGATGGGTGGTTCCAGTATTGCCATCGATGCCCATCCCTACAGTGTACAGGCACTGTGACAGCAGCTGGGCGAGAGCAACATCACAGCAGCCCCTGGTCGCTGCTAGGATCTATACACCGATAACACCCAGCCCACAATTCAGAGTAAAATATGCATTACAGCACGTACTTGTACAAACACAGAGGGAATCGTACGGTTTAGCTGAGTCCTTATAATACATTCGTATAATGTATTCTCTTTTGGACCGATTATCAACATCTAAGCGTCATATTACATACAGCCAGCGTAGGGGGAGGATACAAAGGGGATAAAAAACAGACGATGTCTCAGAGACTGTGCTGCCATCGATGGAAACCATCGACGCTCGATTCCCCAGCGACGTCCGATAGTCACGTGTACGGTAAAACATAGGCACGTACTAGTACAGATCAATGTCTGAGCAGCCGGAGCTCCAGCCAGCCCCCCAGTGTGCTTGTACCGTACATACAGAAGCTCCATGCTCAGCGCTCACCTCACTCGCCGCCGGACACTCCCTCACCCCGGTTCTACGCGTTCTTCCGCTGCTGCCTCTGAGACCTGTGGGCGTGGGATGGAAAGCGCACGACGGAGAAGGCTGGGCGGGGACACGGGTGAGGAGGAGACTGGGCGGGGACACGGGTGAGGGGGAGGAGACTGAGCGAGGACACATGTTCGCTCTCTCTCATCCCCCAGGCGCACAGAGCAGGTTTCCGACCTCGTCTCTTCCTGACGTCACCAGGTCATGTGGCTGGACAGCAATAATGGCCGCGGCGGTGTGGGATGTCCCATGATCCTCTGGTCCCACACAGGGCCCCTTCCTGCCCAGCAAGTGCTTCCCCATCCGTACTTCCGGTGCACGTCCTCAGGGCCAGTGCACGGTGGGAAATTACCAAAACTGAATGTGATCTAGTGCGTGCATATTGCAGTGGAACAATGAACACCGTACATGCAGCTGCAGGGGAGCAAGCAGTGGGGGTCCCAGACCGGCCTCCCAACCTCTGCATCGATACCATAGCCACGATGCCTGCTGCCATCATGCCAAGCCCCTGTGCCAGCCGCCGCTAGAAGTGACTGACATTACTTCATTTAAGAATAGCAAGAGACATGATGACCTGTGGAGTGCAAAGCATGACAGCCAGCGATGTTCGCTACTTCGCTGGAGAGAAGGAGGAGACCGAACGGGGCGGGGCTAGACGGCCGTGTGACTGTACAGCGGGATAAAGTCTCATCTAAAAAAAACCGGTACATTCGGTATAAAATGATTTTGCCGGTACAGTGTTAAAAAACGGTACTGTACCGGCAAAATCGGTACAGTTGGTGGGTATGGTACTGTGCACCAACTACTACACCCCATGTATATGTACCCACCCAGGTTACCTATGCTGATGATGTCCCTGGTCCTGTTGCTTGTGGACCTCCCCTTTCAGCCAGCATCGGATGTCATTCTACAGTTCCCCATCTGCTGTTCCATAACAGCACCACTATAGTGGATCCCCAGCTCCAAGTGGCCAGCAGTGCATGTTGGGACTTGTAGTTCGCAAAACTTTGCCAGCAGATGAGACTACTGAGTTAAGTTGAGGAAAAGGAGACGGAAGTAGTGTTATAGTGGGAGCAGTCATCCACCCCCCCCCCCCAAGACACCCCACTTGGTCTTACCAGTTCATCTGCCTTCTCCTCCTCCCCCCGCACGCGCGGGACCGGTGCAAGCTTCAGCCGCCGCGCGTGTGCTACGTCGCTTGCACTGCCAGTGCAGGAAGGGAAGCGCCGCTCAGTCTTCTTCACTGCAGCCAGCCACTCTTCTCCCTGTGCTGCCGTGCGCACAGGCAGCACAGGGAGAAGAGTGGCTGGCTGCAGTGAAGGATCATTTCCACGACGAGAAACTAACCGATACACCCACACATGTAGTTGCACAGAAAGCCCTATACTGACTAAGCAGCGCTTCCCTTCCTGCACTGGCCTGGGTGTCATTCAGAGCAAGCGACGTAGCACACGCGCGGCGACTGAAGCTTGCACCGGTCCCGTGCGGGGGGAG
This sequence comes from Crinia signifera, assembly GCF_055691185.1. Lineage (NCBI taxonomy): Eukaryota > Metazoa > Chordata > Amphibia > Anura > Myobatrachidae > Crinia > Crinia signifera. The sequence goes on along the minus strand of NC_139220.1, from coordinate 309,630,365 downwards.
GAGAAGGCGGCAACACTGGAGCAGCAGGAGTTACCGTTCTGTGGCCCAGCTTGTTGTGCCAGTGCCCACCCAACCCGCACTGGACGATACAGCGTCAGTGCCCACCCGACTCGCACTGTCACCAGCGAGGGATCCCAAAAACCGGTACATTCGGTACACTAAGATTTAGCCGGTACAGACCGTTTAAAAAACGGTACTGTACCGGCTAAATCGGTACAGTTGGAGGGTATGTAAACTGCCCGACCCCAGCACTTATCTCACTCCCTGCCGCTGCCAGACACACAATGACGGCATTATTTATAGCCCCGCTGCCGCCTGCTTTGAGACTAGACTAGAGCAGGAACCGGAGCACTTGTGTCCTGTAATGTCAGGGCTATAACCATGGTTGCCTACCCGACCCTCCCCCTTCAGGGAGAAAATGCTGTGTTCCTGGACTTCCCTGGTAATGTATGATTGCCATCACCTGTGGTGACAGCTTTCTTATCAGTTACCTATCTCCCCACAGGTGCTGGCAATCATACATTATCCATACCTCCCAGCATGCCCCTCTCCATGAGGGAGAAAATGCTCTGTTCCTGGACTTCCCTGGTAATGTATGATTGCCATCACCTGTGGTGACACCTTTCTTACCAATTACCTAGCTCCCCACAGGTGACGGCAATCATATTTTACCAGGGTCCAGGAACAGAGCATTTTCTCCCTGAAGGGGAGGGTCAGGTAGGCAACCCTGGCTATAACCCGGGCTCCATCTGCCCTGTATGATACATTATAGCTGTGTAAACATGGAGCAATGTGGTTGCTGCCGATACTGATTTGGCCAGCAGGGAGGGATGGCACACGGGAGAACATAGTAGTAGATCTAGGTTGTACTGCACAGTCTGTTTCTACTTTAGATTCCGGTGTCTTGCATCAGGATTTTTATGTAGAGATGTGGCAAACAGAGTGCGTTTTGACTATTTGCTATGTGATTTTGAATACATAGTAAAAATTGATAGCCACAATGGCTCTGTGTACGGACTTTCAAAAGAAAAAGAGAAAGACGAAGGGTGGTGGGTAAGGGAATGAAGGAAACAGCGAGAGAAGGAGGAAGGGGTATGACCCAGAGGGGTAGATTTATTAACTGGTGATCCGGGGCATATGCGCTATCCCTATGCGCTAAAGCAGGGGATAGCGCTTCCCCTGAGCTATGACACCCACTGAGCGGGTGTCTTACGTGCGGCGGTGTAAGGCAGGAGGCAGAGCGCAGCTACAATATTTTGTAGTGCGCGCCTGCCTCCTGCCTGATTTATGAACGGTCAGCATCGCTGACCATTCCGCCTAATGCAGCTATCGACTTCGACAGCTGCAGGCGGCGATGCCCTATGCCTACAGCAGGGACAGCGCTGTCCCTGCTAGTGGCGCTGAGCTGCGCTGGGGATCTCGCGTGAGTAGCGAGATGCCGTGCATTTGCAGTCCAGCCGGCCAGGGAGAAGAAGACAGCGCGTCAGTGTTAACTGATGCGCTGTCAGCTAAAGGAGGCATCGCTGGAGGGGGGAGTTAGCACTCCCCGCTTCGGCGGGCAAGATCTTAGTAGATCTTGTCGCTTTCCCCTCCTGCTTCACCTCACTACTGAGCCACTATAATAAATACCCCAGAGTGTGAGATAGAATGTCAGAAGAGGAAGGGAGAGAAAGAGTTGTGTAGGAGAGAGGGGTTAAGGGGAAGAGATATAGAAGGTGCCAGGGATAGACGATCAGAGTGGGACAGGGAGGAAAGAAGTGGGTATGAGAGATAGAGGAGCAGGAAGAGGAAGGGTGAGAATGGAGAGGGGAGCGAAGTTAAATAAAAGAGGAGATGGGTTGTAAAAGTCAGGGACAGTGTGCCCCACCTCAGCACAAGTAGAGTGGCGGCCTGGGTCTCTTGCTTCCTCTCCCTGGCAATGGGCACCCGGCTCATACTCCCCAGTGTTGGGACTCTCATTAGCCATGGCTGGGTCCGCCTATTGCCATCTCCGTGTCTTCTGCTCCCTTTTTCAAGCGGCGGCGGGTCATCCAGAAGGATGCCGAGTGGGGAGAGCACCTCTCCTGCCTGGTGCTTCCTGACTCTGCAAACTAAAGGTATTGTCACAATTACAAAATAACAAGCTGGAGTTTTCACAATCATCAGAGATAAAGTAACACAGGGCTGATTAGGTGCTGATACTAGGCTAAAGTGACTTTTTGGGCAGCCACTATTGCAAATACTAATGCTGCAACTGATTGGCTGTCTATTGAGAGACTCACCAGCATGCCCACCAACTCGAGACACAATTTAACATATGAGGTATTAATATGCCTATTCTAGAAGAATGGGTACCTCTCGTGTATGTAGTTAAGTTGCAGGCGGACGGAATACCGATTGACAGATTCCCCACAACCAAATGCCGATGGACAATATACCAACATGTACACACCACCGACAATCGAAATACTGACATGTCACACTCCCCCGCGGTGGTACACGGCGGGTACTGTACTCACCCGCCCGTGTCCGCCACCGGCTGGCGTTTGTCGGCCTCCATGTCAGGTGAGGCGGCAGGCAGAGGTCCGGCAGTGTTGGAAGGCAGCATGGGAATCTGCAGCATGGTCCCGCTCTAACGCTATAGATGCTGGGAGGCCAGCTCCGCCATCTTGCTTGAGGGCAAACAGAGGATTGGGCCAGGCCAGGTATTCTCACCTGTTTCTGTGTGACAGCCAATGGCAGCCGCCCTCTTTGCATAAAGGGGATCTGCCTAGGTAGCTCAGTGTCAGTGCAAAGAGTCTTCTGTGCCGTGCACTTCCTAGAAGGCTCCTGACTAGGGATGGACATCGGAAGCCAACCATCAAATGATGGCAGTGCTTCCACCATTGAAACTTTCGATGCGATGGTAACTAACCATCGAATCAAAAGTATTCGATGGTGAAAACTAGTTATATGACTAGTGCATGCGCAAAAGCCTGTATTGCCATTTGTAAGGTAGTAATTGAGTTTGGTGGCAGGGCCCAGGCTCTGAGCAACATATTACTTTATCATTGGACATTGTGTGTATAATATACATATATAATATTCACACAATGCCCAATGATGAAGTAGTATAATAATTTTGTACACATTATTAACACTTTAACAGCAAGTAATCAAAATGTAATAAAATTAGATAAATTGTAAACTAACTCGTTTTAGACTGTGTGGACTGACTTTTTTAAAGATAACTCGTTTTAGGTTTCACTATTTTTCCAGATAGGAAAATGTCTATTTATTAAGGCAAGTGTAACAACACACACACACACACACACACACACAAATAAGGGAGATGACGGTATAGTGGTCATCACATCATTTATATGGTGAGATATATATTGCAATGAGCAGGGCTGGCTCTACCATGAGGCAGCTGCCTAGAGTGCCAGGATCTGTGGGGGCACCACTATAATGCTACACACTAGGCGATTCTAGCTTCCATCGTCAGCTATATGGTCGCTCAGTGACCATATTGCCGGTGATACCTAGCGACCTTCGCCGTGTGTGCGCTCCCACCGCAGCCCAGCGGTCGCTGGTCGCAGGAACTTGCTAGAATCACTGGTCCCCAGTAAAATACTGATAACCAGCAATTCGGTCACTGAGCGACCAATCGCTAGCGACAAGGTCACGTAATATAAAAAATAGTTCACTATATATAAAAACAGTTAAGGTGCCCCTACACTGAGGCGATTTGGTCCGATTGTGGCCAATTGCGACCAATCGACCCCTTAAATCGGACCAAATCGCCTCTCCCTGACATGCTGTTGGGTCCCGTGCGAATCGGACCCGACCAGGTGCTCAGACCAGCAGGCAGCCACCCGTTCCTCCTGGCGGTGAGGCGGGTGGGAAGCAGGGATGCATGCAATCTATCACAACTGATCGCATGCGTTCCTGCCGCCGGGAAGGTCCCTGCAGCCTGCAGGCTGTCCTGTGTCCGTACACTGCTGCGAGACGTCACAGCAGTGTATGGGCACCTTTATCTTGGTTCATTCCACTGGTACCCCAGGACTGTGTATATTGTTCCTCACTATCTCACTATATTGACAGAAACAGACAATCTCTGACCAACACTTCACTGATGATCATATAGTGGTTGCTGCCTGGTAATACTAATGCAGTATATTAATGAGTGTTGTATGTGACTGACATTCACAAATATCTGTAGCTAGTTGTATTGTGTACTTATTATTATTATTATTATAGCTTGCCTGAGCTGGTATAACATTCAGTGACTTCTCCTCCTCTCTGAATCCTCCAGAGCTCAGTGTGTCTGTGAAATTTGCTGCTGTTTGAGTGACTGGTGCTGCAGAGTGAGGTTTGTGCTCTGATAGGCTCTCTGAGTCAGGGAGAGCCAATCAGAACTAGCAGTGGGCCCTGTTGCCTAGCAGCTACAGCAACCATAGAGAGGGAGAGGGAGAAGCAGAGAGAAAGTCAGACAGCCTCCAACGAACCTAGGAAGTTTCCCTGACACAGACACAGCAGCCAGGGGAGGCATAGCTTTTGGGAATTACAAAAAATAAGCCACCATCGGTACACCATCGAATGATTAGCATTCGATGGTGACAAACATCGGAAGGTCACCATTAAATGGTAAAAACACTAACATCGAAAGAAAAACATCGATGTTTCCGAAACATCGACCATCGATGTCCATCCCTACTCCTGACTCATTGTGCCCTTGCTATTCCCGCTGTGCCCGTCAGCTTGCTATTGGCTATTTGACCCCATCGCTCATTCCAGTCACGCTGGTCACCAGCTTCTCCCTGGTACTCTTGGGTGCTACCTCCTGGATTCCTGACTCCGGTCCCGCTCCTGGATCTTCCAAGAATCCGTCTCCAGCATCCCCAGGTCCCAGCCATTCCTCATATTCTTCCAGTCTCCGGATCCATTATTGTTGCCATCCTTTCACTTCTTTACCTGGACATTCCTCATCATTGTTATCTGGACATTCCTCATCATTGTACTCTGGATATTCCTCATCATTGTTATCTGGACATTCTTTATCATTGCTACTCATTATTATTATTTTCCCTGCCTTTATCTCAAAGAAGTATTTGAGTCCCTGTATGACATCATTCATTAAACCCGCTCATTTTAACCCTACTGCTACTGCCTTGTCTCCAGTCCCTGTGCATCACACGACCCCATCTGAATCTTAAACCGTGACAGTTTGCACTGACCCGATGGAGTCGGGTGAAAATCAGGGACCCTTGGCAGGTGTGTTGCAAGGCATTATGGCTCGTCTGGAACAGTTGGAATCCTCACAGCGGCTAGTGGCGCAATTCCTACAAACACTGACACCTCCACCAGCAGTTGCTGAAGCAACATCGCAAGCCCCTTCAGGAGGTTCCCCTGCCACGCCGCCAGCCGGGTCTATTATCCCTCCTCATCTGCATTTGCCAACTCCCAGCAAATATAATGGATCTCCTAAAGGATGTCGCAGGTTCTGGAATCAGTGCGATGTGCACTTCACCCTCCAATCGTCCAACTGCCAAAGCACGAGTAGCCTACATTGTCTCTCTCCTCTCTGGTGCAGCCCTGAATTGGGTTTCGCCTCTTTGGGAACGAGCAGATCCTCTGCTGAACAATTATGACGATTTTATCACTTACTTTCGGCGAATATTTGACGAACCAGGTCGAGTGTCATCTGCTGCTACAGAGATTCTGAGAATTCGTCAAGGTAGCAGACCAGTGGGTCAATATGTTGTACAGTTCCAGCCTTAAGGTGGAATGAAGAGGCCCTCGTTTCTGCATTCTGGATTGGCCTAGCCAGTCGCCTCAAGGATGAATTGGCCACTCGCGATACACCTACCACCCTGACAGACCTAATTTCCTTGTGCAATAAAGTTGATCTGCGACTTCAAGAGCGGCAACTGGAGAGAGCTCGCTCTGATCGCTTTCGACATCGTCCCACTCCTGCTGTTACTCCTCCTGTAAAAAGTGGATCGTCTACTGCTTCTGCCACAGAAGAACCAATGCAAATAAATCGGTCTCGTCTCTCCCTCGAAGAGAAGAACCGACGACGTTGAGACAATCTTTGTATGTACTGTGCCTCATCTTCCCATCTCCTGGCCTCTTGTCCAATAAAGTTGATCTGCGACTTCAAGAGCGGCAACTGGAGAGAGCTCGCTCTGATCGCTTTCGACATCGTCCCACTCCTGCTGTTACTCCTCCTGTAAAAAGTGGATCGTCTACTGCTTCTGCCACAGAAGAACCAATGCAAATAAATCGGTCTCGTCTCTCCCTCGAAGAGAAGAACCGACGACGTTGAGACAATCTTTGTATGTACTGTGCCTCATCTTCCCATCTCCTGGCCTCTTGTCCACTCCGTCTGGGAAACGACCGCTCCTAATCCCCACGAGGGAGGTTAGATTGGGAGTGTTATTACCATCTCCATCCACCATAGACTCTACCATTTCTGTTATGCTGAGTACCCCTCAGGGACAGACGTCCATCCAGGCCCTGTTGGAAACTTCATTTCGGCTGATATCGCTGCACAGCACTCTATACCTCTCCAGCCATTAGAGCAGCCTTTGGTCCTGACAGCCGTTGACGGAAGCCACATCTCCAGCGGTCATATCATCTCTCAGACTGTACCAGTACATCTTCAAGTCGGAGCTCTGCACCAAGAAAGGTTAGAGTTTTTGGTCCTTCCTCAGTCTTCACACGCTGTAGTTCTGGGAATGCCATGGCTTATCAAGCACAATCCCCATGTCGACTGGCTGACCATGGAGATCAAGGCCTGGAGTAAAGACTGCTTCTCTTCTTGTTTATCTCTAGTCATACCCGTCCTTCTGAGTGAGTCACAAGTACCCTCTTCCGAACTCTCTGCCTCAGCCATACCAGCTCCTTATTTGTCTTTTTCGGATGTCTTTAGTAAAGGAGGTGCCGATACTCTGCTGCCCCACCGGCCATGGGACTATCCCATTGATCTCATTCCAGGCAAGACTCCACCACGGGGAAGAACGTATCCTTTATCGTTACCTGAGACATAGGCCATGTCAAAATACATCCAAGAAAATCTGGAGAAGGGATTCATTCGGCCGTCCACCTCTCCTGCAGAGGCAGGTTTCTTCTTTGTCAAAAAGAAAGATAGCAGTTTGAGACCTTGTATCGATTACCGGGGGCTGGATGACATCACCATTAAAAATCGCTGTTCGATAAAGTTAAGGGGGCTACGGTCTTCTCCAAACTAGACTTGAGGGGTGCATACAACCTGATCCGTATCAGCCAGGGGGATGAATGGAAGACGGCCTTCAATACCCGAGACGGCCATTATGAATATCTTGTCATGCTGTTTGGTCTATGCAATGCCCCTGCCGTTTTCCAGCAATTTGTGAATGACATCTTCTGGGACATGTTGTATGTATCTATTGTTGTTTATTTGGACAACATTCTCATCTTCTCTCCCAATCTCAGTACTCGCCGGCACACCGTCCGTGAGGTGTTAAATCGTCTTCGCCAGAACCAGCTTTTCTGCAAGCTTGAAAAATGCGTCTTTGAAGTCTATTCAGTTCCCTTCCTTGGTCACATTCTTTCAAGTACCGGGTTGGAGATGAATCCTGAGAAGGTTCATGCTATTCAAGATTGGACGCCTCCTACCACCCTCAAAGGGGTGCAAAGATTCCTTGGCTTCTCCAATTACTATCGCCGCTTCATCTGAGATTTCTCCACCATAGCAGCACCTCTGACCGCACTCACCCGAAAGGGGGCCAAATCCTGCCCGATGGCCGCCCGAGGCCTCTGAGGCCTTTCGACAACTAAAACAGGCCTTTATAACCGCCCCAATCCTTCTTCAGCCAGATGTGAATAGACCCTTCATCCTGGAGGTCGATGCCTCTTCAGAAGGAGTAGGGGCAAGTCCTTTCGCAAAAAGGAGAGGATTCAGAGCTTCACCCTTGTGCATATTTCTCCAATATATTTCTTACGGCAGAAAATAATTACCCCATTGGAGAACAGGAGCTGTTAGCGGTTAAGTTAGCCTTTGAAGAGTGGCGGTACCTATTGGAGGGGGCTCGTCACCAGATTACAGTCTTTTCAGATCACAAAAACCTTTCTTTCTTACGTCATGTCCAGTGTCTCACTTCTCGACAAGCCCGCTGGGCTATGTTCTTTGAACGATTTAACTTCCAAATCAAGTATCGTCCAGGGGTTTTAAACAAGGCTGACGCTTTATCTCGTTCCTTCTATGCCAGTTCAGACTCCGAACCTCTAAAGCAGCCCATCCTGAACCCAGTAGTCTTCGCTCATGTCACTCCTCATCCTACACCTCCTTCAGGCAAGTCCTTTGTGCCACCCAACTTACGCAAGAAGCTGTTGACCTGGGGTCACGCCTTCCGTTTTGCTGGACATTCAGGTATTCAAAAGACTTTGCAATTTCTCCTGCATTCATATTGGTGGCCGACCATTCGGCAGGATGTAACAAACTTTGTATCATCGTGTGTCAAGTGTGCTCAGCACAAGACTTCTCGAACTCCCCCGGCTGGGGCTCTGCTACCACTGTCCATCCCAACGGAACCATGGACTCATCTTTCGATGGACTTCATATCCGAATTACCTCCATCTGGCGGTTACACTGTTATCTGGGTGATAGTCGATCAATTTTCAAAGATGGCCCACTTCGTGCCCCTAAAGTCTCTGCCTTCTGCTTCAGTACTAGCTCAACTCTTCATATCAACCATCTTCAAGCTTCATAGGTTGCCTATAGAAATTATATCCGACCGGGGTGTTCAGTTCGTTGCCAAATTCTGGAGAGCACTGTGTGCGGCTGTTCAGGTGAAACTGAAATTCTCCACCGCCTTCCATCCTCAGACTAACGGGCAAACCGGACGTGTCAACCAGGATCTAGAGACATTCATTCGACTCTTCGTGTCCTCTTCTCAGGATGAATGGAAGGATCTTCTCCCTTGGGCAGAATATGCACACAACAACTCAAACCATTCCTCTTCAGGCACCACACCCTTCTTTACAGTTTACGGCAAACATCCACGCTCCCGACTTCACAAATCTGCCTTCTCCAGAGGTTCCTGCAGCTTCTTCCTCCCTTCATCGTTTTTGCAAAAATATGGGCTGTCCATAAAGCTTCTTCAAGCTTCTGCCAGATATAAGAGTGCAGCTGACAAGAGAAGGAAAGTGGTTCCACCATTAAAGGTAGGGGATCGAGTATGGCTGTCCACCCGCAATCTCCGTCTTCGTGTACCCTCCATGAAATTTGCCCCACCCTTTATTGGCCCATTTCGCATCACTTAAGTCATCAATCCGGTGGCTTACAGATTACAACTTCCATCTTCCATGAAGATATCCAATTCCTTCCACGTATCTCTTCTTAAACCTTTAAAATTAAGCATCTTCCAAAAGAGGATACCTAAACCTTCAAAAGTCAATACAGAGAGAGTAAACTCTGTAGAGTTTGAAGTCAAACGAATCATAGACTCTCGTTATCATAATTCCCGACATCAATTCCTGGTGGAATGGGCTGGTTTCGGACCAGAGGAGAATTCTTGGGTAGACCAAGCTGATTTACATGCTCCAAAACTCGTCAAACACTTCTTTCTGAAGAATCCCCACAAGAAGCACAAGCGTCCTGAGGCTACCTGAAAAAGGGGGGGGGGGGTACTGTCACACACCGCCGCGGTGGTACTGTACTCACCCGCCCGTGTCCCCCGCTGGCTGGCGTGTGTCGGCCTCCATGTCAGGTGAGGCGGCAGGCAGAGGTCCGGCAGTGTTGGAAAGCAGCATGAGAATCTGCAGCATGGTCCCACTCTAAGGCTATAGATGCCGGGAGGCCAGCTCTGCCATCTTGCTTGAGGACAAACAGGGGATTGGGCCAGGTCAGGTATTCTCACCTGTTTCACTGTGACAGCCAATGTCAGCTGCCCTCTTTGCATAAAGGGGATCTGCCTAGGTAGCTCAGTGTCAGTGCAAAGAGTCTTCTGTGCCGTGCACTTCCTGGAAGGCTCCTGACTCATTGTGCCCTTGCTATTCCCGCTGTGCCCGTCAGCTTGCTATTGGCTATTTGACCCCATCGCTCATTCCAGTCACGCTGGTGGCCAGCTTCTCCCTGGTACTCTTGGGTGCTACCTCCTGGATTCCTAACTCCTGTCCCGCTCCTGGACCTTCCAAGAATCCGTCTCCAGCATCCTCTGGTCTCAGCCATTCCTCATATTCTTCCAGTCTCCGGATCCATTGTTGTTGCCATCCTTTCACTTCTTTACCTGGACATTCCTCATCATTGTACTCTGGATATTCCTCATCATTGTTATCTGGATATTCTTTATCATTGCTACTCATTATTATTATTTTGCCTGCCTTTATCTCAAAGAAGTATTTGAGTCCCTGTATGACATCATTCATTAAACCCGCTTGTTTTAACCCTACTGCTACTGCCTCGTCTCCAGTCCCTGTGCATCACACGACCCCATCTGAATATTCAACCGAGACACTGACATCAAAATACCGACAAGTAAAACACAGACACAACCACAATGCCAACAGCATAATGACACAAATAATATCTAATAGAATTTATCATGATTTTTTTTTTTCAAAAGCTGACTTATTCTTCCCTGTGGGCATAGAGCAGGCATTCCCAACCACGGTCCTCAAGGCACACCAACAGTGCAGGTTAGTTATATCCAGGCTTCAGCACAGGTGACTTAATTAGTATCTGAGGGATTCTGATTAAACCATCTGTGCTGAAGCCTGGATATCACTAAAACCTGCACTGTTGGTGTGCCCTGAGGGCCGTGGTTGGGAATGCCTGGCAGAGGGAACAAGCTCCACTAATACGGTCTCCACATTATAATGGTGTCGTATTTTAACTTGATTTTGCATGAGCCCGCCCACTGAGCGGTCTATCCCCAGTGGCTCCTGCAACAATTATATGGGCGGTCACAGAATGATATAGGGCATATCGATGGTACACAGTGGCCGATTGTGCATCGATATATTGGTCATTCTATTGAGCAGACAATATATTAGCCACTGTGTACGCACCTTCAGAGAACAGAATTGATGCCCCGATTGGAGGCATCACCGTGTCAGAAGTGTTTGTACAATACTGCTACATACAATATATATAGTTTTATATTTGGTAGACAAGGTCTAAAAGTAGAGTCAATAGAACAGTGAAAATTGGGCTACAATTTGACACATTATTCATTCCATACAATAAAAGTCTTCATTGTAGCACCCTGCACCTTTCAAAATCCATGTAGTTAATCTTTATGGTCTGGGGTGCTGCTCTCTGCTGTGGTGCGTCTAGTAAAATCTGATTTGTATTTCCCTGCTGACACTCCAAGCAGGACAAAGAAACTGCATGGATTTTGAAAGGTGCAGGATGCTAGAATGACGACTAAAATTGTATATCAGTACTCTATATCGTTCAATGATTATTAAAGACACAGACATCTGGGGTGACATTCTATGATTTGCGGGGGGGTTTTTTTCGCGATTTTTTTCGCAAAAACGTCCGAAATCGCATGTTTTTCCATTTTCGCATATTTAATGAGCTGCGAAAATGTGAAAAAAGTGCGATTTTGGCCAACAAGTTGGACACACTGGAAATGCGATGGCTGCTTTTCGCAGCACATCGTATCCAGATGTTTTCACATTAAAAAGTATACAAATTGCATATTTAATGGTATGCGATTTGTATAAACTGTGTCTATAATTCGCCCAAAAATCAGACCAGGTTCTGATGGGCAAATTAGCCAGAACCCTGCACAGATCATTGAGATCTGTGCAGGGTTCTGGTGTAAAAAAAAGTTTAAACAGTTAAAATAAAATAAAAACCAGCGCGGGCTCCCCCGCCAGAGCATAACCAGCCCCGGGCTCATTGAGCCGGTGCTGGTGACATAAAATCAGGGTCCCCGACAAATAGGGGTCCCCTTGATTTAATGAAACCAGCACCAGGCTCAAGGTCCGGCACTGGTTCCCGAAATACGGGGGACAAAATGACTAGGGGTCCCCCATATTTTAAGAACCAGCACCAGACCCAACCAGCCAGCAGGGTAATGCCACAGCCGGGGGACACTTATTATATAAGGTCCCGCGCCCAAAGCATTATCCCCCTGGCTGGTCAGCATGGGTAGGGGTCCTGGGGAAGTGTTGACCCCCCCCCCCAATGAAGGGGTCCCCCCCTCCAGGACTTACCAGCCCATGCTGAAAGTCCGGGGCTGTCCCCGATGCCCCTGGGTGGTGGGCATCGGGCTGATGCAAAGTGTAAAAAAAGATTAAAAACTATTGTTTTCTACTGTAGAACTATGAGTCCCAGCAAGCCTACCCCGCATGCTGGGACTTGGAGAACCACAAGTCCCAGCATGCGGGGCATTAAAGGGCCCGCTGGCACTTGTAGTTCTACAGTACAAAAAATAGTTAAATAAAACACACTGACACCCTGAAAAATAAAAGTTTAATACATACCTAACACACACACTGATACTTACCTACCTTGAGCCCGTAGGTCGGTCCCTGGGTCCTGGACAGAAGAGTCCGGTTCCGGGGCCTTGGTCCTGGTTCCGGGGCTGGTCCGAGGTCCATGGCTCCAGGGCTGATGTTTCCAGGGTCCAGGATCCAAAGTAGTCCAAAAGGGGTTCCTAAGGAAGTAAATCCTACTCACCTGGTCCCCGGTGACGACCTCGGCATCTTCTCCGGCAGACGCGCTGCTCCCGGCTGGTACCCGCTCACGGACTGGAGAGGCGCAGAGATGTTCATCTTCCGCGCCTTTCCTCCGAATGATTCTATTCCCCCCAGGAGCCGAGAAAGTAATTTGTTGAGACACCGTTGAGCCCCTTTGGAACAAGAATGCCCAAACGGGGAATCCACCGCATTTCATTTTGTGCAAGTCTTTTCTCGATATCTCTAGTTTTCCACCTTGATGTAATTTGTTGGATACCCCAAAAATTTACAATGTTGATTTCTTTCGACTCGTGAAAAATCACACATTTTAATGTTAAGGGTAAAGATTATAAGATTTGCAACTTTATAACATGCCATTCTAAGAACATTATTTATGTATTGGAATGCTCTTGTGGGATGTTTTATGTGGGGAGAACGTCCAGACAACTAAAAGTGCGAATGGCGGAACACGTCTACAATATAAGGAAGGGATTACAGACTCATACAGTGCCAGCACATTTCAAAACCCACCATGAGTCGAAAGAAATCAACATTGTAAATTTTTGGGGTATCCAACAAATTACATCAAGGTGGAAAACTAGAGATATCGAGAAAAGACTTGCACAAAATGAAATGCGGTGGATTCCCCGTTTGGGCACTCTTGTTCCAAAGGGGCTCAACGGTGACTTCGAGCTTAAGCACTTTCTTGCGTTAATCTTTGTGTTTTAATGGTTTTTGAAAATGACACTTTTTTATTCTCTCTCCGTCTTTGCACTTTTTCTGGTTTGTATACTGGTTTGGGTGTGAGCGACCTGAATGACATGGATGCTGTGTAAGCATCGGTGTCCTCGGGAATGCATACACCCAGCCAGGGAATTATGATCTCTGTAAGCACTTTGTGGTTCATTTATATGTTTTTAATTAAACTCCTTTATAGATATTAAAAGTTATTCTATATACATTTTTATTCTGGATATATATTTATGTTTATATTTATATATTTATTAGAGGTTAACCATATTGCTACCATTAAGAACCACAACCTGCACATGCACTTTAAATCAATGTAAATATGATATACATGATATTGATTCATTGCATTCTATACCTAGATTGTTTAGTGCGCTACATCAAGCACTTTTGAACTGGTGGAACGCAAAAACCCAGAACTTCTGGGTATTTGGAACGCACCGCCATCTTGGAAATCGTAATGCGCATGTGCAACCAACGGCAGGTGCCGTGTATGGACGCAAATCATCAGGCTTATAAATACATGCCTGTGGACGGACCCTAGATATGCCATTGAAAAAGGCGACTACCGAAACGCGTTTGGCGCTAACTAGGACCTGTGGACCCCATAGCTGGACTGCCTGGATGTTCCTTTCTGTTTCCAGAGCCTGACCTTTCCAGAGTGTCAGTGAACTGCATACCATCATCTCCAGGGATAGATCGGCGGCACCTGGTTCCAGTTTTGCCTTTGGGACACCACTTTGTTTTTACTTGTCTCCTATATGTGAGTGTATTTTAGATTAAAAGGTGTTTTTTATCAATTGATCTGCACTATCGCCTGCTTTCTCTTGATTTTCTATGTATCACACTCTGGAAGGAAGAGTTGTTGTTTTGCCAGAGGGATACCTTTGAATGCTCTATAATATACAGCTGGCTTGTGAGTGCACACCTGCATTTATATATCGCTTCATTTGCAAAACCTTCTGCCCTTAATTGTGGTGTGTTTTTTCTTGGTGATATGCTTGCTTCATGGGCGGCATAAAGCCAAGTCTCTTCATACAGATAACATACACGTCGACTTGAAAGCGGAGAAACTCCTTAAAGGGACAGTATTCTTTTATTGTGTGTGTTTTTCACATGGTGTTATTGGGGAGCGCTTTACTGACTGTGTACCTACTTTTCCTATTCTAGGAATATAAATGGTATACTTATACCAGTCCTGCTTGTTCCTATAATGCTTCCCTTGGAAGATAGTCGATCCCCATATGTTTCAGTCCAGAAATGGTGTCCAGTGTATTTCAAGGGTGTCCATAAACCTGACTGGGTGAGGTAGCTTGTGTTATTGTATTCCAGTTGGAAAGGTAGCTTGCCTTTTGGTTGTTATCCCAGGAATAGACCGGTGGTGGTTACCCAAATGGTCGGATCCAAATTGGTCACATGGACTGGAGAGGGAGAGTAGGTATGGTGGAAGCTGGTCCAAGTCGGGTAAAATGTAGATGGTCCTGATAGCACTCCAGCCATCTTTTTCTTTTTAGGGAAGAGGAACTGCATGGGTTTTCAAATATGGCGGGTGCTAGAATGAACACTATAATGGGATAGGAGGTGAAAGATAACCATTACATATGATTCTTAAGATAGATTGGGCGTATAGCATACGGATCACTGAGGTTAGTTGCGTAGTTGTATATCAAACGCTTTTTCAGCGTCTAGAGATAGGAGATACGAGGTCAGGGAGATGAGTTTAGCCGGTTACGGAGCTGCCATAACTTTACAAATATTAGGCGAAGAGTGCCTTCCCCCAATAAAGCCAGTCTGGTCCGGATGGACTATAGCAGGAGGAGGGGTTTCATTCTATCTGCCAGGAGTGTAGTGAAAAGCTTATAGTCGACATTTAGAAGTGATATCGGTCTATAAGAGCCGGGTAAGTGTGGGTCCCTACCAGGTTTAGGTAATAATCTAATTATAGCATCTGTGAAATATTGAGGGGTAGAACAGGTTGAGAGGATTGCATTAAAGACCAATAGAAGGGGTTCCAATAATCTTAACAGAATTTTATAATATTCACCAGTAAATCCATCCTGACCAGGAGAATTCATCAGATTTAAGTGTTTAATAGCCGTTTCCACATCTTGTGAAGTGAAAGGTGCTGTAAGGGAAGGGATGGCCGCTTCAGGAACAGTGGGAGTCGTTATGGATTCCCCAAAAGATGTCTCACCTGAAGTGTCCCTGGGGGGGGTTGCGTGTAAATGTCAGAGTAAAAGGCATGTGACAGGGTGTAGACGTCTTTGCCACTGGAGGGTAGTAATCCAATCGCATCAGAGGAGCTCCAAAATAATAATGAAAAAATACTTCACAGTTCCCAAAGAGGAATAACAAATACAACGTATAGGCGGGGCTCCTAGCCGAGCAGCCGCATTATTATTTAAACTTTAGGTAGTATCACGTCCCTAGAACTAGAAATCTCGTGACCATAAGTATAGGGTGCGGAAAAATAGAAAGAGTATACATTTAAGACTTTTTTGGTACGAAGTCATGAGTATTCAGGTATATACAAACGAAAACATCCTGACAATGGTAAACCTTATAAAACATAAAAATATGTGAATCATGAATAAGCAATGAGGAGACCACTATTACATACGTCACCATTGGAGACCGTGGCAGTCTTAAGTAAGCAGTAGAGACGATACATGTATAAGACCTAATATATAAGGTCCAATTAAAGTCCTTCTGAACATTAATGCAGGAGCAGTGCCCCACTGTGGGGACCCCGGGGTAACACTCACCACTCGACGGCTTCCTGAGGGCACATTTTCTAAAACTGGCTAGGAAGGGGAAGTAGAGGGGAGGAGCCATTACACCCTGGTTGAAGAAATTTATGTGCCTGTCTCCTGTCGGATGACCTCTATTCCCCAATGTATTGATACCTCAGTATCCCATATGAATGATAGTTCAAATGCTGGTTTATAAAAATTGCTTCTGAGTACAGAAAAGATACAATAGTGGATGGCTTAAATCAAGATAATGGTGAGAGATAAAACAACAAGTGTGAAAAATAAATAGAATAGCTTAGCTTAGCTTAGTGCATGAGATAAGGTGTTAGAAGTTGCCCGACATGTTTCGTCGCTTAGGACCTCAGGGGGTGGGGACAAACTGCTGGGAGCAGGTTTTTTATCTAGGGGCAGACTTACATCACTTCTTGTCAACAAATAATCTAATACGAACATATAAGCACAATTATAATGATATAAAAGAATGTTCCTCTACAATAGGGTGATTGTATATACAGTTACAAATTAAAATGTTTAAACTATTGGAGCAAATATCAAGATACATAATATAACTTATTAGTGTCTGGACTGCGGGAGAGTGGGACGCAACGTCACTTCCGCCCCACGTCCGCCATCCTGAAAGTTTATGTGTATCTGTGCGGAATCCGTCTGTATGTTGTTTATACACAGCGCTGGGAGACCTTGCTCTCAGTCGTCATCTCCTGTTACATCTCTCATCAAATTCCTTTGCTTGGAACGCAGCCCTTAGCCGCATTTCCTGCTTTCAGCGGCATCTTGTGGCTGCAGAGTTGAATAGCCAGCAGGAGGCAATTTACAGTCTTTGGTAGGTGTAGCTCCTGCGTCTCAGTAATTAGTGCGGAAGGGTACGGCAACCCTGCCGACAGGGTTAGGGGTTCGGTAGTGTGTGCGTCTACTGCACAAAGGGGGGTTGCGGTGCGCAAATGCGTCTCATACACAATAAAGGACACATTTGCCAGTGCTCCATCTTACATACTGGCACAGCGTAGGGATGCATTACGCGTCCTCCCGACCTTTTCATACCCCAACTATCCACATCAGCATGGAGTTGACTTTATGAAGTGTGGCGAGCACAGCGGTTTTACATTACATGTAATCCGCAGCCGCTCGCCACGCTTCAGGGTCAGTGGCTCGCTGTGCTCGCCACACTTTAAAGAATCAACTCCACGCCGACGTGGATAGTGGGGGTATGCAAAGGTCGGGAGGATGCATAATGCGTCCGCTCGTCGCGCTTTGGGCTGGCGTGGATAGTGGGGGTGTTTCAGTAACACATTCACACATCTGAGACAGTAATGACGTCGTGCTAACTGGTGACTGGATTTTAGTTAATAATAAAAAGAAAGCAACTTACCACAACGAGTGACAGAGACGCTGACTACGCTAAGTTGCCGCAGGAAAACTATGCTAATTCTGACATGGCTGCTCGAGGGAACACTACGCTATTTCTGACTTACTACGCCAACCGCGGGGGATGCTTGCGGGAACACTACGCCAAATCCGACAGATACTCTGACTACACTGGGCACGCGAACACTACACGGATTCTGATAGCGCTGCTAACTACGTAATGGGCGCCGTGATAATACACAAGTACCTTTAATTGATACATTTACTAGTCTTCATATTTATTACTTAGGTCGCCGGGTTATAAATACTTTTTTGCAATACCTGTTCACCATATAGGTGGCCCACCACCGCCTTCCCAGGACCCGTGCAGACACCCCGCATCAATAGGGGGAGTAATCTATAAATAATAGAGCTAAGCGTATTTCCTCCTGTTTCATTTTTTTCCTGGCGCTGACACATACATACATACATACACACACACATATATATATATATATATATATATATATATATATATAAACACACACACACACACACACACACACACTCAGTTCAACTTCAAGAGCACACTAGGATACATAACTCAGAACAATGCCTGAACACTTTATATGTAACATAACAGAACCATAACATGACAACACATAAACGGTACACTTATCTGAGCGTTAGGGAGGGATCTCTGTGTCACCGGACTGGACTCAGAGAAAGGGGTTCGAACGGTAAGTTCTTAAAAAATCCCCTTTTCTCTTTCGTCCAGTCCGGTGACACAGCTACACAATGGGACGTCGGTCCTTTGGGAGGGTACGCTCAGACCAACAGTTCTCATCTCTGCCCGTCCAAATGAAGCGTCCTCCGACGCAAACTCAAGAAATCTGTAAAATTTGGTAAAGGTATGAACAGAGGACCAGGTGGCAGCCTTACACAACTGCTCCGCCGTAGCCCCATGGCGCACCACCCAGGAGGAAGCAACCGACCTGGTGGTATGTGCATTTATCCGAGACAGAACTGGTCGACCTGCTTTACAGTAGGCAAAGGCAATGGTAGATCTCAACCAGTGAGCGATGGTCTGCTTAGAAGCAGGCCACCCAACCTTATGCACATTATATAGCACCAAGAGTAAATCCGATTTTCGAATGTCCTTTACCCTCTCAATGTATATTCGCAAGGCGCGAACTACATCCAATTTCTTCAGTTTGTCCCTATTTTTAACCCCGTCTGGGGGAGAAAACACTGGAAGTACAATGTCTTGGTTTAAATGAAAAGATGACACTACCTTAGGTAGGAATTTTGGCACTGTTCGCATAACAGCCCTGTCATCATGAAAAATCAAAAACGGTGACTTGCAAGACAAGGCACCCAACTCAGACACTCATCTGGCTGATGCAATTGCCAACAAAAAAGTGAGCTTCCAGGTCACATACTTTAACTCCGCAGATCTTAGCGGTTCAAAAGGAGGATTCTGTAACATAGATAAGACCAAAGATAAGTCCCAAGGCGCCACCGGCTGCCTATAAGGTGGTTTAAGTCTAGCAACCCCTTGTAAAAAAGTTTGAATTTCAGGTAGCAAAGCTACTCTCTTTTGAAAGAAAATGGATAAGGCCGAAAGCTGCACCTTTAAGGATTGCAGACTAAGGCCTGATGAAAAACCATCCTGTAAAAAAATTTAAAAGTCTTGACAATTTGAATCTGGAAGTGTGAAGTTTCTGTCTCACACCATCTAATGTATATCTTCCAGACCCGATGGTAATTTGCCGCAGATACCGGCTTACGGGCCCTCAGCATGGTCTGGATGACCTAATCAGAAAACCCCTTTTTTCTTTAATAAGGAGGTTTCATAAGCCACGCCGTCAAATTGAGACGACCTGGGTCCTCGTGAAGAAACGGTCCCTGGCCTAACAGGTCCTGACGATGAGGAAGCCTCCAGGAATCCTTCGACAACCTCAGTACATCGGAGTACCATGACCTCCTGGGCAAGTCCGGTGTAATTACAATTGCCCGCACTCCCTGATTCTTTATTTTCTTCAACACCCTCGGTAACATGGGAAATGGAGGGAAAATGTACACCATCTGGAAGTACCACTGAACTGTCATGGCGTCCACTGCCCAAGCAGCGGGATCTCTCACACGCAAGCAGAATCTCTGAACCTGACAGTTAATTCTTGTCGCCATCAGGTCTATGTCTGGCAGACCCCATCGATTCACAATCTCCTGAAAAACCTCTTGATGGAGAGACCATTCTCCTTCCCGAAGGGACTCCCTGCTGAGAAAGTCTGCTTCCACATTCCTGACACCTGGAATAAATATTGCAGACAATGCCGGAACGTTGGTCTCTGCCCAACTGAAGATCTTGGAAACTTCTGCCATCGCCATCTTGCTGCATGTCCCGCCTTGATGGTTCAAATAAGCCACTGTTGTTGCATTGTCCGATTGGATTCTCAGCAGGGAAACTTCTCAGAAAAACCTCCGCCTGGATCAATGCGTTCAAGACTGCCCTCAGCTCCAGAATGTTTATAGGCAGTTTGGACTCTTCCTTCGACCAAAGGCCCTGAAGTCTCAGGTGAAGAACTACTGCCCCCCAGCACCTCAGACTGGCGTCGGTCGTTATGACCAGCCAATCACAGGGCATGAGAGATCTCCCCAGCTGCAAATCTTCCACATCCGTCCACCATAGGAGGGACTCCCTGGACTCCGGTGACAGGGATAAAACTTCCTGCTTCATCCTCTTGGCATCTTCGGACCAACAGGATAGGATGTTCCATTGGAAAATCCTGGAACGGAATCTGGCGAACTGCAGTTTCGAAAGCTGCCACCATCTTTCCTAGCAACCTTACCCCCTGCCACACCGATGGTGCCGGTGCTTGCAGGTTCTCCAACACCATCAGCCGAATCTCCACCGCTTTGGATTCTGGGAGAAAAACCCTGTGAAGGTGCGTGTCTATGATCACCCCCAAAAATGTCAGGGTCTGCGTTGGTGTCAAATGGGACTTGGGCAGATTCAAAATCCAGCCCTGACTTTTCAAAAACTGTGTTGCCACCTCCAGGTGAACCTGTAACAAAATCTGCACTGGCTTCCATTCCCCTACAGAATCCTCTTCAAACACCTCACACTCACATACAGGGCCATCTCTAATTCCATTGCTCCGTATATCTCTAACCTCATCTCCATTCATACACCCTCCCGCCCTCTACGGTCAGCTGACGACTGTCGTCTCTCCTCCACCCTGATCACTGCTTCCCATGCTAGAGTACAGGACTTTGCCCGTGCTGCACCCCTTCAGTGGAACGCACTCCCTCGCTCCATTAGACTCTCCCCGACCTTGCAAAGCTTCAAACGGGCACTGAAAACTCACCTATTCATCAAAGCGTACCCTTCCACTGCATAAACCAGCTGGTTCTCCGACCCCTTGCCTGTTTCCTGTTTACATCCTGCTATCTAACCACCACCCCCTCGCTTGCACCTCTTGTAATCTGTCTGTCTCCCCTTCCTACTAGATTGTAAGCTCCTCCGAGTAGGGCCCTCTTCCCTCCTGTTGTCAAAGCCCACTTCTCTTCACATCTCACTCACAGCTCTCCTTTACTCCAACACTCAGTGACCATCTTCGTCTGCATACTCCTCTCCATCATTGGCCTCAAGCCTCTAGTTGTATGTTGATTGAGTCCTCACTACTTGTACCCAAGCTGTAATGTGTATTGATCTGTGGCGCTCTTTATTTGTACTGTATTTTTGTTATTTATTCAATGTTATGCCAAGTTTTGTTTCCCTGTATTGTTCCTTTGTACGGCGCTGCGAAACACTTGTGGCGCCTTATAAATAAAATAATAATAATAATAATAATAACATCTCTGCCGACTCTGCTTTGAAGAGCAGATCGTCCAGGTAAGGGATAACAATTATTCCCTGCAGTCTGAGAGCTGCAGCCATGGTGGACATCACTTTGGTGAACACTCTTGGGGCCGTGGCAAGCTTAAACGGGAGTGCTTGGAACTGCCAATGTCTTCCCCCGATTGCAAACCGGAGTAAAGACTGGAAATCTTTTTGGATCGGGACATGGAGATAAGCATCCTGAATGTCCACTCCCCTGGCTCTATGCTCAACAGCACCGACCTCAGGGATTCCATGCGAAAGTGATCCACCCAAAGATGAACATTCAAAGATTTAAAATTTAGAATGGGTCTGAATGACCCTCCTGGTTTGGGAACTAAGAAAAGGATCGAATAAAAACCTTTTCTTCTCTCCTCTCGAGGGACTGGTATAACTACCCCCTTCTTCTCGAGAGATAAGGCAGCTCCCAGAAGTGAAGATCTGAGAGACGTGGTCCTTGGTAAAGGAGTGGGGAGAAATCTGCGAGGGAGTGGGGAGAAATCTGCGAGGGGGTGGACCCCTGAGATTTATTTGATATCCCTCTGAAACAATGGAAAGTACCCATGGATCTTCCGTGGCCACCCTCCAACTGTCCTGAAATTGCAGGAGGCGACCCCCTACTCTGATTCTAGAACAGGGAGTCTCCGCCCTGTCATGCAGAGGGTTTGTCTTCCCCCTTGGTGGCATGTTTCTTAGTAAAGGCGCTAAACTTAGACGGTCTACCTCTGCCGGCTTGGAATCTTCCACGCCCTGACTGACCCCTCGAAAGGAAGGACGAAAGGACGGTTTAAAGACTCCGAATTTAGAGCCAGAGGATTTAGAGGTGGTGGGAAGAAAGTACTCTTACCCCCCGTAGCCTGCTTGATGATCTCATCCAATTCTGACCCAAAAATGTAAGCTGTTTTGATAAAAGCCTGAGGGCTGAAACGTCAACTTAACCATTGTCTGGCTATGAGTTGTTTGTTATTGAACCAGTCCCGAGTGACGCAGTCTTCTCCTATTATCTACATAGGACAGCATTGCCTGTACTTATACTGAAGGCACCGGGCAAAAAGTTTTCTTCTGGAGTTGAGTGCCAGCGTTTTTGCACAATTGTGTGTGTATATATATATATATACATACACACACATATATATACAAAGAAATAAGGAGAGCGAGCGCTCTATAGTGCATGAATCTGTATGATAAGTTTATTCAAGGTACACACAGGTTTACAGATGGCTTAAAATCACGTACCAGACAATGCGGTACTAAACACCGCAGATATAAAGCATAGGCATGCTGTCTCAGCAGCCGGGTGTTGGAGAGGTTACACTCACATGGCAATCCGACTTAGCAGCAGCAGCGGTGAGACTCCACACGTCTGAGCGGCACGATATCCCCACAGGTAACTCTGGTCAGAGACGACGCTAGGCCACGCCCCAACGCGTTTCGTATTCGACTTCGTCAGAGGGCTGACGAAACATGTTGGGGCGTGGCCTAGTGTTTTGCCACAAAAGTGGACACCCGGGATGCCCCCACTTTAATGGCCGCATCATTGCTAATGTGGAGCCTGGTTCAAGTATATATACAGACTGTTGGCGTGCCTACAATACAGACCAGCTCCAAGCGGCAGGATACCATCATGCCCAGGTGAATCACCGATACAATTTTGTGGATCCCACAATGGGGGCCCACACACAAAATATTGAGCAGATGTTGGGGGCTTGTAAATGGCAGAACAAACGGCATCGGGGAACCGCCAGGCACTTGTTGCAGAGTTACCTAGAGGAATCTATGTGGAGGAAAAGTCTTGGGATGGATGATCCATTTGCCCGAATCCTCCAGGCATTAACATTGCTGCAAAAAGACAATTAATTTAGACATTTTGGCCAAAGACATTTAATGTACGCATTTTCGACTTTAATTAATATGGACAATTTCAAAATTAATTTATTTTTACTTCTACATTTTTTTCCTGTTTTCTATGTTTTTGTTGATTATGAATCTTTCCAGTAAATTCTTCGTTATATTTAACAAATGTTGTCTTCACTGTGTCAGTTGGCTGATATTGCATGGAGGAATGCATTTGAATACACACCTGAATTAGGCCCATTTTTCTATTTGAAAAAACAACCCCATTGCTTATGAGCAGAATAAAGATTTTCATTGCAGTATACTGTGTATATATGACACAGTGTGAGCCATAGCAATATTCT
The DNA here is from genome assembly GCF_055691185.1 of Crinia signifera. Lineage (NCBI taxonomy): Eukaryota > Metazoa > Chordata > Amphibia > Anura > Myobatrachidae > Crinia > Crinia signifera. The sequence continues at coordinate 309,606,783 of NC_139220.1, read as the reverse complement.
GACTATAAATCCATTATTTCCTGCTGACACCTCTCACACAACTTCTATGTCACTGAGGATCACAGCACTGCTATTTGACAAACCCTTCACCGCAGTTAACATAGAAAACGCGCAATATCTTCACTTCAAACAAACAAATCCCCGGGGCCAGACGGATTTTCTGGGGAATATTATAAAATACTACAACCAGATATCGTCCCGACACTATTAGAACTATACCGAACCATCCACAAAACCCAACCCTTATACCCCTCCTTCAATGAGGCATATACGACCTTAATCCCCAAGCCTGGACGTGAACCCACAAAAATAGACTCATACCGCCCCATTACTCTTTTAAACGTAGATTTTAAGCTACTATCTAAAATTATGGCAACAAGAATCCAATCTTTCTTTGCGGAGATTATCTCACCCAACCAACTGGGTTTTGTCGCGGGCCGACAATCCGTTAAAGGAATACGCACCGCAATAGCCTCGGTAATTGCTTCCAATCTCCATCCTAATGCCCCATATATGCTATTGAGCCTAGACGCCCACAAAGCGTTTGAGACCGTCCTTTGGACTTTCCTATTCCAGACGCTATCAGCATACTCCTTCGGACCCCTTTTTATAAATTTGATAAAGTTCTTTTATGAAACACCATGCACCTCCTTACTTATCAATGAAACTAAGAGCACACCTATACAGATGTATAGAGGGACTAGACAGGGATGCCCCCTCTCACCGATCCTATTTAATCTCTCTTTAGACCCCATACTCAGGCTAATCGAATCCTGGCCTACCCTTCAAGGAATACATGTAGGCAACATGGAAATCAAATTAACTGCATTTGCCGATGACGTCCTCATCTATATAGCAAACCCAAAAACCTCCCTACGCCCTCTACTAGATCTCCTACACAACTCAGGTAGACTATCAGGTTTCCAGATTAACCTGGAAAAATCTGAAATCTTATACTTAAAACAGGGATATACGCGCCCCAAGTGGGCCGCACAATTACCAATGAAATGGGCAAAGGGCCGTCTAACCTATTTGGGCATAACCCTACCCAAAAATATGCAACACCTATACGCCTATAATATCAGTAAAACTATTAAAAACCTTACTAGGGACCTAAATAGGATGGGTCATCTCCAGTTGTCATACCTGGGCAGGGCAAATCTCCTACGAATGGTATACTTTCCCAAACTCTTATATCAAATTCAGGTCCTACCATTATTACTCACTAAATCCGATATCCTTGCTATAACTAAACTGTTCCGAACCTTTATCTGGAACAAGGGTAGAGCAAGAATCGGAATGATTAAATTGACACAACCCAAATGGAATGGTGGGATTAACTTCCCGGACATATCAATATATAATCAAGCGGCAGTATTCAGATACCTCAAAGACTGGCTACTTACTAACCACACATATGCTAACACAGCCTTGGAACAACAATTCTTACCTCACACCTCACTAACTGCTTTCCTACACCTAGAAGACAGAGACATCCCCCCAGAAACGCATCTTAATCCTCTCCTAATGTCCGTTCGTAAGTTGTGGCTTACCCTACGCCACGCCTCTCACCTGAACCCACACCATACGATACACCTACCTTTTGTACAAAATCCTCAATTCCATGACGGTAATGCCCCACCAACTTTCACAAGTTGGAAAAACGCAGGTTTACGAAGAGTTGGACAGTTAATTGACTCACACCCATAAACCACATAACTTCTTAGAAGCCTCTAAGAACTATCCAATAATTACCACCCTTAACTTAAACTTTATCCAAGCCCAATCCTACGTAGACAAAATCTCTAAACTCATCCCAGAAAGAGACTGGAACAATGACCTCGACAACATACTCCTAGCTCCTCCATTACCTAAAAAAGCAATCTCTACCTACTATAAATTCCTCCGAAAGACCATAGACTACTCGTCATAAAAAACAGGCCTCAATCAATGGCTAGAGCATTTCCCTTCCCTCACAACAGACATCTTGCTAAAAAGTAGAAGAAAAGATTAGTGATAGCGCTGACTCAGATTTTACAAATATATCAAAATTTATTTTAAAAATAATTTATATCATTTGAAATATAACAGGTAATCACCGGCCGGTGGTGTACAGTATACAATATAAAAAACAAAAATTGCTAAAAAGAAATTAGAGAATAATTTCTTTATGAGTGCTAAAAAGATTAATTCGCCCAACTTGTAAAAATGCTGGCAGTTTTGATGTTAGCTTGTAAATGGCAAGAAATAGTCCAACTTAAACAATAGGTGACTCTCTCACAGCTCCCACTTGTTTAAAGGATAGTTTGCATGCAGTAGCCAATTTAGTAAGGTTAGTAGGTATAGTATTAGCATATATTTTTGCCGGTTAGTCCAATTCACACTGGGTGGCTCTCTCACAGCTCCTGTGAGTGAATGGATTTTTGCATATATTAGCCAGTTAGTAGTATTAATAAGCTTAGTAACTTGCCAGGTCCCGGGTTCTTTTTGGCTGCAGATTCCCTGCAAGTGCAGTGCAGCCAGGCGGACACGTCCACACTCCCGGGATTTTCAGGGTAGTCACTCAGAAGGCTTGGTTGTAGCAATAGAGGGTACCGGTACCGGTGACAAAGCTCCTTAACGCGTTTCCCCGCCTCTGGTCTCAGCGGCTTCCTCAGAGGAAGCCGCTGAGACCAGAGGCGGGGAAACGCGTTAAGGAGCTTTGTCACCGGTACCGGTACCCTCTATTGCTACAACCAAGCCTTCTGAGTGACTACCCTGAAAATCCCGGGAGTGTGGACGTGTCCGCCTGGCTGCACTGCACTTGCAGGGAATCTGCAGCCAAAAAGAACCCGGGACCTGGCAAGTTACTAAGCTTATTAATACTACTAACTGGCTAATATATGCAAAAATCCATTCACTCACAGGAGCTGTGAGAGAGCCACCCAGTGTGAATTGGACTAACCGGCAAAAATATATGCTAATACTATACCTACTAACCTTACTAAATTGGCTACTGCATGCAAACTATCCTTTAAACAAGTGGGAGCTGTGAGAGAGTCACCTATTGTTTAAGTTGGACTATTTCTTGCCATTTACAAGCTAACATCAAAACTGCCAGCATTTTTACAAGTTGGGCGAATTAATCTTTTTAGCACTCATAAAGAAATTATTCTCTAATTTCTTTTTAGCAATTTTTGTTTTTTATATTGTATACTGTACACCACCGGCCGGTGATTACCTGTTATATTTCAAATGATATAAATTATTTTTAAAATAAATTTTGATATATTTGTAAAATCTGAGTCAGCGCTATCACTAATCTTTTCTTCTACTTTGTTCATTCTACAAGGGGAGGAGTATTCCCTTGATAGTGACAGCAGCAGACTCAAATTTGCTAGTATATGTATTGCGGACTTGCGCTCTGACAAACCGTCTTGTTTTCTAGTCATCTTGCTAAAAACCCTAGAGTCATCAACTACAATATTCCCAATGGCCAAATTCACGGAAATGTACCTAAACATTTTTCACAGATCATATATATCCCCCGCGCGAGGGTTCCAAATGCAAATTCTAGAATCCCCAGAATGCCCTAAATGTCACCACCCCCAAGCAGACCTATATCATTGCTTTTGGGCCTGCCCACAGGTCACAAAATTCTGGACAGAGGTTCGTGACTTCTCCAATGAACACCTAGTAAATTTCACACCGCTCACCCCGGAGTGGGCCATATTTGGCATCCTCCCGGAGGAGACTAGAGCCCCTAAACCCATAAAAAAATTAATGCTAGCAGTCTCATCCGCTGCCCGCAAAACTATCCTGCAAGTTTGGATCCAAAATTCCCCCCCGAACCTGGCAATGTTTAAAGATAAATTGTTTTTTATTTTCCACATGGATTGGTTGGAGGCCTCCCTCCAAAAAGAGTCGCGTACAAAACAATTCTTTGCCACCTGGAACAGCTATATGGAAACCCTACCTACATCAACTAAACAAACTCTCCACCAATGCTTCCAAAATATCCGCTGGTACGAAGAACAGAGACTACTCAATGACCCTCCGCTAGTCCTGGATTAGTTTAACACCTCCTTTTACTATGACTAATATATTGCACTTATGTTGTGAAATTGGGGAATCCTAATGTCAACATGTAACCCCTTTCTGTATACTTACATTTTTGATATACGACTCTCATGCCTGAGATTGTCTGAATGCTTCTTATGATGTTTTGATGCTTTGACTCAATAAAAAGCTTTTTGAAAAAAAACAACATAGAAATCACGTCGATCGCATGCATTGTACTGTATGGAGTACAGTGCAATGCGTTCGATTGACGCGATTTCACGCCCTCCTGTCACTCTAAGTGCAAAAGCGCCAAAAGGACACTCAGGAAGTGACCCAGCAGCCATTTTACAGATTACAGGCTGCGCAGCAGACCTCAGGCGCCCTGCGCCTGCTGAAAAGTAAAGCTGGCCATACATCAGAAAGATCGATCTTAAGATCGATTGTGCTCATGATTGTGTACAATTTCCCTTGAAATCCCCGGCAGTCCTTGGACACACAATCTACACACAATCGATCATACAATCAATCATACAATCCATCTACTGCATGATTGTGTACACAAGATGTGCACACAATCTGCATACAATCCATCTTACAATCAGTTGAGATTGTATGATTGGGTACAATATCTTTCTGATGTATGGCCACCTTTAGTTATTTTTACACCTTGTGCATAAGTGGGGTTTGCATACACAGTGGAGGTGGGGTGGTGGGGGGGAGAGGAGGGGGGGGGGATCATGTCCATATGTGGGTATTGTGATTATTTACATGGGTGATCATGTGCAGGATTGAGGTGATAATGTTTATACAGTATGTGGGTACTGTTAGTATGTGCAGGGTGGGGTTTGAGGTTATAATTTGCAGGTTTGGTGATCATGTACAGGTAGTGATGTGCAGGATTGTGGATGAGGTGATAATGTTGGTACTTGTGTGTATTGTATTGTGTGTAATACTGTGTATTATCACAGCTCCCATTGCATGCCATCACATACCATATGTAGTGGTATGCGATGTGTTGTGATTTTCATGTTATTTTAATGGGGGGGGGGGGGAAGCTTATAGAATAAAAATCACATGCGATTGCATCCAATTGTATGCGATGCGATCGCAAGTGATGCAATTTTTTTTATTGTATATCCTTAAAAGGCCTTAAAATGGGTGCATATAATGTTACATGCACCCCCATTGTTAACGCCTCCCCCACTATCAAAGCCAACCCGAAGCGTGGTGAGCGCAGCAAGCCCCACGAGAGGCGGCGGGTATGTGTCCTCCGACCTTTTCATACCCCCTCTATCCACGTCGGCGTGGAGTTGAGAATAGATAGTGTGGCGAGCGCACTACGAGCCCGAAGAGTGGCGAGCCCCGCGAGGGGATGCGGAATACATGTAAAGTAATCCGTGTCCACTCGCCACGCTTCGGCCTCATAGTCCGTGTGCGCTAGCCACGCTTCGGGCTCGGTGGCTCGTTACACTATCTATTCTCAACTCCACACCGACGTGGATAGTGAGGGTATGAAAAGGTCAGAGGACGCATACCGCCGCCCCTCGCGGGGCTCGGTAACATCTGTCACCCAACATATTATACTGTATAGCAACGCCTAGGTACAATAGGCGTTGCTATGCAATATTATATGTTGGTGACATATGTTGCTATGCGCTATTGCACATAGCAACCACCGTGACTATGTAAAATGTGAATGTATAACGGTGGTTGCTATGTGAAATTGGGCATAGGCGTTGCTATGCAATATTATATGTTGGTGACATATGTTGCTATTGCACATAGCAGCCACCGTGACTATGTAAAATGTGAATGTATAACAGTGATTGCTATGTGAAATTGCGCATAGCAACCTATGTCACTGCATAGCAACGCCTACCTATGTGTTGCTATGCACTACCTAGGCGTTGCTATGCAAAATTTCATTTTACTCACACCACACCATATTTAATTGTAATGACCCATGTAAAGCACAGTACAGTAGGCCATACAATCAATACAATTTGTTCCCTATACAATCATCGCATCGCATAGATCAGTGTTTTTCAACCAGTGTGCCGTGGCACACTAGTGTGCCTTGAGCTGTTCTCAAGTGTGCCCCCACATCTAGAGATACCCAAACCAGTTTACAGCCACCACCAGTTCAAATGTTATTGACTGGTCTCTTCTTTTCATGTAAAGGGCCAATGTATTTTATTTTTGTTATCTGTGGGGATCAGTGTGATTGTTTTTAATGTAGGGGCCAATAGGTTTGTTTTTTTCCTGTGGTGGCCAATGTGTTTTGCCCTGTGGGGATCTTAGGGTGTGCCTTGGCAATTTTAAAGTCTTATTTAGTGTGCCGCGAGGTAAAAAGGTTGAAAATCACTGGCATAGATTGTACGGCTACAGTACTCTATGGCATACGATTTAAATTAGATTTAAATGAACGAATCACACAGATTGTATGCCATTTACCATTGCAAATAAGGTACACGATCCGATGCGATGGGCGCCGTGCTAGGAAATAAGTACCAAAAAATAGATTTTTCCAAAAACGATACAGGTCTAGCCAAATGGAAAGACCAGTTTCCAGAACTCTCGTTAATGGAAATAATCAAGTCACGTGTTAAGTTAAATGAGCAATTGGTATCAGCGTACTATACAGAAATGCAATACTATGCAATGAATAAAAAGTAAAGCAACGCTGATATTACAATGTAACAAAATTTATTATACACAATAAAAACAATAATATAAAAGAAACATTAAAATGAACCAAATGGTATAAAAGAAATTTGAATGGACCCGATATTATAATCACCAGTTTTGGATGGTAATGAGACCTGCTCTGATCCAAGGGGGTGTGGGATAGTCTTTATAGGCCACTTGATGGTATCCTGAAGTTGTGTTTATGGACTACAACCGATGGCAAGGATGGAATTAGCCTGATCGGGAGTCCCACTGCTGTGAGTGGTCAGGTGTCCAACAAGGATTTTTGGCTTGAGACTTCCAGGGTGATGGGCATCCGATCAGATGATTGGGCAGGTAGGACAGTCCTTGATGAAAAGGTGAGAGTCCTTGAAGCAATATGGGTCCAAACAATAGTGTCACCAACGCGTTTCGCAGTGCTGTGACTGCTTTGTCAAGGTGTCTATTAGGGTCTATGGGTGCCATTTTTATACCGGACTTCCCATGGGTTCATTTGCATAAAACATTGGTTCAATATCACAAAAAACTTAAAAAACATAAGATAGATCTACTCGCAGACAATAATATCACTAGTAATTATATATCATACATTTATTAAACATTTCGATTTGGGTAAAGATGAGAAAAGAAGGTTTTTATAAAACAAATCATATAGATCACTTCCGGGTCAGTGCCCTATCCTCAGTGAACCAATCACTTCCGGTTCATAGCTTCTATTCGGTATTGATATTAACCTTTTTGTGAGGCGACATCTCTTAATTCCCCTCTAATGGGATATATGAAGAGGTAGCCGATCCTCTAAATGGTGACCTTATCGATCATATGTGCAGTATGTACAGTTGTGTTCAAAATTATTCAACCCCCAATGCTGTAAAGGGGTTTAGGGACTATAGTGTACATTTGGAATTGTATTCAGAATGAAATCCTACAAGGACGTTTTAAAGAACCAAATGCAACTAAAATGACATCAATTGTTTATATAACACAGTAGTAAATGTGTATTTTGTGGTTTCTTCATTGCCACAATTATTCAACCCCTTAAAGACTACCACTCTGAAGAAGAGAGGTTAATTCTGGTGTTTTCAATCAGGTATTGAAAACACCTGTGGATGTCACCGAGCACCAATCAAGCATAATAAGCACCAATTAGGCAGCTTTAAAATGACTGTGATACTCAGCTCCTTCTAGACATTTACTGGTGTGGTTACAAACATGGTGAAGTCAAGAGAATGGTCCAGGAAGACAAGAGAAGAGGTGATTTGTCTTCACAGGAAGGGCAATGGCTATAAGAAGATTGCAAAGAAGTTAAACATACCAAGAGACACCATAGGAAGCATCATTCGCAAATTCAAGGCAAAGGGCACTATTGAAATGCTACCTGGTCGTGGAAGAAGATCCTGACTTCGACTGCTGTGCGCTACCTGAAGCGTAGAGTGGATAAAAGTCCCCGTGTGACTGCTGAGGAACTGAAAAAAGATTTGTCAGATGTGGGTATAGAAGTTTCAGCTCAGACAATAAGGCGCACACTACGTAATGAAGGTCTCCATGCCAGAACCCCCAGGCGCACCCCCTTGCTGTCTCCCAAGAATAAGAAGAGTCAACTGCAGTATGCCAAGAGTCATGTGGGCAAACCACAAAAGTTGTGGGATAGTGTTCTGTGGACTGATGAAACAAAATTAGAACTGTTTGGGCCCATGGATCAACGCTATGTTTGGAGGAGGAAGAACAAGGCATATGACGAAAAGAACACCTTGCCTACTGTGAAGCATGGCGGAGGGTCAATTATGCTTTGGGGCTGTTTTGCTTCTGCAGGTACAGGGAAGCTTCAGCGTGTACAAGGTACCATGAATTCTCTTCAGTACCAGGAGATATTGGATGAAAATGTGATGCAGTCCGTCACACACCTGAGGCTTGGGAGACGTTGGACCTTTCAACAGGACAATGATCCCAAGCATACCTCCAAGTCCACTAGAGCATGGTTGCAGAGGAAAGGCTGGAACATTTTGGAGTGGCCATCGCAGTCACCAGACTTAAATCCGATTGAGAACCTCTGGTGAGACTTAAAGAAAGCAGTTGCAGTGCGCAAGCCTAAGAATTTGACTGAACTGGAGGCTTTTGCCCATGAAGAATGGGTGAAGATACCCGTAGATCGCTGCAAGACACTTGTGTCAAGCTATGCTTCACGTTTAAAAGCTGTTATAACTGTAAAAGGATGTTGTACTAAGTACTAAGATTGAATGTCACTTGGGGGTTGAATAAAAACTAATAATGATGTGAGCACAGAAAAGACATTTGTGGTTATTTCATTATAAACTTAAGTTTATATTTCTCTGACCTACAAGTGCCTCTTTCATGTAAATGTAAGCAAGATGACTGAATGATCAAAATCAATGTCAAACTGGCCAAAACATTCAATTTCAGTGGGGGTTGAATAATTTTGAAGACAACTGTAATTATGATTAATATAGTGTGTTTACGTTGGGCCGGAAATGACGTTACACCTGGCCTTTGTTATTGAGTGCGTCATATCCGGCCTTCAGACGATAGCCTTGTTGTTCTTAGTCGTTATGGATACCTCCACTTCCGACTGGCTCGGACGTTACGTTATGCCCGGTAGTTGTCGGAGCGCACGTCACGTCCGGCCTATGGCACTGAGAGTGTACGTTGTCATGGATACATACAGATTCAGCCAGTACTTTGACAGTTTCCGGAAGTGTTTAGGTACTAGCTGAATCTGTATGTATCCATGACAACGTACACTCTGTGTCATAGGCCGGACGTGTCCTACCTGCCCAATCATCTCATCGGATGCCCATCACCTTGGAAGTCTCAAGCCAAAAATCCTTGTTGGATACCTGACCACTCACAGCAGTGGGACTCCCGATCAGGCTAATGCTGGGTACACACCAGGAGGACTAGGGCCCGATCCCCTCAATCTAGATCCAATTCCGACCAATTGGATGTAGATTGTGTGCTGATTGGGCCCTTTTCTGTCCTGGTGTGGACCGATACCGATCCGATGCGCGGTCCCGCGGGCCGGTCGTTATTGAGATCCTACCTGCTGCAGGTAGGATCTCAATGACAAAAAAAAGGAATAGGTACAGCGCTGTACTGAATATATGAAATATTTAATAAAATTGTTCACAGTAAAATACAATTAATAATACATACAAGACACACACACATTAAACATGCAATCTCCTTATCAAGGTTAGAACTGGTTAGTGATTATTAGGTTTGCAATTGCAAAAATTATATGCTCCAACTTTGAGCCAGTTAGTAGGTTTTAGGATAAGTGAGAGTTCAAGTCCCCACAAATGTGCACATTAGAAGTGGTTATACTTATTTGTAATCCAGGGGTATTGTGGCTTGTGACTTCAGCGATGAAATTCTCCGACCGCCCACACTGCGGACATATCCGAGATGGAGATGTAACCCCTGGATTACAAATAAGTATAACCACTTCTAATGTGCACATTTGTGGGGACTTGAACTCTCACTTATCCTAAAACCTACTAACTGGCTCAAAGTTGGAGCATATAATTTTTGCAATTGCAAACCTAATAATCACTAACCAGTTCTAACCTTGATAAGGAGATTGCATGTTTAATGTGTGTGTGTGTCTTGTATGTATTATTAATTGTATTATTGTATTTTACTGTGAACAATTTTATTAAATATTTCATATATTCAGTACAGCGCTGTACCTATTCCTTTTTTTTTTTTTGGTTCTCTACTACTACTAGGGGTTTATGGTAATCCCCCTATTGGCACAGCAGCAGCACTGAATAACAATCAGCGCTCAGTATCATTCTGTGGAGGATCTCAATGACGACCATACAGCCGGGTGTGGGTCGCCATCGGATCGGACCCACTCACGGTGCACATCGTGAGCGGGTCGTGCCCCCCCGCGTCACCGTGAGCGGGTCGGACGAGACACTGACGACCTGCTCACGATGTGCATCGTGAGCAGGTCGTCCTGGTGTGTACCCTACATAAGTCCATCCTTGCCATCGGTTGTAGTCCATAAACACAACTTCAGGATACCATCAAGTGGCCTATAAAGACTATCCCACACCCCCTTGGATCAGAGCAGGTCTCATTACCATCCAAAACTGGTGACTATAATATCGGGTCCATTCAAATTTCTTTTATACCATTTGGTTCATTTTAATGTTTCTTTTATATTATTGTTTTTATTGTGTATAATAAATGTTGTTACATTGTAATATCAGCGCTGCTTTACTTTTTATTTAGCTTTTTCTCTGTCTGGGAGCTGACTACTCCCTCAAGCAGCTGCTGTCTTGATAAAAACTACTCCTGGCAAGCGCTCCACACCAACCTTGGTTGGTTTCTTTCTCTTTATACTATGCAATGATACTGCTTAGACTGCACAGGTCTTCAACCTGTGGCCCTCCAGATGTTGTGGAACTACATTTCCCAGCATGCCCTGACAGTTTTGGCATGCTCTTATAGGAAAAAATGTGGCAATGCATGTCGGAACATTTTTTCCTATAAGAGCTTGCCAAAACTGTCAGGGCATGCTGGGAAATGTAGTTCCACAACATCTGGAGGGCCACAGGTTGAAGACCCATGGCATAGAGCATATTATACACCCAAATTATGAAATATTATGGGAGTGTCTGACAACTCCAAGTGCTTTAAATGTTTAATATTAGACACAGATATTATACCTTGTATATGGTCCTGTAACATAGTACAGACATTCTGGCAAGAGGTTCAAGGATACATACAAAATGTAGTACACATTTTTTTTAATAATTTCTTTACCATGGGTATTATGGAATTACTATTATCCTAACAAAGACTACAAGCTGCAGACATGTGATTGTCTATTACTGGCCAGGGTGGCAGCAGCAGCAAAAAAACCTATACTATCTAGATAGATCCAACCAGAACATATAGCCTTGATGGCTAACCTTGACACTCCAGCTGTTGTTGAACTACACATCCCAGCATGCTCTGCATCAGATTTAGCATGGCCAAATAGCAAAACTGAAGCAGAGCATGCTGGGATGTGTAGTTCAACAACAGCTGGATTGTCAAGGTTAGCCATTAAGGATATATACTGTACCATAATCATTAATGTTGCCTAGATTACAGTATATGTATCAAATGGACTGGATTGAGTGCTCTTTAAATATGGAAACTAAGGCTAAGAAATTCTTTAATATTTGGATACCATACATAAAATCTTCCCCAAAACATAATAGAGAGCATATACGAAAAAAAATCTCCAAAGGACTACATGGTACAACATGGAAATAATAAAAAAAGGGCTGTCCACCTTTTTAAAAGAATTTAAAGATAAGCAAACAGGAATCTGAATTTTTTTTTTTTTTTTTTTTTACAAAATAGGTTATATAGATAGAGATATATAGATAGAGATACATAGATAGATATATATATGATATAGGATCGCACTCCATACAACAAATGTACAACCGCTGGGGTGACGTCCAGAACTCTCCTCACAAGAAAAAAGTTCATGTATATAAAGACCAAAAAGACTCACTCTCCAGACTGTTTGATGCAAAATAAAAAGCTGTGTATTTGTATTCACATAGACATCAATGTAAAAAAGAAGGGTACTCAACGTTAGCGTTTCAGTCCATATAGGACCTTCCTCAGGAGTTAGACAACAAGGGCATCCATTTGGGGTGAAGCACAGCATGGACCACACAGCAGGTTCCTACAGCCTAGATAGATAGATAGATAGATAGAGACGATTGAGGTAGGGAGGCGGCACTCACCAGACTTTTTTCATTATAAAACACAGCCTTTATTGTTTGGAACAATAAAGGCTGTGTTTTATAATGAAAAAAGTCTGGTGAGTGCCGCCTCCCTACCTCAATCATCTACATAGGTGCTTTGCATCACAGGATGGCTACCCCAGCAATTACTGGACTATAACAAAGTGAGTGCCGGGCCTCTTTGTGTGTGTGTGTATATATATATATATATAATATAAGAGAGAGAGAGAGAGAGAGAGAGACAGAGACAGAGAGAGACAGAGAGAGACAGAGACAGAGACAGAGACAGAGAGAGAGAGAGAGAGAGAGAGAGAGAGAGAGAGAGAGAGAGATAGAGATATAGGTATATAAATATAGAGATATATAGAGATAGAGATATATTTTTTTCAGATTCCTTCCAATAGAAAAGGCACTCCAGTCGTTTTTTTTACAAAACAAACGATTTTATCAAAAGTGGATATCACCAAATGTATACATTTTCGGGATCAGCGCCCCTTCCTCAGGGTACAATCCACAATAAAAAGAGCAGCAAATTTTTTATTGTGGATTGTGCCCTGAGGAAGAAGCGCTGACCACAAAAATGTATGCATGTGGTGATAACCAAGTTTGATAAAATCGTTTGTTTTGGAAAAAACGACTGGAGTGCCTTTTCTATTAGAAGGATTGTATGGACTATCTAAAGCCCACCCAGCCTAGCTGTGACCACTGAGTGCCAGCATACAGAGAATATATATGCAGTATATATTTATATACATACACACACACACACATACCACAAATAATATGTTTAAAATATTTTCTATGTATTGATATGTGTATTCTATGAAAGATATATAAAATTATAATAATTATTTTCTATTAAAAAAAATTGTCACATTCAGAAAATAAAAATTTGATTCCTTGAATGCATAATGCAGGGTTACCAATTTACTTATGAAACCCATGCTGCATTCATGCCCTCGGAGTGTCTCCTCATGTGATTAATAAGGGTTTTAGTTTTAGTAAAACACTTGCTGCATTCAGAACATTTATATGGTTTCTCTCCTGTGTGACTCCTCTGATGTATAACAAGTTCTCGCTTTGTAGCATAACACTTGCTGCATTCAGAACATATAAATGGTTTCTCTCCTGTGTGACTCCTCTGATGTAGAACAAGTTCTCGCTTTGTAGCATAACACTTGCTGCATTCAGAACATGTAAATGGTTTCTCTCCTGTGTGACTCATCTGATGTAGAACAAGTTCTTGCTTTGTAGCATAACACTTGCTGCATTCAGAACATGTAAATGGTTTCTCTCCTGTGTGTTGTCTCCTCTGATGTCTAACAAGGTTGGTCTTCCGGGTAAAACACTTACTGCATTCAGAGCATTTATATGGGTTCTCTCCTGTGTGACTCCTCTGATGTAGGACCAGTTCTTGCTTTGTAGCATAACACTTGCTGCATTCAGAACATGTAAATGGTTTCTCTCCTGTGTGTTGTCTCCTCTGATGTATAACAAGGTTGGTCTTCCGGGTAAAACACTTGCTGCATTCAGAACATGTAAATGGTTTCTCTCCTGTGTGACTCCTCTGATGTATAACAAGTTCTCGCTTTGCAGCATAACACTTGCTGCATTCAGAACATATAAATGGTTTATCTCCTGTGTGACTCCTGTGATGTATAACCAGGTTTTGTTTTGAGGTAAAACATTTGCTGCATTCAGAACATTTATATGGTTTCTCTCCTGTGTGACTCCTCTGATGTTTAACAAGTTCTTCCTTTGTAGCATAACACTTGCTGCATTCAGAACATGTAAATGGTTTATCTCCTGTGTGTTGTCTCCTCTGATGTAGAACAAGAGATAACTTCTGGCTAAAACATTTGTTACATTCAGAACAGGCAAATGGTCTGTCTCCTGTGTGACTCCTCTGATGTACAACAAAATATGACTTCTTGGTAAAACACTTGCTACATTCAGAACATGTAAATGGTCTCTCTCCTGTGTGAATCCTCTGATGGATGAGAAGATGTGATTTATATGTAAAGCGTTTGTCACACTCAGAGCACAGATGTGGTTTCTCTCCTGTCAGACTCATCATGTTTTAGTTGAGAAACTAAAGCGTTGTTTAATGGGTGTTCTGCCCAGAAAATAGGAATAACTTTGGTAAATGCCCCAGAGGTAGAAGAAATTACTTCATTAGTTGCCTTGCCCCTTTCCACATTGTCTTCTAATATTCTTAGTGCAAATCCTGCTCAATTGTCCTGAAAAAAAGTAATGTAAAAGAATAAAATTTTATCAGGTAACTTAATGGTAGAAATAGAATATAAAATACTGTATATAGTAAAGGAACATGAAGCATATCTCTATACAATAACAAAGAGCACTTAGCAATTTGACACCATATAAGAACAATGATCAGTGACTAAAGGGGTGTACACACAGAGAACTTTCAATAGGAGATTTTGACTAGATAGTCAAAATCTCCTAGAAGGTTAGCCAAAATCTCCCTATTTTTCTCCTGCTTAGTCAAAATTGTCTAGCAGCATGTAACATGTGCAGAGAGCTACATTGCAGTGTAAAAATAATGCAGCCAGTATTTACCTGGGTTGGGATCGTTTTGTCTCCAAGCATTGGGTCGACAGGGTCATTAGGTCGACATGAGTTTAGGTCGACAGGTTAAAAGGCAAAGCAAAATGGTGGTTTTCTGTGGGTTTTTTTTTTTTTTAACTAAAATGTCGACATGGACACACGGCACACTATTTTATTCTCCCTCCACGCCCTAGTGGATGGTAGGGCATGAAATACTGCTCTTTTAGCTTCAGAACAGGCAGGCATAGACCAAGACACTCACTCGTCTCGATATTAGCAGGTCCAAGACGGTCTCTGGCAGCACCAACTCTCTAGCCTGCTTTCGTCCAGCCACATAACAATACTCGCTCTGCTCCCAGGCATCTTACCCTTTTTAAATCCACTTCAGAACTCCCAGTTCAGGAGAGTAAACTAAAACCTGGTGTGTAGTGTGGGAATGGTCTAGCACCAAATCCCTACAGCCACCTCAAAACCTTGGACCGTAGCATCCATTTCATACCTGCCTGGGATTTATACCACTGACATCAGCAGCCACAGTGGCACATACCTGCCATCTAGCAGTTTTCCAGCTGGCTTCCTACAACAGATAAATGTGTAAACACAAATATATCTTTACTGGAACGTTACGTGGCCCCTGGGGCGTGGCCTGACTGATGCAATTGTTCGTGGAAGCGGAGGAGAGAGCTGCGTGGTGAATCCGTTCCTGCACATATCCAGTGTGTAGCCGGGGAACCGTGAGTGCACTGAGAGGGTCTCTCTCTCCAACCGCAGTTGTAGCCGATTGCCAGTGTGGATTACATTTTATGCCAGGTGGTTCTTAAGCCCAACGCTGACGAATGCTGTGGTGCGCTTAACGTACTTTGAAGCCTTTTAAATATTTTATTTAAATAAACCAAACGATATTGCACTCGCCATTCCCAGGTTGGGGTGAAAGTGGCCTGTGACCACATGCTCTAATAAATACAAATACAGGGACTCAGCACTCTCCATAATGAACTAACTCACCTTAGTATACAATTAATCAAATAAATAATGGGGTTTTAGTTCATGAATTGATCAATGCATTTAAGCTTGCAGCCCATCGCCAAGGGACCCCATTTCACTGCAGTTGGCAGGCTCTTGAGAAACAAATGCTAGTGTAGGACTTGCAGTGAAATGGGGTCCCTTGGCGATGGGCTGCAAGCTTAAATGCATTGATCAATTCATGAACTAAAACCCCATTATTTATTTGATTAATTGTATACTAAGGTGAGTTAGTTCATTATGGAGAGTGCTGAGTCCCTGTATTTGTATGTATGTATATATATATATATCTATCTATCTATATCGATCTATATCGGAGTCCAATCCTCCACCCACCTCTGTAAACATGCAAGCTGATTGCTCAAAGGCGGGTGTGAGGATACGAGTTCTTCAATCACTCAGACACCGAGCAGATGAAACCAGAAGAACGGTTTATTTTCCACAGCACACACAAATAGACAATAAACAGTGGCAAAGGTAAATTGCAGAGTAGAAAGATATTCAGGTAGCAGGCCCAAACAGACAGTCCTTGTATAGTCACAGTCCCAGATCAGTTCCACAGGGCAAACTATCACTTATCCACACAGCAGTGATAGCCTATAAGTCCACACGATACCTTGTGTAAATCCACACAACACAGACGCTCCACACCAGAGCTTGGTAGGATGCCCCCTTCCCGGGCAAACGATGTGTTCCACAAGATCCAGTGAAGGGTAGGACCCCTGAGACCGGATTGCGACTAACATACTGAGCTGGCAGGTGTACAAGTCATTTTAAAAACGTCCAATTTCCCACGGGGCTTAAACTGCCAGGGGGCCGGTACTTGGTTCGGATTGGTGGACCCAAGAGTCAGACACATCCCCCCAGGTAATATCCAGCTGCCCATCTGCTGCTGCCCCCTCCCCCCCCCTGCTGGGGTCGGTTCCAGTAAGTCTGCAGAGTAGTGTCAGCACAAGATACAATATCAACACAAGATACAAAACACAGTCTGATTACATTATGTGGTGGTCACCCCCTGTGGACAACCTTCCTGTTGATAGCAGGGGAATTTGATCACCCCCTGTGGTGCCGGGTTCCACAAAGTCTGCTAGAGCCCAGAGGTTTACAAAGAATTGTAAACCCCCCTGTGGAGATGGTTCCTCTGCTATCTCTTTCCTGTAAATAGCAGGGTAATTGGATCACCCCCTGTGGACATAACATATGGCTGAATCCATGCAATGTCCTTTCCTGGCTATATCCTGTCAGACCATATTTGGCAATATACAGTCTAATACTATGGTACACACAGATATGGGGAATATAGACATATATGGAGAACAAGAGGGTACCGACGGACTAAAATAGTACATTAATTACTACACCTAATAAAATATAGTAATTACAGATTTACAGTGAGTCTGATAACCTCACAGCGGGCATATACCAGAGAATAATATAGCATCTTTTTCAAGTGATCATACAACCGAGGGTCAAATGTAGGACCATGTGACGCTAAGGGGAGGAGAGCAGGTATCCACCGTCTCTCCCGATGCTGGAAGAAAGGGACAAGTGCCTGACGTCACTCATCGCCCGGTCATGTGATCCATCACATGTTTCGGGTAGGATGAGTATCTGGGTGGTGTCTTGGATGGTTCTGATGTCCGCGGACATGTGGTACATCACATTAACCCGGAAGTGAGTGGTCTATCACAGGTTCCGGATAACCTGTATACCTAGGTGACGTCTTAAGACAGGGGTGTCCAAACTTTTTGTGACGAGGGC
This sequence comes from Crinia signifera, assembly GCF_055691185.1. Lineage (NCBI taxonomy): Eukaryota > Metazoa > Chordata > Amphibia > Anura > Myobatrachidae > Crinia > Crinia signifera. The sequence goes on along the minus strand of NC_139220.1, from coordinate 309,588,928 downwards.
CAGATTTGGTGAAGTGTAAATGTGTGGCGGCAGACCATTAAGCCTGACATTCTTTGAATTATTATTCACATCAGAATGGTCCCCCACTCTGCCCCCACTCTATGTCCCCTGCCTGCCCCTTCACTGAATTTCCCCCAGCCTGCCCCCATTCGCTGTATGTCCCCCAGCCTGCCCCTCCTTCACTGTATGTTCCCCACTCTGCACCTTTCTCTTAATGTCCATCAGTGCCTCCATTCATTGTATGTCCCCAAGCCTGACCCTCATTCACTGTATGAATCCCATTCACTATGTACCCCACTCTGCCCCCATTCACTGTATGTCCCCCAGCCTGCCCCTGCTCCCTCTTCTCTGAATGACCATCACTGTCTCCATTCACTGTATGTCCCCCAGCCTGCCCCTGCTCCCCCTTCTCTGAATGACCATCACTGCCTCCATTCACTGTATGTTCCCCAGCCTGACCTCCTTCACTGTATGTCCCCCACTCTGCCCCCTCCCTTCTCTGTATGTTTCCCAGCCCCTTGTGTGAGCCATAGGAAGGAGAGGCAAAGCAGGCACTACAAGGACAGGAGATGCTTGGGCTCCCGCTGCTGCCCTCCTCAGCTCTGCATGTTACGGGACCAAGCTTCCCCCTTGCTGCCCCCCTCCCCAAACACTGCGGTCACTGTGATTGTGGAGTAGGGTGATATACGATTGCAGCAGCAGGGGTAGGACGCCAATCACATCTGACTGTGGCGACCGGCACCTCCTAACTGTAGCAGACAGTAAGGTAAAGGCACGCTCACCGGGGCCCCACCTTTAGTGTCCTGTGCTGTGCTTCCCACATCTGATGCTCTGCCTGCTTCCAGCTGGAGGCTGCAGGCCGCTTGAAATGACAGCACGGGCCGCAATTGGCCCCCGGGCCTGACTTTGGACATGCCTGCCCTAAGTGCTGACCTCTCCCCTCCAGACTACAGGAACATGGCTATAGTAAAACATATTAAAAAAGCCATGAGTAACTCATAATCTACTGACAGGGTCGAACACCAAAACCCAGGATAACACAGTAATGCTGCCCATGCACTAGGGCAGGGTTTCCCAATCTATTTTCTAATCACGGCACCCTAGAGTATCAGAATTTTTCCAAGGCACCCCTAGGCCCCAAAAATATATATCAAATTAAGTAGATTGTGTTTATATGTACTTACTTAGGGTCAGTTATGTGGTAAAGGGCAGGATTTGGTTCTGGTTGTACACATTTTGTGATTGGTAGCCACCAGCACTGGTTTTGTCCAGAAATAATTGATCATAAATAATTTGAATTGGTCCTGGACGACCAACCCGAGGCACCCCTGCAAGTGTCCCGAGGCACCCCAGGGAGCCTAGGCACACAGTTTGGGAACCACTGCACTAGGGCAATAAATCGAAGGATTGCATTCATATTCAATAGTTCCCCAAACATGATGCACAGGCCCACCGGTCGTGCAATTTGATTGGGGAGCAGGGTCCAGAGTGCTGGCGGTGGGTTCAGGAAGTGGGGGCCGGGTTCAGGGAGCGGCACTCAGGTGGCAGCTGAGTGCATCGTTGTAAAGGAAGGCTGTCAAAGGAAGAATTTGAAAAAAAAAAAACTATTTAAAACACTGGACAGCCCTCTGATTGGCTGAGAGAGCGCTGGAGCGCTCTCTCAGCCAATCAGCGGCCACCTGAGAGAGGCCTTCAATTGGCTGAGAGCTCTCTCAGCCAGAGGGTCGCCTAGTGTTTTAATTTTTTGAATTCCGTCCGTAGAGACATCTGCAAAAGAGCCTGCATCCGACCACGCCGGTGTGCACGGGGAAGCCCAGCGCCGCCGTAGATGGCGATACGTGGCGCTTCCCTGGCAGTGCAGAGACTTCGGAGGGGCCGAGCCCGACCCCTTTAGTGACGGCCGCGACAGGGCCCGCACCTTTTCATGACGGCGCGGCCTGGGCACACCCCTTTTGTGCAGTTGGTGGCGCGGGACTGCCCACAACAGTGACATTTGCAGGTCCAGTCCGTCCCCCTTGCACTGCCCCCGTGCAGCAGCACCCTACCTGCTACTGTTCCTAGAAGGAACACTATCTGCACATATATCTACCAGTGTGTACCCAGCATTATATCAGTAATACGGACAGTAATGGAAACATTATTAAAAGAAAACTTAAATCCAACAACTTACAGGACCCCAAAACTATCAGGGATTTACTGGGGAAATCATGTCAAACAAATTAACTTTTTTGACTCCGTGATTGAAAGAATAGATCAAGTTGGTACTATACTCAAAACCATGGGATTGGATTATAGGAGAGTGGAATGGATAAGAACTTGGTTGCAGAATAGGGAACGTTGTAGTAAATGAACAACAATTTATGCGGTAAAATGCTACCAGTGCAGTACCCCAGTGACCTATACTTGGGCCAGCGCTCTTTAAAATCGAATACCCCTTTCAGATCAGTGTGCCGGGTCCGGTGCTTTTACATTAAACCCAGTTTGCACATTATACATGCAGAGAACCGGGTTTACCCCTTCTAACAACCATTGCCAGGTCGGTTGACCCATGTTATAAGCTAGTGTTCACGCTGGATGCAGTTATATTCCGGGCGGTCGGAATCCCGCGTTCAAAAACCCAACACTTTCTCCCTCTATGGGTGCCCCCCCGTCGGGATTTCGACAATCGGGATTTCGTATCAAACCCGTTCACGCTAGGGTCTTTTAGCGCCTGATTTTTAAAGGGCAAAATGCGCCCTGTCCCTCTAGAACAGCCGGCTGCCTGTCCCCGCCGGTGCACACGGGGAAGCCCAGAGCCGCCGTAGATGCCCAGTGCTTCCACAGCAGTGTTCGGTGGGCCAGGCCCTTCCCCTTTGGTGTTGTGGGCGGGTCTGGTCCACCACCTTTATGCTGCCCCTGTGCAGTGTCCTATAAAAGTGGTTCCCAACCCTGGTCCTCAAGTACCCCCAACAGTGCATGTTTTCCAGGTCACCCAGCAGGTGCACTCATTATTCAGACATTTAAGAAAATCCACAGGTGGAGCTAATTATGTCACTTGTGATAGTGGGGCAGATGTACGAAGCAGCGTTAAGTGCAAAAATGCACTTAACGCTGGTTAACGGGGGGGGGGGGGATTACGTTTATGCTAATGTATTACTAGCGCACCTAACGTGCGCTAGTGACAGCCCACCGAGTTACGCTTGGCGGGGCTGTCCCCTGCAATCCCCCCCCCCCCCAGGAATTAACAGCCGGGGCGATGTATTAACAGCCTTCAAGGTGTTAATTCACCCCGGCCGCTTCGCCAGCTCAGGGCTAGCGTTGTCCTTTACCCCACTGTGGGGACAACGCTAGCCCTGCTTCTGGCTGCGCAGGAGATCCTGCGGTTTTTGCGTGATCTCGCGCATGCCCATTAGAGCCGGACAGGGGGGTGGGGAAGCGCACTGAGCATGCGCGGGACACAGGGGGAGCCGTTAACGCTGGGCATAACGGCTCTCCTTATCGGCTTGGGGGGGGGGTTAATACATTAGCAAATAACGGGTGTCTGCTTCTCCTCGTTATGCAGGAGAAGCGGGACCCGCTATTTGAGAAGCGCTATGGGGGGGTTAGTACATCTGCCCCTCTGTGTGGAGACCTGGAAAATGTGCACTGTTGGGGGTACTTGAGGACCAGGTTTGGAAACCACTGTGCTAGAAGGAACAGTAATAAGGTTTGGTGCGGTCACATCAGCAACCTGGCAGCTACTGTACCTGTGTTCTAGGTGCAGTGTGAAAGGGGTATATGGAGTGACATTGCAAATGGTATTAATGGGAATTATTACAAAGGTATGCTACAGTGTAGACACCAGGAGGGGGTGAAACAAATGACAGATTATCTAGTAGACTATTTACAGCAGGGGTGGCCAAATCTGTGCTCAATATCTACCAACAGTGCATGTTTTCCAGGGACTATGTAAAAACCGGACCGGACTAAACCCCGGACTGCCGGACAGGACATCAAAATCTGCAGTCCGGAGCTTGTAGGGTCCGGTCCGGGGGGTGTCCTGTCCAGGGGTGTCTTGTCCGGGGGGGGTCCCTGTGATAGCTATCACCAGGGACATGGGGTAGGGGAGATTACAGCCTCCCCGGGTGGTCCGGACCGTCCGGTTTTTTGCTACATGCCCGGACCATACAGGGAGGCTTTATTCTACCCCCCCCCCCTCCTCTACCTGGTGACAGGTGTGACAGGCAGCCCCCCCCCCCCCCCCCCCACCCGGACAGGACACCCCCCGGACCGGAGGCTACAAGCTACAAAATGCAGAGTTTGATGTCCGGTCCGGCGGTTTTGTGTTGGTCCGGTTTTCACCCATACCCTGTTTTCCAGGCAACCTGTGGATCTAGTAGGAATGAATGCAGCAGGTTTTAAAATGTGACAGTAATGACTGCAGCTGTGCACCAGCTAGGTAACCTGGAAAACATGGACCGTTTGTAGATCTCGAGGACCGGTTTGGACACCCCTGATTTACATTATATAATAAATCTGAATCAGGCCCAATATGCCTCACATTCTGATTTTCCCATGGGCTAGTAGTCAGTCAAAGAAAGTGGATGATAGGTAAAACTATCGATGGTCAGTGTTTTACTATCGATGGGTGGTTCCAGTATTGCCATCGATGCCCATCCCTACAGTGTACAGGCACTGTGACTGCGGCTGGGGGAGAGCAACATCACAGCAGCCCCTGGTCGCTGCTAGGATCTATACACCGATAACACCCAGCCCACAATTCAGAGTAAAATATGCATTACAGCACGTACTTGTACAAACACAGAGGGAATCGTACGGTTTAGCTGAGTCCTTATTATACATTCATATAATGTATTCTCTTTTGGACCGATTATCAACATCTAAGCAACATATTACATACAGCCAGCGTAGGGGGAGGATACAAAGGGGATAAAAACCAGACGATGCTTTAATATCACTCAGAGACTGTGCTGCCATCGATGGAAACCATCGACGCTCGATAGTCACGTGTACTGTAAAACATAGGCACGTACTAGTACAGATTAAGGTCGCTGCCATCGATGGAAACCATCGACGCCCGATAGTCCAGTGTACTGTAAAACATAGGCACGTACTAGTACAGATCAATGTCTGAGCAGCCGGAGCTCCAGCCAGCCCCCCAGTGTGCTTGTACTGTACATACAGGAGCTCCATGCTCAGCGCTCACCTCACTCCCCGCAGCCGCCGGACACTCCCTCACCCCGGTTCTACGCGTTCTCCCGCTGCTGCCTCTAGACTGAGACCTGTGGGCGTGGGATGGAAAGCACACGACGCGACGGAGAAGGCTGGGCAGGGACACGGGTGAGGAGGAGACTGGGCGGGGACACGGGTGAGGGGGAGGAGACTTAGCGAGGCCACACGTTCGCTCTCTCATCCCCCAGGCGCACAGAGCAGGTTTCCGACCGCGTCTCTTCCTGACGTCACCAGGTCATGTGGCTGGACAGCACAAGCAGTGGGGGTCCCAGACCGACCTCCCAACCTCAGCATCGATACCATAGCCAATTAGCCACGATGCCTGCTGCCATCATCATGCCAAGCCCCTGTGCCAGCCCCCGCTAGAAGTGACTGACATTATTACGCCACACACTAAACTACCCGACCCTAGCACTTACCTCACTCCCTCATACCTCCCAACTTGTGAAGGTATGCATGCCGGAGGCGCGCCGAAATTTTCGGGGGGCGTGGCCTATACTCGCGGCTCTTCCGCGAGGCCACGCCCCCATTTTGCCGCTATGGGGGCATGACCCAGAGGCTCTGTGAGCCTCTAGCCATGCCCCCAGCCCCCTGGCTGCAGGAATAGACGTTGTGCGCATGCGCACAGCGTTTATTCCCCGCTGCTTAGCACTGCAGCTGACAGGTGGGACTCCCAACAGCCCCCCCACACCGCGGGAGGGACATCGGGACAGGCCCTGACAATCGGGACTGTCCCGATAAAATCGGGACTGTTGGGAGGTATGCTCCCTACCGCTGCCAGACACACAATAACAGCATTATTTATAGCCCCGCTGCCGCCTGCTTTGAGACTAGACTAGAGCAGGAACCGGAGCACTAACATACCCTCCAACTGTACCGATTTTGCCTGTGGCAGCTGAGATGTACTGACACCGGAGACTGAGTACAGTGCTGTGACTGCAAGTGAAAGAAGGAATAATAAGGCTGCTGCTGCTAGGGATGCGATCGGTGCAGACACCATCGATGGTTGCCATCGATGGCAATTCTGCACCCAGCCATCGATCAGTGTTTTACTCGGATATGTATGTTCTTATTTGTTCAGCTCAGTTAAAAAAAAAAAAAATGGCAATAAATGATTGTAAATCAAATTATGCTTCGCTATTATCAATTTACCCCTTCTTTCAAAGCGAACCGTTGATCCGCCTAAAAGATACAGATCTTTTCACTGACTGATCTGCTGGATCCCAGCTCTTACTAGTGACCCGTTTTGCCCATCTCTAATACGTGGTAGGAAGAAATGGATTCGCAGGCCTGACACTTCGGGACGGTGCGGTGTCTGCAGTGTCCTTGTGCCCCTCCGCTCTTCCGTGTACAGTACACATGACCGCAATGTTGCTGTGACCTCTCACACTGCTCTGCTCCCTCTCCCTGCTGCCGGGGTCCCAGAGCCAAGGCAGGGGGGGAGATACTTCCAGGAGGTGCAGAGAACCGGGACGGGGGAGAGAGTGGTGAGTTCCTATACAGAGGCTCAACCAAGTCTGTGAGAAAGCGCAGTGGCGAGGCTGCTGTCTCTGTGTATTGCACCATGGGCAGTTACATGTAGGCACTGAGGATGGTGCCCGGGGGGTTACAGGTAGGCAGGGGGATGGTGCGTCATGCAGCTGGCGGACCTCATGTATATAAAAATGCCAGTATGCATTCAGAAAGGGGAGTGTGGACACGCCCCCTGTAGCAAGGGCCACTCCCCTTTCTGAATGTGTACCGATTTCTAACATTTATATGTTGGAGGGTATGCACTAAAAGATGACCGGGCGGGCGCATGGAACAGGATGGGCGTAGTTACATCACAAATTCGCAATGGGGAGGAGAGGCGGCGGTTACATCGATGAGAAGGAATAAACGGGGCGGGGACACATTTGACTGGGAGGAGACTGGGCGGGGACACGGATTATGGGGAGGAGACTGCGGGGACACAGATTACGAGATGTGTGGGGACACATATTATGGGGAGGAGAGTGGTCGGGAACTCATACCCCAAGCGCACAGACCTGGGTTTCCCGCCTCGGCATCTCCTGACGTCATCAGGTCATGGGGCTGGACAAAAGTCATGACGGCGGCAATGTCACATGATCCTCTGCTCCCACACAGATCTCCCTCACAGTCAGCGCCCCCTCCTGCCCAGCAACTGATTCTCCAGAGTTCATCCATGATGCTTTTTAGAGCTGCAACCCTGCCCAATAGAGATAGGGAAGGACATCCAGGACCCCAAGAGGGTAGATATTTTTTGTATGACAGGGGTGTAATTAAGAGAATAAGTGGATGATAAATTGGGTGGTATATATATTCCCAGGTATTTTAATTTAGAGATATTATGTTTAAATATGGAGAGGGTGGTTGGTGAGCGGATGGAGAGAAAGGAAGCCACCTCAGAGGTCAATGGGAGGAGCTCAGACTTGTCATTATTGATGCTATAGCCAGAAAACAAACCAAAAGCATTTATGAGCCTTAGGATTGTGGGAATGGAGGTTATAGGATCAGATATAAAGAGCAGCATATCGTCAGCACAAAACGCTATTTTAAGTTCATGATGGGCGACCGATATTCCTATAAATTCATGAATTGTGCAGTGTTAAGGCTAATGGCTCAATAGCCAGTGAGAATAGGAGCGGAGAGAGTGGGCAGCCTTGTCTGGTACCTCGGGGTAATGGTAGTGTTCATTCTAGCACCCGCCATATTTGAAAACCCATGTAGGTCCTCTTCCCTGACTGGGGTGTTGCTGTCTGCTGCAGTGCTTCTAGCACAGTGTGGTCTGTATATCAGCACTGATATGCAAACCAGACCTGTGATAGAAACACCGTAAGGCGAGCAAGTAGTGAGCGCCAATAAGGTGGTTTGCTTAGACCAGCAGCTCACACTTGGCGGCCACTCCTCAGAAACAAGGTATAAAAAGAAAAAGATGGTATGTGGAGCACTATATGTAATTGTATGAATTGACTAGTTAGATCAATTGGGTTTCACAAAGATAAAAAATAATTGATTCACAATAAGAATTAAAAAACCTGAATTGGATCAACACTTTAAAAAACAATAGATTGAAGGTTGTGAAGAAAAGACCTATTCAGAAAAAAATATACATATGGAGAATGTATTTCCAGAAAAAGCCATACATATATAAAAACAACTTTGATTTGCTGTGAGCTATGGACCTGAAAGGTTATAAGGAATATAAATGGTATACTTATACCAGTCCCGCTTGTTCCTATAATGCTTCCCTTGGAAGATAGTCGATCCCCATATGTTTCAGTTCAGAAATGGTGTCCAGTGTATTTCAAGGGTGTCCATAAACCTGACTGGGTGAGGTAGCTTGTGTTATTGTATTCCAGTTGGAAAGGTAGCTTGCCTTTTGGTTGTTATCCCAGGAATAGACCGGTGGTGGTTACCCAAATGGTCGGATCCAAATTGGTCACATGGACTGGAGGGGGAGAGTAGGTATGGTGGAAGCTGGTCCAAGTCAGGTAAAATGTAGATGGTCCTGATAGCACTCCAGCCATCATTTTCTTTTTAGGGAAGAGGAACTGCATGGGTTTTCAAATATGGCGGGTGCTAGAATGAACACTATAATGGGATAGGAGGCGAAAGATAACCATTACATATGATTCTTAAGATAGATTGGGCGTATAGCATACGGATCACTGAGGTTAGTTGCGTAGTTGTATATCAAACGCTTTTTCAGCATCTAGAGATAGGAGATATGAGGTTCGGGGGATGAGTTTAGCCAGTACGGAGCTGCCATAACCTTACAAATATTAGGCGAAGAGCGCCTTTCCCCAATAAAGCCCGTCTGGTCCGGATGGACTATAGCAGGGAGGAGGGGTTTCTTTCTATCTGCCAGGAGTGTAGAGAAAAGCTTATAGTCGACATTTAGAAGTGATATCGGTCTATAAGAGCCGGGTAAGTGTGGGTCCCTACCAGGTTTAGGTAATAATCTAATTATAGCATCTGTGAAATATTGAGGGGTAGAACAGGTTGAGAGGATTGCATTAAAGACCAATAGAAGGGGTTCCAATAATCTTAACAGAATTTTATAATATTCACCAGTAAATCCATCCTGACCAGGAGAATTCATCAGATTTAAGTGTTTAAAAGCCGTTTCCACATCTTGTGAAGTGAAAGGTGCTGTAAGGGAAGGGATGGCCGCTTCAGGAACAGTGGGAGTCGTTATGGATTCCCCAAAAGATGTCTCACCTGAAGTGTCCCTGGGGGGGTTGCGTGTAAATGTCAGAGTAAAAGGCATGTGACAGGGTGTAGACGTCTTTGCCACTGGAGGGTAGTAATCCAATGGAAGGCGCATCAGAGGAGCTCCAAAATAATAATGAAAAAATACTTCACAGTTCCCAAAGAGGAATAACAAATACAACGTATAGGCGGGGCTCCTAGCCGAGCAGCCGCATTATTATTTAAACTTTAGGTAGTATCACGTCCCTAGAACTAGAAATCTCGTGACCATAAGTATAGGGTGCGGAAAAATAGAAAGAGTATACATTTAAGACTTTATTGGTACGAAGTCATGAGTATTCAGGTATATACAAACGTATATACACACGAAAACATCCTGACAATGGTAAACCTTATAAAACATAAAAATATGTGAATCATGAATAAGCAATGAGGAGACCACTATTACATACGTCACCATTGGAGACCGTGGCAGTCTTAAGTAAGCAGTAGAGACGATACTTGTATAAGACCTAATATATAAGGTCCAATTAAAGTCCTTCTGAACATTAATGCAGGAGCAGTGCCCCACTGTGGGGACCCCGGGTAACACTCACCACTCGACGGCTTCAGGCTGAGCCAGGAGTGTGCGCGCTGCAGCGCAATGCCCACGGGTAACTCTCTCAGGTCAGTGGACCTGCAACAGGGATCAGTTCGGTACCTTAAGAGGCCGGCAACTGTCCCTTCCCCTGGCTTCCCTCGAAGCAGGGAAGCGGTGTAGCCCAAACAGCAACGCCAAAATAATAAATTCAAAGTAAATTGAAGAAAACTCTCTGGAGCTCCAGGAGTGTGCATCCTCTCCTGAGGGCACATTTTCTAAAACTGGCTAGGAAGGGGAAGTAGAGGGGAGGAGCCATTACACCCTGGTTGAAGAAATTTATGTGCCTGTCTCCTGTCGGATGACCTCTATTCCCCAATGTATTGATACCTCAGTATCCCATATGAATGATAGTTCAAATGCTGGTGTATAAAAATTGCTTCTGAGTACAGAAGATACAATAGTGGATGGCTTAAATCAAGATAATGGTGAGAGATAAAACAACAAGTGTGAAAAATAAATAGAATAGCTTAGCTTAGTGCATGAGATAAGGTGTTAGAAGTTGCCCGACATGTTTCGTCGCTTAGGACCTCAGGGGGTGGGGACAAACTGCTGGGAGCAGGTTTTTTATCTAGGGGCAGACTTACATCACTTCCTGTCAACAAATAATCTAATACGAACATATAAGCACAATTATAATGATATAAAAGAATGTTCCTCTACAATAGGGTGATTGTATATACAGTTACAAATTAAAATGTTTAAACTATTGGAGCAAATATCAAGATACATAATATAACTTATTAGTGTCTGGACTGCGGGAGAGTGGGACGCGACGTCACTTCCGCCCCACGTCCGCCATCCTGAAAGTTTATGTGTATCTGTGCGGAATCCGTCTGTATGTTGTTTATACAGAGCGCTGGGAGACCTTGCTCTCAGTCGTCATCTCCTGTTACATCTCTCGTCAAATTCCTTTGCTTGGAACGCAGCACTTAGCCGCATTTCCTGCTTCCACACTTTAAACAATCAACTCCACGCCGACGTGGATAGTGGGGGTATGAAAAGGTCGGGAGGATGTATAATGCGTCCGCTCGTCGCGCTTTGGGCTGGGGTGGATAGTGGGGGTGTTTCCGTAACACATTCACACATCTGAGACAGTAATGATGACATGTGCTAACTGGTGACTTACTTACCACAACGAGTGACAGAGACGCTGACTACGCTAAGTTGCCGCAGGAAAACTATGCTAATTCTGACATGGATGCTCGAGGGAACACTACGCTATTTCTGACTGACTACGCCAACCGCGGGGGATGCTTGCGGGAACACTACGCCAAATCCGACAGATACTCTGACTACACTGGCCACGCGAACACTACGCTGATTCTGATAGCGCTGCTAACTACGTAATGGGCGCCGTGATAATACACAAGTACCTTTAATTGATACATTTACTAGTCTTCATATTTATTACTTAGGTCGCCGGGTTCTAAATACTTTTTTGCAATACCTGTTCACCATATAGGTGGCCCACCACTGCCTTCCCAGGACCCGTGCAGACACCCCGCATCAATAGGGGGAGTAATCTATAAATAATAGAGCTAAGCGTATATTTCCTCCTGTTTCATTTTTTTCCTGGCGCTGACACATACATACATATACACATTATATACATATATATATACATATATATATATACACATACACACATATATATATATATATATATATACACACACACACATACACACACACACACACACACACACACATTCAGTTCAACTTCAAGAGCACACTAGGATACATAACTCAGAACAATGCCTGAACACTTTATATGTAACATAGCAGAACCATAACATTACAACACATAAACGGTACACTTATCTGAGCGTTAGGGAGGGATCTCTGTGTCACCGGACTGGACTCAGAGAAAGGGGTTCGAACGGTAAGCTCTTACAAAAATCCCCTTTTCTCTTTCGTCCAGTCCGGTGACACAGCTTCACAATGGGACGTTCACGAGTCGGTCCTTTGGGAGGGTACGCTCAGACCAACAATTCTCATCTCTGCCCGTCCAAATGAAGCGTCCTCCGACGCAAACTCATGAAATCTGTAAAATTTGGTAAAGGTATGAACAGAGGACCAGGTGGCAGCCTTACACAACTTCTCCGCCGTAGCCCCATGGCGCACCACCCAGGAGGAAGCAACCGACCTGGTGGTATGTGCATTTATCCGAGACGGAACTGGTCGACCTGCTTTACAGTAGGCAAAGGCAATGGTAGATCTCAACCAGCGAGCGATGGTCTGCTTAGAAGCAGGCCACCCAACCTTATGCACATTATATAGCACCAAGAGTAAATCCGATTTTCGAATGTCCTTTACCCTCTCAATGTATATTCGCAAGGCGCGAACTACATCCAATTTCTTCAGTGTGTCCCTATTTTTAACCCCGTCTGGGGGAGAAAACACTGGAAGTACAATGTCTTGGTTTAAATGAAAAGATGACACTACCTTAGGTAGGAATTTTGGCACTGTTCGCATCACAGCCCTGTCATCATGAAAAATCAAAAACGGTGACTTGCAAGACAAGGCACCCAACACAGACACTCATCTGGCTGATGCAATTGCCAACAAAAAAGTGAGCTTCCAGGTCACATACTTTAACTCCGCAGATCTTAGCGGTTCAAAAGGAGGATTCTGTAACATAGATAAGACCAAAGATAAGTCCCAAGGCGCCACCGGCTGCCTATAAGGTGGTTTAAGTCTAGCAACCCCTTGTAAAAAAGTTTGAATTTCAGGTAGCAAAGCTACTCTCTTTTGAAAGAAAGTGGATAAGGCCGAAAGCTGCACCTTTAAGGATTGCAGACTAAGGCCTGATGAAAAACCATCCTGTAAAAAAAATTAAAAGTCTTGACAATTTGAATCTGGAAGTGTGAAGTTTCTGTCTCACACCATCTAATGTATATCTTCCAGACCCGATGGTAATTTGCCGCAGATACCGGCTTACGGGCCCTCAGCATGGTCTGGATGACCTCATCAGAAAACCCCTTTTTTCTTTAATAAGGTTTCATAAGCCACGCCGTCAAATTGAGACGACCTGGGTCCTCGTGAAGAAACGGTCCCTGGCCTAACAGGTCCTGACGATGAGGAAGCCTCCAGGAATCCTTCGACAACCTCAGTACATCGGAGTACCATGACCTCCTGGGCAAGTCCGGTGCAATTACAATTGCCCGCACTCCCTGATTCTTTATTTTCTTCAACACCCTCGGTAACATGGGAAATGGAGGGAAAATGTACACCATCTGGAAGTACCACTGAACTGTCATGGCGTCCACTGCCCAAGCAGCGGGATCCCTCACACGCAAGCAGAATCTCTGAACCTGACAGTTCATTCTTGTCGCCATCAGGTCTATGTCTGGCAGACCCCATCGATTCACAATCTCCTGAAAAACCTCTTGATGGAGAGACCATTCTCCTTCCCGAAGGGACTCCCTGCTGAGAAAGTCTGCTTCCACATTCCTGACACCTGGAATAAATATCGCAGACAATGCCGGAACGTTGGTCTCTGCCCAACTGAAGATCTTGGAAACTTCCGCCATCGCCATCTTGCTGCGTGTCCCGCCTTGATGGTTCAAATAAGCCACTGTTGTTGCATTGTCCGATTGGATTCTCAGCAGGGAAACTTCTCAGAAAAACCTCCGCCTGGATCAATGCGTTCAAGACTGCCCTCAGCTCCAGAATGTTTATAGGCAGTTTGGACTCTTCCTTCGACCAAAGGCCCTGAAGTCTCAGGTAAAGAACTACTGCCCCCCAGCCCCTCAGACTGGCGTCGGTCGTTATGACCAGCCAATCACAGGGCCTGAGAGATCTCCCCAGCTGCAAATCTTCCACATCCGTCCACCATAGAAGGGACTCCCTGGACTCCGGTGACAGGGATAAAACTTCCTGCTTCATCCTCTTGGCATCTCCGGACCAACAGGATAGGATGTTCCATTGGAAAACCCTGGAACGGAATCTGGCGAACTGCAGTTTCGAAAGCTGCCACCATCTTTCCTAGCAACCTTACCCCCTGCCACACCGATGGTGCCGGTGCTTGCAGGTTCTCCAACACCATCAGCCGAATCTCCACCGCTTTGGATTCTGGGAGAAAAACCCTGTGAAGGTGCGTGTCTATGATCACCCCCAAAAATGTCAGGGTCTGCGTTGGTGTCAAATGGGACTTGGGCAGATTCAAAATCCAGCCCTGACTTTTCAAAAACTGTGTTGCCACCTCCAGGTGAACCTGTAACATCTCTGCCGACTCTGCTTTGAAGAGCAGATCGTCCAGGTAAGGGATAACAATTATTCCCTGCAGTCTGAGAGCTGCAGCCATGGTGGACATCACTTTGGTGAACACTCTTGGGGCCGTGGCAAGCTCAAATGGGAGTGCTTGGAACTGCCAATGTCTTCCCCCGATTGCAAACCGGAGTAAAGACTGGAAATCTTTGTGGATCGGGACATGGAGATAAGCATCCTGAATGTCCACTCCCCTGGCTCTATGCTCAACAGCACCGACCTCAGGGATTCCATGCGAAAGTGATCCACCCAAAGATGAACATTCAAAGATTTTAAATTTAGAATGGGTCTGATGACCCGCCTGGTTTGGGAACTAAGAAAAGGATCGAATAAAAACCTTTTCTTCTCTCCTCTCGAGGGACTGGTATAACTACCCCCTTCGAGAGATAAGGCAGCTCCCAGAAGTGAAGATCTGAGAGACGTGGTCCTTGGTAAAGGAGTGGGGAGAAATCTGCGAGGGGGTGGACCCCTGAGATTTATTTGATATCCCTCTGAAACAATGGAAAGTACCCATGGATCTTCCGTGGCCACCCTCCAACTGTCCTGAAATTGCAGGAGGCGACCCCCTACTCTGATTCTACTCTGATTCTAGAACAGGGAGTCTCCGCCCCGTCATGCAGAGGGTTTGTCTTCCCCCTTGGTGGCATGTTTCTTAGTAAAGGCGCCAAACTTAGACGGTCTACCTCTGCCAGCTTGGAATCTTCCACGCCCTGACTGACCCCTCGAAAGGAAGGACGAAAGGACGGTTTAAAGACTCCGAATTTAGAGCCAGAGGATTTAGAGGTGGTGGGAAGAAAGTACTCTTACCCCCCGTAGCCTGCTTGATGATCTCATCCAATTCTGACCCAAAAATGTAAGCTGTTTTGATAAAAGCCTGAGGGCTGAAACGTCAACTTAACCATTGTCTGGCTATGAGTTGTTTGTTATTGAACCAGTCCCGAGTGACGCAGTCTTCTCCTATTATCTACATGGGACAGCATTGCCTGTACTTATACTGAAGGCACCGGGCAAAAAGTTTTCTTCTGGAGTTGAGTGCCAGCGTTTTTGCACAATTGTATATATATATATATACACAAAGAAATAAGGAGAGCGAGCGCTCTATAGTGCATGAATCTGTATGATAAGTTTATTCAAGGTACACACAGGTTTACAGGTGGCTTAAAATCACGTACCAGACAATGCGGTACTAAACACCGCAGATATAAAGCATAGGCATGCTGTCTCAGCAGCCGGGTGTTGGAGAGGTTACTCACATGGCAATCCGACTTAGCAGCGGTGAGACTCCACACGTCTGAGCGGCACGATATCCCCACAGGTAACTCTGGTCAGAGACGACGCTAGGCCACGCTCCAACGCGTTTCGTATTCGACTTCGTCAGAGGGCTGACGAAACGTGTTGGGGCGTGGCCTAGCGTCGTCTCTGACCAGAGTTACCTGTGGGGATATCGTGCCGCTCAGACGTGTGGAGTCTCACCGCTGCTGCTGCTACTAAGTCGGATTGCCGTGTGAGTGTAACCTCTCCAACACCCGGCTGCTGAGACAGCATGCCTATGCTTTATATCTGCGGTGTTTAGTACCGCATTGTCTGGTACGTGATTTTAAGCCATCTGTAAACCTGTGTGTACCTTGAATAAACTTATCATACAGATTCATGCACTATAGAGCGCTCGCTCTCCTTATTTCTTTGTAGACAAGCACCTGTTGGATCCAGGATTACCTCACCTGAGGTGGAGAGCTTGGAGCTGCCGGGTTAATTACCCGAGTGCCTATTACATACACGTGGAGGAACATTGTGTGGTACATCTTGCCCAATTGGACTTAAATTGACATTTACAACTCCTTATTTTCTTTGCACACTGTTAGTCTGTCATTATATATATATATATATATATATATATATATATATATATATATATATATATAGTAAGCATAGGACTGGCACTTGGAACAATGGGGGTACAGCGGTGGAGGTGCCTTCCACAAGAGTAATATATGGACGAGTATCCAAATAGTTGTACTAAATGAAGACAGGAGGCGGCACTCTCACAAGTGATGAAAAATGTATTCAAATCATCAAAACAGGTAACATGTCAGCAAAAGTGGTGTCGACCAGTTTCGGAGCCAAAGCCCCTTCTTCAGGACAATCAAAAGCACTCTGCACAGTATTGCTTTTGATTGTTTTGCCACGTCAGTTGTCCTGAAGAAGGGGCTTCGGCTCCGAAACTGGTCGACACCACTTTTGCTGACATGTTACCTGTTTTGATGATTTGAATACATTTTTCATCACTTGTGAGAGTGCCACCTCCTGTCTTCATTTAGTACAACTATTTGGATACTCGTCTATATATATATATATACATACATATATATATATATATATATATATATATATATATATATATATATATATACACATACACATATACACACACATATACACATGGACATAAAAAGTGTGGCCCCAATAATGCGCTTTAAGAGCAGCACCTCTATCGTACCTTGCTGTTAAGTAAAGGTACAGATTTAGAAAAGATAAAGAGAGAGGAGATAGGGGTGCGCTAGATATACCACACTGTGGCTTTACATACAATGAATCAAATAAAACTTAGAATAAAAGCAAATAACATTTATTATAAGGTCAAATCCAGCATTCAGTTTTCATTTCGCAGTTTTTACATATATGCCACATATAGTTCAGATCCGCTGCCCAACGCGTTTCGTCCCTTGGGACTTCATCAGGGGCGATGAACCAATCTATATAAGTGGTGGAACATGCCGTTACAAACATATAGTAAAAAAAAAACATGATAATACAATTAAAAATACATAAAATGATGCAGTATGTCTACATCATATATACACTTGTGAGGGGTATATATAACCCCAGATAGGAAGAAAAAAAGATAGAGCGTAAAAAATACATGGAGCGTAAAAAATACAACATGTCTACATCATATACACATTTGTTGGGGGTATATATGAACCCCGATAGGAGGAAGGAATAGAGTAGCTAACATGAGGCTCTTCATATTTATTTAGAGGAGGAAAAATGGAGGAAAGAGTTGGAAGGAAAGAATACAATGAAAATTGAAGGAGTTATCGGTAAAGGAATAATTTACATACCGAAGCAAAAATATGGAGATATTTCCTTTATGAATTAAGGTCTCTTGTAACCACCAGCTGTAGAGGGAAATTACAATATAAGATTGTTATTCACTATACTAAGTGAGAGCAAAAGATTTTTATGATATTGGAAAAAATTTTATGATGTTACATACCAGTTTGGCAGAGAAGAACTATCTCAGGTAATAATTGATCTAATTGATTTATACAGAAGTTCTGTTATATCCCACCTTAGGATAAATTAAATACAAGACTACGTGTCAAGGGGTTGGATAAACAGAATATTATACCTGAGAGTTGAACCTATATAAAAAAAAAATAATTACATACCACGTTTGAGTGATCTTAGTCTCTTGGACTTGATAAATGTGGATTCACACAGAGGAATGGGTGTTCTACCCGTGGTCTCTCCTATCACAGTAGGAGGTATGCAGCTTCTAAAATTAATTAAAGTTTATTTATTTTTTTATTTTTTATTTTTATTTATTTTTTTCATTTTATTTTTTGTATATTTTTTAAAAAACATGGGTGTGCAACAACTCCATCTATTTACACTTCATTACATACCAATTTTTAAGGGAAGAATCTCTCCAATCAGGGAGGATAGTCCTCAGCAGACCCAAATCAAATGCAAAGAAAAACTGTTTTAACAGTTTCAGCAGCCTCTAAAGTGAGACCAAAATTCAAATTATAATACAATAACAAGCATTTAATACAAGCATGTGTCCCTAAGGTACACTTAGTATATGGAGTCTTAAGAGAGTGCAACCTTACCTGAATGTGAACTGTGCCAAGCATCACAGGATCTCTAGGAGCCAGTGTGCAAGTGGCTGAATGGGGCTGCTTTATATAGCCCTTAATGTGTGACCTCACTTCCTGTATCAAGGAAATGTTCCTATAATGAATAAGGCTTAACTGACCGCCTAGAGGTGCCAGAAAAACAAGTGACAGTGTGCTCAACTGTGCGTTACATATGTCTGTGAATTGATGTATTAAAATGTGAGATACAGGTCATGCAGACTTATAAACTCTAATACTTCTAGGGGCACTTCCGGAACGCCGGTGCGTTCCACCGTGCGTTCCAGTGACTACTTCCGGTCGTGACTAAGAGACATGGTTTACGGTCTGAAGTGTGGGAGTTCCAGGGTACTTCCGGAACGCTGGTGTATTCCACCTTGCGTTCCAGTGACCACTTCCGGTCACTGTCTATGGAGGCTGACTGTGTGATTAAAACACAGTATTTCCAGCGTCTTATTGCGTTTCACTGGGCGCTTCCGGGCTACTTTTGCGTTCCATTGGATTGCTCCAGAGCTGATTAAGCTAACAAATAGTTTTAGCATGACCATATTAAAGAATTTAAAGATTATATAATAATAGCGTTTTTGGAGAAATAAATGGTATCATTATAGCGCTATTTCTGGAATGAATACATATATTGAACATAGCGTTATTTATTATGTGACTAGTGTGATCTGTGTGGACTATATGTGTCCCCATTCTATATATCGGGGCATTGTGGGCTAATACTATGAGCAAATGTCTCATAGATAATAATATGAGTAGGTGTCTCATGGTGATCAAAAATAGAAATATAGAAAAATAAAAATAGTAATAAAAAATATTGAAAAATATTGAAAAATATATAAATATGTAAAAATTATTATATGTATAATTCTACAGCGGGGAGTGGTCCTGACTAGTCACCACTAACTAAAGAGGCGATCAGTCATGGCCACGATCCACTGTACATCGTAGGTTTCTAACTCCCCAGACTCCATATTTACATTATAAGTTAATACAATCACACATTAGCATTGTATATATAATAGGTGGATATACTTGCTACATTCAGTTGTAGCATACATATTTTTGAACAGTGAAAAAAAAAAAAAAGAAGAACAAGGTTTCAGCTGGAAAGGAGCTGCACAGCTGTATGAAAGAATTATAGGAAGGGAGCAATGTCGAGAAAAAATGAGGGGGTTTCAACTGGGAGGGAGCTACGTAGTTGTATGCAAGAATTATAGGAAAGAAGCAATATCGATGTTCTCATTCAGGCCCAATGGGAATAGAGAGTTAATTGTATAAATCCAAAAAGATTCTTTTTTTGATAAAGCTAGTTCTCTGTTTCCCCCTCTAGGGTGGGCTGGGACATGCTCTAATGCTGTAAATGAGAAATTCTTGACGTTTAATTCCCCATTATGCTTTTCTGCATAATGCCGGGGAAGGCTGTGTGTCAGCACTTTGTTCTTCACATTCCTCATGTGCTCTTGTATTCTGATTTTTAGTTGCCTCTTTGTTTTTCCTATGTAGCAAAGGCCACAGCCACATGTTATTCTGTATACTACAAAGGTCGAGTTGCACGTACATGGATGGTTGAGTGTAAGGTCTCCTCTATTCTCACTGGTTACCCATTTGAATGTTTTCTTCTCCATGAATTTACAGCATATACATTTGCTGCAGGGGGTACATTTGATTGTATCATTCAAAAAACGCTTCTTTTTGGTTATAGTTTCATCACCAGATGTTTGTTTAAACTGGCTCGGTGCAATTAAACTTTTAAGATTCGGCGCGCGTCGAAAAATGATGTTGGGTTTGGGAGGTAGTACAGGTCCCAGGATCGGGTCTTTTTGTAAAATGTGCCAGTTTTTTATCCAATACTTTTTTGATGCGCACATTTTCCCTGTTGTATTGGGTAATAAAGGGACGACTTGTAGGATTGTAGTTTTTTCTTCGAGTGGAATCTCCCGCCAATATCGTTTCTCTATTCAGCTGTGCAGCTTTATTTTTTGCTTCTTCAATTTTTTTCATGTCGTAGCCCCTTTCAAGGAACCTTTTGGTGAGTACTTCTGATTAAGTTGTAAAATCCTCCTCCTTTGTGCAGTTCCTTTTTATACGTGTGAATTGGGAGAAAGGGATTCCATCTTTCCACTTATGATGATGACAACTGTTGTAGGGGATATAACTGTTGGCGTCTACTTCCTTGAAATACGTGCCGGATGATATCTTCTCTCCCGATGCACCACAAAGGGATAGGTCCAGAAAGTCAATTTTTTCCCTATCGAATTTGGAGGTAAACTTTAAATTAAAGTCATTCTGCTGGAGGTAGTTGTTAAATTCTTGGAGGCTTTCCTCAGTGCCCTGCCAGACAAAAATGAGATCGTCTATGTATCTCTGGAAAAAACGGATATTCAGTTCGAATCTGGAACCATAGATGTATGTGTCTTCCCATACTCCCATTAGTAAATTTGCATAGGAAGGGGCAAATTTAGTCCCCATAGCTGTGCCATTCTTCTGCAAGTAAAACTTGCTATTGAATTCAAAGAAATTATGCTTTAATATGTATTCGATGCTGGCCACGATGAATTCACATTCTTTTACGGATACCTGTGGGTCTTTGGTAAGTACTGATTTTACCGCCTCTACTCCTTTGTTATGGGGTATTGAGGAGTATAGGGCTTGGACGTCGACTGTGAGCCATATAAAGTCATCCTGCCATATCATATCCTTTAGTTTTTTCAGAACACTGGTGGAGTCCTTCAAATAGGATTTGTTCAACTGTACATATGGTTGCAATATGATATCTATAAAGTGCAAAAGATTGGCACTCAATGACTGAACCCCTGCCACAATTGGTGTTCCGGGCGGGTTGTCCTTATTTTTGTGGACTTTTGGTATATGGTAAAATACTGGCATGATCGGGTATTGGACATACAGGTATTTGAATTCTTCGTCCGTAATGAAATGATCTTTAAGGGCATCGGTTAATAGCAGTCTCAGCTCTTCTTGGAACTCTATGGTAGGATCTTTAGGTAGTACCATATACGTGGATTCATCTTCCAGGATGTTTGCTGCTTCTTTCAGGTAGTTTTCGGTGGTTTGTACTACCACCGAACCCCCCTTGTCAGCATTCTTCACAATAATTTCTTTGTCTTTCTTAAAGATTTTTATGGCCTGTTTTTCCTGTGGTTTTATGTTGCTGTTATATTTACGATCTTTAATTTCCTAAAATCATCTTTAACAGAATCATAGAAGAAGTCAATATGGCTGCCCCTAGATTCTACTGGGTAGAAACGAGAAGGTTGTGCGACTCTGGGTGGAGTCTTTTTCTTGGAATTATCCGGTGGAGGATTCTTTAGGAAGTGGCATTGTAATGTGATATTTCTTATATATTTGTTCAAATCAATGAACAAATCAAATTTATTTACATTGTTGTCTGGGGCGAATTTTAAGCCTTTGCCTAGAAGTGCGTTCTGCGATGGAAGTAACTGCTTCTTAGAGATGTCAATAATCCCTGACTCTGGTTTGGCTGATTGTAAATCCCCTTCTTTTTTGGGGGGCTTCTTTCTGCCCCCCCCCTATTGCCTCTTCCTCTCCACTGAAGCTTCTTTTCGTACCCTGTGGGGAGTCTATTCGTTCGAACAGCTCCTCGTTCTTTTGAAATCGGGGACGGTTTGGTCCCTCCTTGGTCTCTAAAAAATGCCTAGAGGTGTGCCGATCCGGGGATGGTGTCCTATAGTTTCGGCCTTTAGGTTGATAAGAAGGAATTCTTCTACGATGTTGATAAGATGGTATTCGATCGCGATATGCGACAGGGGCCTTTTCCCGATATGCAAATCGGTTCCTATTACTGGAAAAGTCTCTTAGACGTTTATTATCTGAAGGGTGATTATAATTGTTCTTATAGACTGGTTGTTGCCACCTCCAATTTCTTTCACCCCATTGTTGGGGGGGGTTGCGTCTACCCTCATAATTGTCACGTCTATCTTGTCTGTACGTATAGTGCTTTGGGTCATTCCTTTCAAAGTTCGACCAGTTCCTGATCTTTCCATTAATATAATCATTTTTGTCCCTAATGAATTTCTTTTGTTTTCTAAGAATTATTCCGTTTTCTTCATTTTCCAGTTTTTGCTGTAAGTCCACCATATCTCGCTGGAATTCTTCGCTGTCTTTGAATTTATCTACTAATTTGTCGATTTTTGTTATTTCTTCATCGATAATCGTGATTTCACGTTTCCTCTCACTGATAATCAGAGAAATTAATTTAGCAGAGCATTCGTCGAGTATTGAATTCCAATTTTTTAGAAAACTTTCATTTCCTCCTCCAATAGTCGGATTTTTTATTATTCTTAAACCCCTTGGGACACGGCCCACTTCAAGGTACTTTTCCAAGGTGACTATGTCATACCAACTCGTAAGTTCTTTTAGAGTTAGCTTTTCGGCCGTGTTCAAATAACAGTAATAGTCGTCCTCGTCGACTTGAAATACATGTTCCTCCTCCTGAAATATGTTATTAACTTTCGCAGATCTCTTCGATCTATCAAAGAACGGCATGAATTATGGGAGCAGCAAAAATGGGGTCACTTAGCAGGAAACAAATGGACAAAAAAAGTGTGGCCCCATATATACATATACATACATACATATACACACACACACACACACACATATATATATACACACACACACTGTGTGTGTGTATATATATATATATATATATATATATATATATATATATAGGTACTTATTTCCTAGCACTGCGCCCCCGATCTAGATTGTATGTGTCGGGCCGAAATCGCAAGCATCGCATGCATCTTATACGTTTGTGCGGCATAAGATGCATGCGATGCATCCGATTTATGCGATTGAAGTACTTTTTTATCGTGTCCATTTTTATTTATCGATTGTATCGGATGTCATTTGTGCGGCATAAGATGCATGCGATATCGGCAATAAAACTACTTTTTGGTCGTGGTCATTGTAAATCGCATCGATAACAGTACCTTATGTATACAATGCATGCGATCTGTACGTTTTTAAAAATTTCCCGCTCCCAGGCCCATCTGTAATAGGTCTAATTACCCTTATTCTGCATAGTAACATCTGTAATAGGTATATTAACCCTTATTCTGCATAGTAACACATGTTTACATTACACATAACATGACATTACACATCCCTCACTAAGTCCAACCCTCTGTGACATCATCTCAGAAATTTCTTTGTGGGTTGATTTGTCTGAGAAGTGGAGGTGTATTGGAGAGCTAGTGCGTTTTTGCTGATTGTTTGCTGATTCCGGATTCCTGACTGAGTTGCTGATTACTGACTTATTCCTGACCCTGATTGCTGTGTTACTGATTCATGACTGACCTGATTCCTGTGTTGCTGATTCCTGACTGACTCCTGTTTGTCCCGAATCCGGAGATGGCCTCTGAGATTAATATATTTTTCTTGCCCCAGACGGAGGTGGAGGCAGTGGAATTTCTGCAGCAGCATCACCTGTTGCCGCAGGAGGCAACTTGTGGAAATGGCCATCCGATGCGGCTGAGCCAAAAGGAGTGGATGTGGCGCTGCCACGTGAAAGTCTGCCGCCAGAAAATTAGTCTGCGAGCGGGACTGTTTTTCCCTGGGTGCCGCTTACCCTTCCTCACTCTAGTGAGGTTTATATTCTCCTGGGCTGAGGAGATGAGCACGGTGGATTACTGCCAGAAGAATCTGGGGATGTCGATAAAAACCACCGTGCAATATAACAAGTGCATGCGGGAGGCCTGTCTGCTGGATTTAATGGCGCAGCCACATCGTCGTATCAGTGGTCCAGACCAGATTGTCGAAGTCGACGAGACGCTGTTTGTCAGGAGGCAGTCGAATGTGGGACGCATGTTACCCCAGCAGTAGGTGTTTGGGGGTATCTGCCGGGAAACTGGGCAGTGTTTTGCCACAAAAGTGGACACCCGGGATGCCCCCACTTTAATGGCCGCATCATTGCTAATGTGGAGCCTGGTTCAAGTATATATACAGACTGTTGGCGTGCCTACAATACAGACCAGCTCCAAGCGGCAGGATACCATCATGCCCAGGTGAATCACCGATACAATTTTGTGGATCCCACAATGGGGGTCCACACACAAAATATTGAGCAGATGTGGGGGGCTTGTAAATGGCAGAACAAACGGCACCGGGGAAACGCCAGGCACTTGTTGCAGAGTTACCTAGAGGAATCTATGTGGAGGAAAAGTCTTGGGATGGATGATCCATTTGCCCAAATCCTCCAGGCATTAACATTGCTGCAAAAAGACAATTAATTTAGACATTTTGGCCAAAGACATTTAATGTACGCATTTTCGACTTTAATTAATATGGACAATTTCAAAATTAATTTATTTTTACTTCTACATTTTTTTCCTGTTTTCTATGTTTTTGTTGATTATGAATCTTTCCAGTAAATTCTTCGTTATATTTAACAAATGTTGTCTTCACTTTGTCAGTTGGCTGATATTGCATGGAGGAATGCATTTGAATACACACCTGAATTAGGCCCATTTTTCTATTTGAAAAAACAACCCCATAGCTTATGAGCAGAATAAAGATTTTCATTGCAGTATACTGTGTATATATGACACAGTGTGAGCCATAGCAATATTCTGACTATAAATCCATTATTTCCAGCTGACACCTCTCACACAACTTCTATGTCACTGAGGATCACAGCACTGCTATTTGACAAACCCTTCACCGCAGTTAACATAGAAATCGCGTCGATCGCATGCATTGTACTGTATGGAGTACAGTGCAATGCGTTCGATTGACGCGATTTCACGCCCTCCTGTCACAAAAGCGCCAAAAGGACACTCAGGAAGTGACCCAGCAGCCATTTTACAGATTACAGGCTGCGCAGCAGACCTCAGGCGCCCAGCACCTGCTGAAAAGTAAGTTATTTTTTACACCTTGTGCATAAGTGGGGTTTGCATACACAGTGGAGGGGGGGGGGGGATCATGTCCATATGTGGGTATTGTGATTATTTACATGGGTGATCATGTGCAGGATTGAGATGATAATGTTTATACAGTATGTGGGTACTGTTAGTATGTGCAGGGTGGGGTTTGAGGTTATAATGTGCAAGTTTGGTGATCATGTACAGGATTGTGGATGAGGTGATAATGTTGGTACTTGTGTGTATTGTATTGTGTGTAATACTGTGTATTATCACAGCTCCCATCGCATGCCATCACATACCATATGTAGTGGTATGCGATGCGTTGTGATTTTCATGTTATTTTAATGGGGGGGGGGGAAGCTTATAGAATAAAAATCACATGCGATTGCATCCAATTGTATGCGATGCGATCGCAAGTGATGCGATTTTTTTATTGTATATCCTTAACCCCTTCCTGACAGAGCCAGTTTTTGCGTTCCTGACAGAGCCCTTTTTTTCAAATCTGACATGTCTCACTTAAGTGGGGATAACTTTTTTTTGCTTTTACTTATCCCAGTGGTTTTGAGATTGTTTTTTCGTGACACATTGTACTTCAAATTAGTGGTAAATTTGGGTCGATACAGTCTGTGTTTTTTTGTGAAAAATACCAAAATATCGTGAAAAAATGGAAAATTTAGCGATTTGCAAAATGTTAAATTTTCTGCTTGTGAGACAAATAATCTTACCACTCAAAATAGTGAATAACTAACATAGACCATATGTCTACTTTATGTTGACATCATTATTTCAACTTCCTTTTAATTTTTTGGGACACTAGGAGGCTTACAATATGAATAGCAAATTCTCAAATTTTCAAGAAAATTTCAAACACTGATTTTTTTAGGGACCAGTTCAGTTCTGATGTGACTTTGAGGGACTTGTATGTGAGACACCCCCATAAATGATGCCATTTCAAAAACTGCACCCCTCACAGTATTCAAAACAGCATTTTGGAAGTTTGTTAACCCTTTAGGTGTTTCACAGGAATTAAAACAAAGTGTAGGTGAAATTTCAAAATTTCTTTTTTTTTTGCAGATTTGCAATTTTAATACATTTTTATAAGGAACACAGTACATTTTACTAGAGAAATGTGACTAAAAATTGATTCCCCCAATTCTTTTGTTTTCATAAATATCCTATATGTGGCCCTAGTGTGCACGGTGACCAAACCACAGGCTTCATAATAGAAGGAGCACCTACTTGATTTTGGAGCCTCCTTTTTATGAGATTATTTTTTAGGCACCATGTAGGTTTCAAGGCACCATAAGATGCTAAAAGTTAGGAACCCCCCCACAAGTGACCCCATTTTGCAAACTACACCCCTCAGGGAATTCATCTAGGGGTATAGTGTACATTTCAAACCCCCAGGGGTTTCACCAATTGTGGTACAACTGGGCAGTGAAAATGAAAAATTATTTTTTTTACACAAAAATGCAGTTCTGGCTCCAAATTTGTCATTTTCAGAAGGTATGAAGGAGACAAAGCACCCCAAAATCTGTGCCCCAATTTCTCCCGAGTACGGCAATGCCTCACATGTGACCAAAAAATACCAGTTGGGTGCATGGCAGGACTCAGAAGGGAAGGAGTGATTTTTGGATTTTGCAGCTCAGATTCTGGTGGAATTTTGGTGGGTGCTATGTCGCATTAGCAAGACCCCCCAAGCACCAATACAGTGGAACCCCCCCACAAGTCACCCCATTTTGCAAACTACACCCCTCAGGGAATTCATCTAGGGGTATAGTGTACATTTCAAACCCCCAGGGGTTTCACCAATTTTGATACAAGTGGGCAGTGAAAATGAAAAATTACATTTTTTTACACAAAAATGCAGTTCTGGCTCAAAATTTTTCATTTTCAGAAGGTATGAAGGAGAAAAAGCACCCCAAAATATGTGCCCCAATTTCTCCCGAGTACGGAAATGCCTCACATGTGACCAAAAAATACCAGTTGGGTGCATGGCAGGACTCAGAACGGAAGGAGTGATTTTTGGATTTTGCGGCTCAGATTCTGGTGGAATTTTGGTGGGTGCTATGGCGCATTAGCAAGACCCCCCAAGCACCAATACAGTGGAACCCCCCCACAAGTCACCCCATTTTGAAAACTACACCCCTCAGGGAATTCATCTAGGGGTATAGTGTACATTTCAAACCCCCAGGGGTTTCACCAATTTTGATACAAGTGGGCAGTGAAATTGAAAAATTACATTTTTTACACAAAAATGCAGTTCTGGCTCGAAATTTTTCATTTTCAGAAGGTATGAAGGAGAAAAAGCACCCCAAAATCTGTGCCCCAATTTCTCCCGAGTACGGCAATGCCTCACATGTGACCAAAAAATACCAGTTGGGTGCATGGCAGGACTCAGAACGGAAGGAGTGATTTTTGGATTTTGCAGCACAGATTTTGGTGGAATGAATGGTGGGTGCTATGTTGCACCAATACAGTGGAACCCCCCCACAAGTCACCCCATTTTGCAAAGTACACCCCTCAGGGAATTCATCTAGGGGTATAGTGTACATTTCAAACCCCCAGGGGTTTCACCAATTTTGATACAAGTGGGCAGTGAAAATGAAAAATTACATTTTTTTACACAAAAATGCAGTTCTGGCTCAAAATTTTTCATTTTCAGAAGGTATGAAGGAGACAAAGCACCCCAAAATCTGTGCCCCAATTTCTCCCGAGTACGGCAATGCCTCACATGTGACCAAAAAATACCAGTTGGGTGCATGGCAGGACTCAGAAGGGAAGGAGTGATTTTTGGATTTTGCAGCTCAGATTCTGGTGGAATTTTGGTGGGTGCTATGTTGCATTAGCAAGACCCCCCAAGCACCAATACAGTGGAACCCCCCCACAAGTGACCCCATTTTGCAAACTACACCCCTCAGGGAATTCATCTAGGGGTATAGTGTACATTTCAAACCCCCAGGGGTTTCACCAATTTTGATACAAGTGGGCAGTGAACATGAAAAATTACATTTTTTACACAAAAATGCAGTTCTGGCTCAAAATTTTTCATTTTCAGAAGGTATGAAGGAGAAAAAGCACCCCAAAATCTGTGCCCCAATTTCTCCCGAGTACGGCAATGCCTCACATGTGACCAAAAAATACCAGTTGGGTGCATGGCAGGACTCAAAAGGGAAGGAGTGATTTTTGGATTTTGCAGCTCAGATTCTGGTGGAATTTTGGTGGGTGCTATGTCGCATTAGCAAGACCCCCCAAGCACCAATACAGTGGAACCCCCCCACAAGTGACCCCATTTTGCAAAGTACACCCCTCAGGGAATTCATCTAGGGGTATAGTGTACATTTCAAACCCCCAGGGGTTTCACCAATTTTGATACAAGTGGGCAGTGAAAATGAAAAATTACATTTTTTTACACAAAAATGCAGTTCTGGCTCAAAATTTTTCATTTTCAGAAGGAATGAAGGAGACAAAGCACCCCAAAATCTGTGCCCCAATTTCTCCCGAGTACGGCAATGCCTCACATGTGACCAAAAAATACCAGTTGGGTGCATGGCAGGACTCAGAAGGGAAGGAGTGATTTTTGGATTTTGCAGCACAGATTCTGGTGGAATGAATGGTGGGTGCTATGTTGCACCAATACAGTGGAACCCCCCCCACAAGTCACCCCATTTTGCAAACTACACCCCTCAGGGAATTCATCTAGGGGTATAGTGTACATTTAAAACCCCCAGGGGTTTCACCAATTTTGATACAAGTGGGCAGTGAAAATGAAAAATTACATTTTTTTACACAAAAATGCAGTTCTGGCTCAAAATTTTTCATTTTCAGAAGGAATGAAGGAGACAAAGCACCCCAAAATCTGTGCCCCAATTTCTCCCGAGTACGGCAATGCCTCATGTGTGACCAAAAAGTGGCAGGACTCAGAAGGGAAGGAGTGATATTTGGATTTTGCAGCACAAATTCTGGTGGAATGATGGTGGGTGCTATGTCGCATTAGCAAGACCCCCAAAGCACCAATACAGTGGAACCCCCCCACAAGTGACCCCATTTTGCAAACTACACCCCTCAGGGAATTCATCTAGGGGTATAGTGTACATTTCAAACCCCCAGGGGTTTCACCAATTTTGATACAAGTGGGCAGTGAACATGAAAAATTACATTTTTTTACACAAAAATGCAGTTCTGGCTCAAAATTTTTCATTTTCACAAGGAATGAAGGAGACAAAGCACCCCAAAATATGTGCCCCAATTTCTCCCGAGTACGGCAATGCCTCACATGTGACCAAAAAATACCAGTTGGGTGCATGGCAGGACTCAGAAGGGAAGGAGTGATTTTTGGATTTTGCGGCTCAGATTCTGGTGGAATGAATGGTGGGTGCTATGTGGCATTAGCAAGACCCCCGAAGCACGGTGAAATTATGAACCTAATATTCCATAGATGTGTGGTATATTTTAAAACACTCCTTTATACATAGGCCGGGTTTGTCGGGGCAAGTGTCACACTGGAAAATAGTTTGCTTTCTTATTCCCTTTTTATAGCAAACTTTGCACCTTTTTTGTGTCCTGCCCTTTTTTCCAGTGGAGGGGATTTCATCAGGAAAATGCTGCCCTGGTACAATACGGGGGCCAGTACTAGAAGTACTGGGGCCCTCTGCCTGCTGGTTCCCAAATATTAGGCCCTTTATGACTTCCTCTTGAAAGTGCATAAATGTCCCCCTCTGGCCGGTAGAACGGAATAGCACGTAAGCGTTATACAGTGCCATCTGGATGATATACACGGCCACCTTCTTGTACCAGATTTTTGTTTTCCGCAGGGCACTGTACGGCTTCAGTACCTGATCTGAAAGATCCACTCCGCCCATGTACCTATTGTAATCCAGGATACAATTAGGTTTTGAGGTGTGGGTACTGGTACCTCGTACAGGGACGGAGGTGGTACTGTCTCCGTGAATTGTTGTCAGTATAAGGACATCCCTCTTGTCCTTATATTTGACCAACAACATATTTTCGGTGCATATTCCCCTGCTTTCACCCCTTCTCATTACTTGGGCAATGTGCGTTTTTGGGAGGCCTCTTTGGTTCTTGCGCACAGTACCGCAAGCTGCTGTACCTCTTGAACCAAGGGCCTTAAACAGGGGGATGCTGGTGTAAAAGTTATCCACATAGAGGTGATAACCTTTATCCAGGAAGGGGTGCACTAAATCCCAGACAATTTTCCCACTAACACCTACGAGGGAGGGGGGGCATTCTGGCGGTTCAATTCTTGAATCCTTCCCTTCATAAACCCTAAACCTGTGGGTGTACCCTGAGGTGCTTTCACACAGTTTGTACATTTTTATGCCATACCTTGCCCTCTTACTGGGAAGGTACTGGCGGAATTTAACCCTTCCTTTAAAATGTATAAGGGACTCGTCGATACAAATAAATTTTTCAGGGATGTACACCTCTTCAAATTTGGCACTGAAATGATCAATGACCGGCCTGACTTTGAATAGCCGGTCAAAGGTGGGATCATCTCTGGGTGGGCACTGTGCATTATCGGTGTAATGTATAAATTTAAGAATTGTCTCAAATCGAGTCCGGGTCATGGCCATACGGTAAAATGGAGTACTGTACAGAACATCTGTACTCCAATATTGCCTAATTTCTGGCTTTTTTACTATGCCCATATGAAACACCAGACCCCAAAACGTCATCATCTCTACTGCATCTACAGGGGTCCACCTAGCAAATGATGACGTGGGGTTTTGAGCAATAAACTGCTGGGCATATAAATTAGTTTGGTCCACCATTAAATTTATAAAATCATCAGAGAAAAATAATTTGAAAAAGTCAATTTCTCTGAGACCTGTGGAATCAAATTGGATTCCTGGCATGGCCAAAAACTCAGGAACCTGGGGCTCAAAATTGTCTGGTGGTGGGGTCCATACGAGATCAATTATTGGGGGGGGGGTCTCAGCTGCTCTACGGGGGCGTCTTTGAGGGGGTCCCTCATCACCAGAGGAGGAAGAGGAGCTTAAGGCGAATCCTTCAAATTCCCCGCTTGCATCACTGGCTGTGTCAGAGTCAGAAGCAAGCATGGCATATGCCTCCTCCACTGAATACATTCTCCTGGATGACTGGGAGGACATTTGGGAGGACATTTGGGATGCCATTTTTATTTCTGTGTTACTGGTAGTGAAATGTTTCAACACGTGTATAGTGTAGGGGGGGGTACAAACTTTATTT
The DNA here is from genome assembly GCF_055691185.1 of Crinia signifera. Lineage (NCBI taxonomy): Eukaryota > Metazoa > Chordata > Amphibia > Anura > Myobatrachidae > Crinia > Crinia signifera. Next base: position 309,557,531 of record NC_139220.1, on the reverse strand, counting down.
CAATCCGGGGGGTATGTAGTGTGTAGTGTGTATGTGGTGCAGAAAAAAAAAATACTTTATACCAATAAAAAAAAAAAAAATGAAGGGGTTAAAAATAAAAAATTTAAGGGGTTAAAAAAAAAAAAAAGGTCCTGCGCCAAAAATTGAGCACAGATGTTGGTCAGTAACCTCTGTCACTGAACAGCGCTCAAAGGCAACAGGAATTTGATCAAAAAAAAAAATATATAGATCAACCCTGTGCCGAAAAAGATGATCAGTGATGTACGTCACTGATCAGCGCACAGCGGCCACAGGACACCCACAAAATCACAGTGTGTGTAAAAAAAAAATTAAAAAAAGACCCCACAGCACACACACAAAAAAAAAAGGTGATCAGTGATGCGACACTGATTACCAGTGAGGTGCAGCAGGTGCACAACCTTTGGTGCAACTGACAGGTATATATATAAAAAAAAAAAACCTCTGTACCCCCAAAAAAGTTGCTGATCACCTCAGATATAGTGATCAGCACAAAAGGCGGGGGCAGCAGACAAAAAATTTAGCACTCTCTATCACTCTCTGTCACTATCTCTCTCTATCTCTCTATCTCTCACTCTATGACACTGCAGCAGCAGCACTGACAGGTATATCTATATATAAAAAAAAACCTGCGCCCCCAAAAAGTTGCTGATCAGTTAATTTATACTGATCAGCACAAAAGGAGGGGGCAGCAGTCAGTTATATCAAAAATATATAGCACAATCTGTCACTATCTCTCTCTATCTCTCTCTCTCTATAACTATCACACTGCAGCAGCACAAAATATAGCACTCTGTCACTAGGCCTCTCTATCTATCTCTCTCTCTCTATCTCTCTCTATCTATAACTATATCACACTGCAGCAGCACAAAATATAGCACTCTCTGACACTATCTCTCTCTCTATCTCTCTCTCTCTATCTCTCTCTATCTCTCTATAACTATCACACTGCAGCAGCACAAAATATAGCACTCTGTCACTAGGCCTCTCTATCTATCTCTCTCTCTCTATCTATAACTATATCACACTGCAGCAGCACAAAATATAGCACTCTCTGACACTATCTCTCTCTATCTCTCTCTATCTCTCTCTATCTCTCTATCTCTATCTAGCTAGTACACTGCAGCAGCACAATTTCACAGGAAGGCACAAGTAGCAACAGGATCCAGGAAGCAGTGATGAAGCAGCGATCAGGTAAGTATGGAGCAAGTATGGAGCAAGGTTCTGGTCAGTATGGCGGCAGGGGGGTACGGTGACCGCACTGCACGCTATTCCAGACCGGAATGGCGTCTGCAGTGCAGTCACCGTTAGTTTAAATCCCCCTCCTTGGCTGTGATTGGTCCGTCGGTCCGACGAACCAATCACGGCCTTTGGGGGCGGGCGGGGTGACACCAGTGTCACCCTTACACCCCGCGGTGATTGGTGCTGTACTTTACAGCACCAATCACCTCTGATCCCGTGTCACCGGCGAACGTTATTCGCCGGTGACACAGGAAAACGCTGTAATTGGCTGTTCACACTGAACAGCCAATCACAGCGATCGCCGACGGGGGGGCGGCATCGCAGCCCCCCCTGGGCATGCACGGACATGTCTGCTGTCAGGGACAGCAGACATGTTGAAACTGTCACCGCGTCTATAGACGCGGTGACAGTTTAAATCCATGACGTACATTTACGCCATGTGTCGGGAAGTGCTTCCCGACCATGACGTAAATGTACGTCAAATGTCTGGAAGGGGTTAAAAGGCCTTAAAATGGGTGCATATAATGTTACATGCACCCCCATTGTTAACGCCTCCCCCACTATCAAAGCCAACCCGAAGCGTGGTGAGCGCAGCAAGCCCCACGAGGGGCGGCGGGTACGTGTCCTCCGACCTTTTCATACCCCCTCTATCCACGTCGGCGTGGAGTTGAGAATAGATAGTGTGGCGAGCGCACTACAAGCCCGAAGAGTGGCGAGCCCCGCGAGGAGACGCGGAATATATGTAAAGTAATCCATGTCCGCTCGCCACGCTTCGGGCTCATAGTCCGCGTGCGCTAGCCACGCTTCGGGCTCGGTGGCTCGCTACACTATCTATTCTCAACTCCACACCGACGTGGATAGTGAGGGTATGAAAAGGTCAGAGGACGCATACCGCCGCCCCTCGCGGGGCTCGGTAACATCTGTCACCCAACATATTATACTGTATAGCAACGCCTAGGTACAATAGGCGTTGCTATGCAATATTATATGTTGGTGACATATGTTGCTATGCGCTATTGCACATAGCAACCACCGTGACTATGTAAAATGTGAATGTATAACGGTGGTTGCTATGTGAAATTGGGCATAGGCGTTGCTATGCAATATTATATGTTGGTGACATATGTTGCTATTGCACATAGCAGCCACCGTGACTATGTAAAATGTGAATGTATAACGGTGATTGCTATGTGAAATTGCGCATAGCAACATATGTCACTGCATAGCAACGCCTACCTATGTGTTGCTATGCACTACCTAGGCGTTGCTATGAAAAATTTCATTTTACTCACACCACACCATATTTAATTGTAATGACCCATGTAAAGCACAGTACAGTAGGCCATACAATCCATACAATTTGTTCCCTATACAATCATCGCATCGCATAGATTGTACGGCTACAGTACTCTATGGCATACGATTTAAATGAACGAATAACACAGATTGTATGCCATTTACCATTGCAAATAAGGTACACGATCCGATGCGATGGGCGCCGTGCTAGGAAATAAGTACCAAAAAATAGATTTTTCCAAAAACGATACAGGTCTAGCCAAATGGAAAGACCAGTTTCCAGAACTCTCGTTAATGGAAATAATCAAGTCACGTGTTAAGTTAAATGAGCAATTGGTATCAGCGTACTATACAGAAATGCAATACTATGCAATGAATAAAAAGTAAAGCAGCGCTGATATTACAATGTAACAAAATTTATTATACACAATAAAAACAATAATATAAAAGAAACATTAAAATGAACCAAATGGTATAAAAGAAATTTGAATGGACCCGATATTATAGTCACCAGTTTTGGATGGTAATGAGACCTGCTCTGATCCAAGGGGGTGTGGGATAGTCTTTATAGGCCACTTGATGGTATCCTGAAGTTGTGTTTATGGACTACAACCGATGGCAAGGATGGAATTAGCCTGATCGGGAGTCCCACTGCTGTGAGTGGTCAGGTGTCCAACAAGGATTTTTGGCTTGAGACTTCCAGGGTGATGGGCATCCGATCAGATGATTGGGCAGGTAGGACAGTCCTTGATGAAAAGGTGAGAGTCCTTGAAGCAATATGGGTCCAAACAATAGTGTCACCAACGCGTTTCCCAGTGCTGTGACTGCTTTGTCAAGGTGTCTATTAGGGTCTATGGGTGCCATTTTTATACCGGACTTCCCATGGGTTCATTTGCATAACACATTGGTTCAATATCACAAAAACGTAAAAAACATAAGATAGATCTACTCGGCGACAATAATATCACTAGTAATTATATATCATAAATTTATTAAACATTTAGATTTGGGTAAAGATGAGAAAAGAAGGTTTTTATAAAACAAATCATATAGATCACTTCCGGGTCAGTGCCCTATCCTCAGTGAACCAATCACTTCCGGTTCATAGCTTCTATTCGGTATTGATATTAACCTTTTTGTGAGGCAACATCTCTTAATTCCCCTCTAATGGGATATATGAAGAGGTAGCCGTTCCTCTAAATGGTGACCTTATCGATCATATGTGCAGTATGTAATTATGATTAATATAGTGTGTTTACGTTGGGCCGGAAATGACGTTACACCTGGCCTTTGTTATTGAGTGCGTCATATCCGGCCTTCAGACGATAGCCTTGTTGTTCTTAGTCGTTATGGATACCTCCACTTCCGACTGGCTCGGACGTTACGTTACACCCGGTAGTTGTCGGAGCGCACGTCACGTCCGGCCTATAACACTGAGAGTGTACGTTGTCATGGATACATACAGACTACTCCCTCAAGCAGCTGCTGTCTTGATAAAAACTACTCCTGGCAAGCGCTCCACACCAACCTTGGTTGGTTTCTTTCTCTTTATACTATGCAATGATACTGCATAGACTGCACAGGTCTTCAACCTGTGGCCCTCCAGATGTTGTGGAACTACATTTCCCAGCATGCCCTGACAGTTTTGGCATGCTCTTATAGGAAAAAATGTGGCAATGCATGTCGGAACATGTAGTTTCACAACATCTGGAGGGCCACAGGTTGAAGACCCATGGCATAGAGCATATTATACACCCAAATTATGAAATATTATGGGAGTGTCTGACAACTCCAAGTGCTTTAAATGTTTAATATTGGACACAGATATTATACCTTGTATATGGTCCTGTAACATAGTACAGACATTCTGGCAAGAGGTTCAAGGATACATACAAAATGTAGTACACATTTCTTTTAATAATTTCTTTACCATGGGTATTATGGAATTACTATTACCTTAACAAAGAATACAAGCTGCAGACATGTGATTGTCTATTACTGGCAAGGGTGGCAGCAGCAGCAAAAAAAACTATACTATCTAGATAGATCCAACCAGAACATATACCCTTGATGGCTAACCTTGACACTCCAGTTGTTGTTTAACTACAAATCCCAGCATGCTCTGCATCAGATTTAGCATGGCCAAATAGCAAAACTGAAGCAGAGCATGCTGGGATGTGTAGTTCAACAACAGCTGGATTGTCAAGGTTAGCCATTAAGGATATATACTGTACCATAATCATTAATGTTGCCTAGATTACAGTATATGTATCAAATGGACTGGATTGAGTGCTCTTTAAATATGGAAACTAAGGCTAAGAAATTCTTTAATATTTGGATACCATACATAAAATCTTCCACAAAACATAATAGAGAGCATATACAAAAAAAATCTCCAAAGGACTACATGGTACAACATGGAAATAATAAAAAAAGGGCTGTCCACCTTTTTAAAAGAATTTAAAGATAAGCAAACAGGAATCTGATTTTTTTTTTTTTTTACAAAATAGGTTATATAGATAGAGATACAGTATATAGATAGATAGAGATATAGAGATAGATAGAGATATATAGATAGATAGATATATGATATAGGATCGCACTCCATACAACAAATGTACAACCGCTGGGGTGACGTCCAGAACTCTCCTCACAAGAAAAAAGTCCATGTATATAAAGACCAAAAAGACTCACTCTCCAGACTGTTTGATGCAAAATAAAAAGCTGTGTATTTGTATTCACATAGACATCAATGTAAAAAAGAAGGGTACTCAACGTTAGCGTTTCAGTCCTTATAGGACCTTCCTCAGGAGTTAGACAACAAGGGCATCCATTTGGGGTGAAGCATAGCGTGGACCACATAGCAGGTTCCTACAGCCTAGATAGATATAGACGATTGAGGTAGGGAGGCGGCACTCACCAGACTTTTTTCATTATAAAACACAGCCTTTATTGTTTGGAACAATAAAGGCTGTGTTTTATAATGAAAAAAGTGTGGTGAGTGCCGCCTCCCTACCTCAATCATCTACATAGGTGCTTTGCATCACAGGATGGCTACCCCAGCAATTACTGAACTATAACAAAGTGAGTATATATATATATATATATATATATATATATATATATATATATATATATATATATATATATATATATATATATATATATATATATATATATATATATATATATATAGATAGATAGATAGATAGAGAGAGAGATAGAGATATAGGTATATAAATATAGAGATATATAGAGATATATTTTTTTCATATTCCTTCCAATAGAAAAGGCACTCCAGTCGTTTTTTTTCCAAAACAAACGATTTTATCAAAAGTGGATATCACCAAATGTATACATTTTCGGGATCAGCGCCCCTTCCTCAGGGTACAATCCACAATAAAAAGAGCAGCAAATTTTTTATTGTGGATTGTGCCCTGAGGAAGAAGCTCTGACCACAAAAATGTATGCATGTGGTGATAACCAAGTTTGATAAAATCGTTTGTTTTTGAAAAAACGACTGGAGTGCCTTTTCTATTGGAAGGATTGTATGGACTATCTAAAGTGCACCCAGCCTAGCTGTGACCACTGAGTGCCAGCATACAGAGAATATATATGCAGTATATATTTATATACATACACACACACACACACACACACACATACCACAAATAATAGGTTTAAAATATTTTCTATGTATTGATACGTGTATTCTATGAAAGATATATAAAATTATAATAATTATTTTCTATTAAAAAAAATTGTCACACTCAGAAAATAAAAATTTGATTCCTTGAATGCATAATGCAGGGTTACCAATTTACTTATGAAACCCATGCTGCATTCAGGCCCTCGGAGTGTCTCCTCATGTGATTAATAAGGGTTTTAGTTTTAGTAAAACACTTGCTGCATTCAGAACATTTATATGGTCTCTCTCCTGTGTGACTCCTCTGATGTACAACAAGTTCTTGCTTTGAAGCAAAACACTTGCTGCATTCAGAGCATGTAAATGGTTTCTCTCCTGTGTGACTCCTGTGATGTATAACCAGGTTTTGTTTTGAGGTAAAACATTTGCTGCATTCAGAACATTTATATGGTTTCTCTCCTGTGTGACTCCTCTGATGTTTAACAAGTTCTTCCTTTGTAGCATAACACTTGCTGCATTCAGAGCATGTAAATGGTTTCTCTCCTGTGTGTCTCCTCTGATGTAGAACAAGTTCTTGCTTTGAAGCAAAACACTTGCTGCATTCAGAACATGTAAATGGTCTCTCTCCTGTGTGACTCCTCTGATGGTTAACAAGTTCTTGCTTTGTAGCATAACACTTGCTGCATTCAGAACATGTAAATGGTTTATCTCCTGTGTGACTCCTCTGATGTCTAACAAGTTCTTGCTTTGTAGCATAACACTTGCTGCATTCAGAACATGTAAATGGTTTCTCTCCTGTGTGACTCCTCTGATGTCTAACAAGTTCATACTTTGCAGCATAACACTTGCTACATTCAGAACATGTAAATGGTCTCTCTCCTGTGTGCCTCCTCTGATGGATGAGAAGATGTGATTTATATGTAAAGCGTTTGTCACACTCAGAGCACAGATGTGGTTTCTCTCCTGTCAGACTCATCATGTTTTAGTTGAGAAACTAAAGCGTTGTTTAATGGGTGTTCTGCCCATAAAATAGGAATAACTTTGGTAAATGCCCCAGAGGTAGAAGAAATTACTTCATTAGTTGCCTTGCCCCTTTCCACATTGTCTTCTAATATTCTTAGTGCAAATCCTGCTCAATTGTCCTGAAAAAAAGTAATGTAAAAGAATACAATGTTATCAGGTAACTTAATGGTAGAAATAGAATATAAAATACTGTATATAGTAAAGGAACATGAAGCATATCATAACATACAATAACAAAGAGCACTTAGCAATTTGACACCATATAAGAACAATGATCAGTGACTAAAGGGGTGTACACACAGAGAACTTTCAATAGGAGATTTTGACTAGATAGTCAAAATCTCCTAGAAGGTTAGCCAAAATCTCCCTATTTTTCTCCTGCTTAGTCAAAATTGTCTAGCAACATGTAACATGTGCAGAGAGCTACATTGCAGTGTAAAAATAATGCAGCCAGTATTTACCTGGGTTGGGATCGTTTTGTCTACAAGCATTGGGTCGACAGGGTCATTAGGTCGATATGAGTTTAGGTCGACAGGTTAAAAGGCCGACACAAGCAAAATGGTGGTTTTCTGTGGTTTTTTTTTTTTAACTAAAATGTCGACATGGACACACGGCACACTATTTTATTCTCCCTCCACGCCCTAGTGGATGGTAGGGCATGAAATACTGCTCTTTTAGCTTCAGAACAGGCAGGCATAGACCAAGACACTCACTCGTCTCGATATTAGCAGGTCCAAGACGGTCTCTGGCAGCACCAACTCTCTAGCCTGCTTTCGTCCAGCCACATAACAATACTCGCTCTGCTCCCAGGCATCTTATCCTTTTTAAATCCACTTCAGAACTCCCAGTTCAGGAGAGTAACCTAAAACCTGGTGTGTAGTGTGGGAATGGTCTAGCACCAAATCCCTACAGCCACCTCAAAACCTTGGACCGTAGCATCCATTTCATACCTGCCTGGGATTTATACCACTGACATCAGCAGCCACAGTGGCACATACCTGCCATCTAGCAGTTTTCCAGCTGGCTTCCTACAACAGATAAATGTGTAAACACAAATATATCTTTACTGGAATGTTACGTGGCCCCTGGGGCGTGGCCTGACTGACGCAATTGTTCGTGGAAGCGGAGGAGAGAGCTGCGATCCCGAGAGCTGTGCCGCGTGGTGAATCCGTTCCTGCACATATCCAGTGTGTAGCCGGGGAACCGTGAGTGCACTGAGAGGGTCTCTCTCTCCAACCGCAGTTGTAGCTGATTGCCAGTGTGGATTACATTTTATGCCAGGTGGTTCTTAAGCCCAACGCTGACGAATGCTGTGGTGCGCTTAACGTACTTTGAAGCCTTTTAAATATTTTATTTAAATAAACCAAACGATATTGCACTATTGGGCGCCCTTCTCCTCTATTTTGTTTGTGTATATATATATATATATATATATATATATATATATATATATATATATATATATATATATATATATATCTATATATATATATATATATATATATATCTATATATATCTATATCGGAGTCCAATCCTCCACCCACCTCTGTAAACATGCAAGCTGATTGCTCAAAGGCAGGCATATACCAGAGAATAATATAGCATCTTTTTCAAGTGATCATACAACCGAGGGTCACATGTAGGACCATGTGACGCTAAGGGGAGGAGAGCAGGTATCCGCCGTCTCTCCCGATGCTGGAAGAAAGGGACAAGTGCCTGACGTCACTCATCTCCCGGTCATGTGATCCATCACATGTTTCGGGTAGGATGAGTATCTGGGTGGTGTCTTGGATGGTTCTGACGTCCGCGGACATGTGGTACATCACATGAACCCAGAAGTGAGTGGTCTATCACAGGTTCCGGATAACCTGTATACCTAGGTGACGTCTTAAGATGTTCACAGGTCATGTGATACGTCACATGATCCCGGAAGGCGGTTCTCATAAAATCGAATTATTTAAGCATCTGGTTGCTAAGCAACTAAAGATCATTCTCAGGGCAGTATTCAATGAGGCTAATTCGCCATGTGTGCTATTTTCGTGCTGTAAGGCGATTTTTTTGACTAAAAAAGTGAATCACCCTATTCAATGACCAGATGGCGAATACATTTCAAGGTTATTATCGCCATGCTTCACCGTGTAGCAATTGCTATCTTTTTATGGTGAAGTGGAATGTGAACTTTTAAATTAAAGTTGGTTTTATATTTGGTAATAAAAAAATCAGGAATTTTATTATGTGAAGGGGCATGCTATTTTTATTCATGTGCTTATAGCACATGAATATATATTTAATTTAAAAAAAAATTATTATTTTTTTTTTTACACAGAGCAGCCAGCAGGGGGCCGGGAGCCGCTCATTAGATATTCATATATTCACTGCACCCGATCATTACATATGCAGGATCGGGTGCAGTGAATACCCGGTCCCCTGCTGATTCTTCCGGGGGGCAGCCTGTGCTGCCTGGCTCCCGAGGAACCCACCTCCCCCCCACATACGTTCTGGGGCAGGCAGGGAGACTTCCATCTCCATGCCTGCCACCGTCCTCAGGCTCCCTGCGGCGTCCGCCGCAGGAGTTCAAATTCGAGGACAGGGGCAGCGAGCGTCTGCCTCATTGAATACTGGGTACAGCGAGGCTCCGGAACACGGCGGGCAGTGGCGACTGTGCAGCAAATCCTAAACAGGATTCGCTGCACACCGTGATTTTTAACATTGAATACTGCCCTCAGATGTGTGCTCAGACTGCAACGGCACAGAAGATACAAAATAGACAGATATTTTAATTGTAATAAAGTCTAGAAAAATTTATTTATATATGTATAATATATATATATATATATATATATAATATATGTATAATATATATATATATAATATATGTATAATATATGTATAATATATGTATAATACTGTATATATATAATATATGTATAATATATATATATATATATACACACACACACACACACACACACACAAACATACACACACAAACATACACACACACCATAAGATGTAACTGTTTATATATTATATCTTACGGGTTATACAAATAGTCATAATATGTACAAAAATATTCACAAAAAGGTATGATAAAAATTAAGCAGTCCCCAGTTGATAGAGTAAATATAAAAGATAATCTCTCTGATGGGTTATCATATTACTCATAGACAGAGCAATTCGAATATATAAATATAGTAGTATATATGCAAAGAAAAAATTGATAGAAACATAAAAAAAGAAAAAAAATCTAAAAAAAGAAAAAAAATCGGGACAGCAGATTGGGTAAATATTGTGGGACGAACGTGAGATATATGTCAACGACTATCCCCAAGCGATCGTCACAGTGTGCAGAAGGGGATGGCGGAGACAGGGACAGGAAAAAGAACAAAAAGGACAAAATGAGTTTAAATTACTGAATTTCATTTCATGGTCTCATTAAGGCCATCGGGATGGATGGAGTTGAACTTCAAAGTCCAGAACACTTCTCTTGCACAACAGATTTTATCGATCTCCCCCTCTAGGGTGTATGCGGGATCTGTTCTAGGCCTACGATTGTGAGACAGGTAGGATTACTCTGGTGCTGGGTCTTATAGTGTCGAGACACTATGTTTCATGAAGCCCTTGATGATGTTCCTACGATGTTCCATAAATCTAGTGTGTAACGGCCTAGTTGTACTTCCTATATAGGGAAGATTACATCCGCATTTAAGTAAGTACACCATATAATCTGAATCATTTCATGAAAGATCGAAATGAATATGGATTTTCCCGTGGGAATACAAGAACAGATGTCAGGTCAGACGTCTCGGAATATAGGTGCACATCGTGCATCTTGTTTTCACACATCTATAAAAACAATTTGGCTTTATGGAAATCAATGTTCTGTTTGTATTATCGGTTTCTTTGTTGTTTATCATATCTTTTTTGAAGTGGCTAGTATTGTTTTTATAGATTATTTTTTCTTGTAAATGATACGTGTTTTTTTTAGGAATAATATGACACAATATTTTAATATCACACAATCTATAATATTCTAATACGTGAAATAATATTCTTAATATCCATTATCTAGCTCTATCATCCTTGTGATCTTTATTGGTTTTAGGTCTATCTTTCTGTTGATTTTTTGGTCTTAGGAGTTCTGTCGTATCCATTTGAAGAACTTCAGAAAGGGATTTAGTCAGTAATTCCTCCGGATATTCTTTTTCTCTAAAGGATTCTAATAATTCCTCTGCTTGTTGGAAAATAGGATTTTGGGTACCTACAGCTAAATCCTTTTCTCGTAGTCCATATGGGATACTGGGTTCAATACTATGGGGATAGAGTTCCTCCGTAGGAGACACAGGCACATAAGATCTTTCACTGTGGGTGCACTGGCTCCTCCCCTCCATCACCTCCCACTTCCTCTCAGTTAATGAAAAACTGTGCTGTATGAGGAGGTATGTGAATAAGTCAGTGTGGTGAGATTTGCACCAGCACACCACAGTCAAACAAGAAACAGCAGGTGAATACTTAATATACAGATGTCACCTAGCAATTGAAAATTGTCAGAATTGACAACAAAACAACAGTATGTTAAGTTTCAGAGGTTAGACCTCACTGGTCCGACTGGACAGCAGAGTATCCACACAGAGGTGGGTTCCCAGTATCCCATATGGACTACGAGAAAAGGATTTACCGGTAGGTACCCAAAATCCTATTTTCTCTACCGTCCAATGGGATACTGGGTTCAATACTATGGGGAGGTCCCAAAGCTACCAGAACGGGCGGGTATATGCGGAGTCTGCTGTAGAACCGCTTGACCAAACTGGGAATCCTCCCTGGCCAGAGGGTCAAACTTGTAAAATTTTACAATGTGTGTTGACCTGACCAAGATGCAGCTCTGCAGAACTGTGAGGCCGAGACACCTCGGGCAGCTGCCCAGGAAGTCCCCACTGATCTGGTTGAATGAACCTTCAACGAAGGCGGTAGTGTAAGACCAGTCATTCTGTAAGCCTGTTGTATAGTGTATCCAACAGGCAATGGTCTGCTTGGATGTTGGATAGCCCTTCTTTTGTGCATCATACAGCACGAAGAGGCAATCTGACTTTCGGATCCAAGCAGTATGTTTTACGTACACCTTAAGTGTATGGACCACATCCAAAGAAGGAGGGGTGTCAGGATGAGCTGCCCTTGGAGCAGCAGATCCTCTCTGAGATGTAGACGCCATGGATCTTCCACTTGCATTACCTGAAGATCCCTGTACCAGACCCTTCGAGGCCAATCTGGCGCCACTAGGATGGCTTCTGCTCTTTGCAGCCAAATTCTCTTTTGCACTTGCGCCGAGAGGTAGTGGTGGGAACAGGTATACCAGCCAGTAACTCCAGGGTCAAGTCAGGGCATCCACTGCTTCCGGATCCCTGGTCTGTGAACAGTACTTGTCCACCTTGTGATTTAGCCGAGAGGCCATGAGGTCTATCCAAGAGGAGCCCCCACAGATCCGTAATGATCCTGAACACATCGGGATGTAGTTCCCATTCCCCTGGGTGTAGGTCTTGACGACTGAGTAAGTCCTCCTCCCAGTTGTCCACTCCCGGGATGAATACTGCTGACAACGCCATCACATGTTGTTCTGCCCAGGAGATGATCTGGTCTCTCACATGCAAGTCAGGCTCCTTGTTCCTGCTATAATAAACCGCCCTCAACTCCAACTTGTTGATGTGTAACCTGGATTCCAAGAGAGACCATCTGCCTTGAAGACGGATTCCCTGAATCACTGCACTCCAGCCTCTTAGGCTGGCATCCTTGGTTAACAGGAGCCAATCCTGGATCTGGAAACACCGACCTGCCAGGAGATTGGTTGAGTTCAACCACCATTAGAGTGAGAGCTTGGCCTGAGCCAACAGCCAAATCCTTCTGTGCATCTGAAGGGGGGACCCCGACCACCTTGCCAGAATATCCAGTCCAATGTTCTGGAATGGAATCGGCCAAACTGGAGTGCTTCGAAGGAAGCCACCATCTTGCCCAAAAGTTTGAGGCAAAGATGAACAGTCAATTGAGGGGTCATTAGCACCTCCTCCACCAACAGCTGAAGAGCTGTTACCTTCTCCATCGGTAGAAAAACCTTCTGTTCTACTGTATCTAGGATCATACCCAGAAACAGCATTTTCTGTTTTGGGACCAGCAATGACTTTGGTAGATTCAAAATCCACCCATGATGAGTCAATGTCTTCATTGTCAGCTGGATTGCACTCCTCAAGGCCTCATTCGATCCTGCCTGGATTAGCAGGTCGTCCAGGTATGGTATTACATTTACCCCTTGGTGAGGAGACACATAATTTCCGCCATTATCTTTGTGAAAATGCGTGGTGCCGTGGACAGACCGAACGGCCAAGCCTGAAATTGATAATGGTCGTCGCCCAGCGCAAATCTTAGGAACATTTGGTGCGGGGTCCATATAGGTATGTGAAGGTAGGCATCCTTCACATCTATGGAGGCTAGGAACTCCCCTTGTTCCAGACTGGCAATTACAGAGCGAAGCGACTCCATTCTGAACTTGAACACCTGAAGAAAATAGTTCAAGGATCTCAGATTGAGAATGGGTCTTACGGACCCGTCCGGTTTTGGTACAAGGAAGAGGTTTTAATAACAACTCTGACCTTGTTCCTGCCTCGGAACCGGAATAACTACCTTTGACTGAAGTAGTCTCTGTATGGCTCCCTGAAGGAGTGTACGATCCTGTTCCGATGCTAGAAAGGCTGATCAGAAGAAGCTTCTGGGGGAGGCCTGGCAAACTCCAGCCTGTAGCCCTGCAAAATAAGATTTCAGGCCCAGGGATCTAGGCACGAGTCTTCCCATACGTGGCTGAAGTGTGACAGTCGAGCTTGAGAATGTCTCGTGGTGGGCAGACCCCGTCATGCCGAGGACTTGGAGGCAGCTGCAGTGGCCCCACGGTCCTTTTGTCCTGAGGTATTAGTCTCTTTAAACTTACCTCTGGATCCTCTGTTGGCATTTGAGGCACCCCTGGCCTTGAAGTGGGTTCTGGTGCTGGATGGGAGTCGTGATGGACGAAATGCAGCTTGTGCTAATGGGAGAAATGTGGACTTACCAGCCGTGGCCTTGGAAATCCACTCATACAGCTCACTCCCAAACAGTCTATCGCCCGCAAAGGGAATGTCACGCTGCGTTTTTGAGTCCGCGTCTGCTACCCACTGACATAGCCACAGGGCTCTTCTGGCCGACACAGCCATGGCTGAAATGCGTGCATTTATAGCACCCAGCTCCTTTTGTGCTTTTCAAAGCACCTTTGCTGTGTCCTGAATGTGGTGCAGCTTTTCACCTAGCTGTGCGACAGACATGTCCCCCGACAAATCCTCTTGGATTTGTGTGGACCAGGTATAAATGGCCTTGGCCATCCAACAGCTGGCTAGAACAGGATGCTGTGAAGCCCCACTTGCTGTATACATGGACTTGAACTGTAGCTTGAAGTCTCCTGTCAGCTCCATCCCTAAGAGTGGATACTCCCGGGACTGGAAGCAATACCTTCCTTAAAAAGGTGCGAAACTGAGGAGTCCGCAACAGGTGGCTCCTCCCACATTTTCCTACCTGCAGGGTCAAAGGGATATGTATTAACAAACCGCTTAGTTAATTGGAACCTCTTTTCCCGGTTCTTTCATGCGGTTTTAAAAGCGCCCTCTAGTTCCGATTGTTCCGGAAAATAGAGGTTGCCTTTTCTGTCATAAAGAAGGAATCATCATCCATGGCATTCCTCTAGAGCAGGGGTGGGCAACTATTTTGGCTGGGGGACGTTTAACAAAACTAGTAAATATTCGAGGGCCGCACACAATATCATATATATATATACATATACACATATATATATATATATACATATATATATATATATATATACACATATATATATATATATATATATATATATATATATATATATATATATATATATATATATATATATATATATACATATACATACATACATACATACACACACACACGCCCTACGGGCGCTCTTCACACCGTCGTAAGGGGCTGCGCCCCCTTACTTTGTGAACATTTGTATATGAGAAAGATGGTTAGAATTGTATGAAAGATGGCCTGTATTGCAACTTGAGTTATAGGTGAAATGTGTTAAATAGAGAGCATATGATTTGGATGGGGGGTGTGTATTGTTTTGTTTAATTAAAAAGCAGTTACAGAGTAAGACATTGATAGTGTGGATGGTACAGTGACATTTGTGGGTGTGGGGGGGGGGGCGTGTGTGCATGTTGTTTAGGTGTGTGTGTGTGTGCAATAGTATAGTAGGGTGTTTTTGAGTCAGCGGCTCCCCACTGGCGGAGGTCACGACACAGGAAAACAGGAGGCTGGGTAGTGATAGGGGTGTGTGGACATAAAGGGGACTAAAGAGGAGGGTGGGAGATACTGTGCAGCTTCTGCCAGTGGGTGAGGGTCCAGCGTGGCAGTACAGGATGGTGGTCCTTAGTCAGTGTCTCCTCCTACTGGGTGGGAGTTCGGGTGCATGAGAGCAGGAGGCTGGGCTATGAGGCATGATAGGGGCATGTGGGCAAAACAGCGTCAGCGACTCCCTAGTGGTGGAAGTTACAGTTCAGGAGAGCAGGAAGCTGGGTAGTGATAGGGGTGTGTGAGTACACTGGGGACTAAAGAGGGGCTTAGGGGTGCCGTGAATTGTGGGAGGGGCGCGGGGGGTGCCGTGAATCAAGGGAGGGGGGGGCGCAGGTGTCGGCGAAGCGCGGGAGAGGGTCCGCAAAGCGTGGGAGGGGGCGTGAATTGCGCGAGGGGGGGTTGCGAATCGCAGGAGGGGGGTCCGTGAATTGCGGGGAGGGGGGGGGCACGGGGAGCGATAAATCACCTAGTTGGTTATATATTCTTGTAGAAGGATGGTAGGATGTTGCTGTCATTCAGAATGCATTTACATAAACAGTAATAGTAGCAGTAAAAGATCTGACTTAAAACACCTACAGTAAAACAGAACAGGTGTTATATATTATACAAAGAATTGGTTGATGATGTGTAGGTTGACGTGCACATAGTTGTCACTGTAAAAAAATTGCTACAAGAAAAAATCAACACAGAAAGGTCAACACATGTAAATGTTGACATAAGTGTGGCACTTCATTGGTGTCCATGTCGACACATGAGAATGAATATGAAAACATTCACAAAAGAAAAATAAATCTTCAAAAACTCATGTCAACCTTTTTCATTGTCGACCATAGCCGTGTCAGTGTTTTGCATTTGCCATTTAATCCTGGGGTTGCCGTGAATCGCGAGCGGGGGTGGGGGGGGAGGGAGGAGGTGAGGTGTGTCTGCGAATCACGGGAGGAGGGGGTCCTGGGTGGATGCCGTGAATTGCGGGAGGGGGGCTCGCGGGGGGGGCGTGGGTGCCGCGAATCGTGGGAGGGGGGACGCGGGGGGTTGCAGTGAATCGTGGGAGGGTGGGTCGCAGGGGCGTGGGGTTGCCGCAATGACAGGGGGGGGATCGCGGTAGGGGGGGTCGCGGGGCGTGGGGGGTACCGCGAGGAAGGGGGGGCCTGGGAGGTTGCCACAAATCGTGGGAGGGGGGGGGTCGCAGGGTGCCACTAATTGCAGGAGGGGGTGTGTCACGGGGTGGGGCCGCAAATCGCGGGAGTCGCCGCAAATTGGGGGGGGGGGGGGTGCTGTGAATCGCGGGAGGGGGGTCGCCGGGGGGTGCCGCGAATCGCCACAAGAAAAAATCAACACAGAAAGATCAACACATGTAAATGTTGACATAAGTGTGGCACTTCATTGGTGTCCATGTTGACACATGAGAATGAATATGAAAACATTGAAAAAGTGAAAAATAAATCTTCAAAAACTCATGTCAACCTTTTTCATTGTCGACCATAGCCATGTCAGTGTTTTGCATGTGCCATTTAATCGTGGGGTTGCCGTGAATGGGGGGGGGGGGGGGGGGGGGGGAAGGGACACATTGCTCTGTTTCTGGACTTTCTTCTTAATTTATGGATTACCATCACCTGTACTTAAACACCTTTCTTATCAATTACCCTGTTTAAAACAGGTGATGACAATCATAAATTAAGATGGAAGTCCACAAACAGAGCATTCTGTCCCTCCTGGAGAGGGTCATGCTGGGAGGTATGGAGGTGTGGGGCGCTCACCTGGTGTGTCTGGTGAGTAGCTGTGTCTTTGCTGTGTAACATGGAGAGGCAGAGGGTGTCTGGCACTGTGGGCTCAATGGGCTGGTTCTCTGTCGTGTGAGTCAGTCATGTGAGTCAGAGGCTCCACCCAGCGTTACAGCTTCAGACACACTTTGAGTGACAGATGTAGCCAAATATATAAGAGATTGAAAAAGTGAAAAATAAATCTTCAAAAACTCATGTCAACCTTTTTCATTGTCGACCATAGCCATGTCAGTGTTTTGCATGTGCCATTTAATCATGGGGTTGCCGTGAATGGGGGGGGGGGGGGACGACACATTGCTCTGTTTCTGGACTTTCTTCTTAATTTATGGATTACCATCACCTGTGCTTAAACACCTTTCTTATCAATTACCCTGTTTAAAACAGGTGATGACAATCATAAATTAAGATGGAAGTCCACAAACAGAGCATTCTGTCCCTCCTGGAGAGGGTCATGCTGGGAGGTATGGAGGTGTGGGGCGCTCACCTGGTGTGTCTGGTGAGTAGCTGTGTCTTTGCTGTGTAACATGGAGAGGCAGAGGGTGTCTGGCACTGTGGGCTCACTGGGCTGGTTCTCTGTCGTGTGAGTCAGAGGCTCCACCCAGCGTTACAGCTTCAGACACACTTTGAGTGACAGATGTAGCCAAATATATGAGATATATATATATATATATATACACACACACATACATACATACAGGCCATGTACTGCGGAGGACTCTGTAGGAATTGGTCTGTATTGGTTACAGATGTGGCTGCTAATTTGGTAGGATAAACAGTGGTGGCAGCACTGGGAGGATGGGGGCAGCATCTGCCTGGCATTCCTCTCTCTTCAGGACCAGCGGTCCAGTCCAGGGAGCTGGGAAAACACCCTATGGATGGAGCATCCATTCTAGCAATGTGCGGGGCAAGAAGCAGAGGCTGGGGAGTGTAACAAAAATAAATGGACACTACCTGGAGGACCAGCACATATAAAGTCAGACCAGATGTGCACACCATCTGCCACTCCTCTTCCTGTGACAGGGGTGTGCTGGCCTGGCTTTCTGTTTTGGGCAACAGGGAGACTGTCTGTGTCTAGCACCGCATGTCAGTCATTGTCAGGGGCGGATCCAGAAAAAAATAACTGAGGGAGCACCATAGGGAAAAGAGCATGTGCTGGAAAAATGGGGATGGCCTTGAAATAGGAAATGGGGAGACATTAGATGACGTAAAAGATGATGAGGAGACAGGGGCATAATTAACGCTTTGTGGGCCCCATAGTGAAATTATGAAAGGTCCCCCCTCTCACCCATTACAATGCCTTTCAGGTTGGGGGGGGGGGGGAGAGTGAGTGAGACAGAGGATGTTGGGGAAGAGAGAGACAAAAGGGAATACAAAGCGAGTGTGTCAGGGAAAGACAGTAATGAGAGAGGGTGACAGGGAGAAAAAATAATTAGAGTGAGAGAGGGTATCGGATGGACGGAGGGGTAAGCAGAGAGGAGAGGGTGCAGAGGAGAGGATTCAGGGAGAGGAGGTGCGGTAGAGTGGAGGAGGGAGAGCGGAGGAGAGGTGGAGGAGGAGAGGATAAAGATGAGTGGAGGAGAAGAGGAACAGAGAAAGGAAAGTGGAGGAGAGGGGGAGAGGAGGAAGGAGACTGGTGGAGGAGCAGAGGATGAAGAGCAGAGACGAGGGGGAGACAAGCAAAGGATGCAGGAGCGAGAAGGTGAGGTGGAGTGAAAGAGGAGGAGCAAAGGAGAGGGGAACCAAAGGAGAGAAGGCAGTGAAGAGGAGGAAGGGGAGCAGAGTAGAGGAGGGGTATCAGAGGAGAGGAGGAAGGGGAGCACAGGAGAGGGGGAGAGGAGAAGGGGGGCTGGAGGAGTGGGTGTGGGGGAAAGGTGAGGTGGAGGAGGAGAGGAAGGTGAGCAGAGTAACAGAGGAGGGGGGAGCGGAGGTGACTGAGGAGGTGCATAGGAGAGGGGGTGCAGAATGAAGGAGGAGGAGCAGACAAGAGGAGGAAGGAGAGTGGAGTAGGAGCAGAGGACAGGAGGAAGAGCAGAGAGGAGATGGAGAGGATGAAGGGGAGCAGAGGTGGAGCCCAGGAAGGAGAATCAAGGAGCAGAGGAGAGGGGGACCAGTGGAGAGAAGGGAGAGCAGGGGTGTTAAATAGCTGTTACAGCAAGATGTCCCTCCTAATCTGCTCTGTGTTTCCCCCCTCTGTACCTCCTCTTATGGGCGCTGCACTCTCCCTAGGATGGATCTCCTCTGCTCTGTCTGCGCCGTGAATCTCCCAGCAGCAGCGCAGGGTCTCCACTCTCCAGCTCCCATTTCCCAGCGCCGGGTCTGCTCCCCTGTCTCTGCGGGTGCCTGGTCTCTTCTTCCTGCTCCTGGAGGATCTGTGCAGCACACAGTAGCAGCGCAGCGTCCCCAGCTCCCGCTCCCCAGCCCTGGGTCCGCTCCTCTCTCCGCGGTGCCTGGTCTCTTCCTGCGGCTCACTGTGCTTGTTCTCCCTGCGCGCCGGGACTGCTTCTGACAGTGCCTGAACTGGCGGTATGCTTTGCATAATGATTACTTTTTTTTTACTGCTGCCCACCGCCGTTCGTACCGGCTGTGCATGCCGCGCACAGCATTTCTTGGAGCGTGGGAGGTGGTGGTGGTGGGGGGGTGATGTGGCCGCACCAACCAATGGTGGGGAGGTGGCTGCCACGTCATCGTGTCCCCTCCCACGCTCCCAGTAATGCTGTGCGCGGCACCCACAGACGGGCAATAACGGCGGCAGCAGTAAAGTAATCATAATGTATGTTATGTTTGTCCTGACGCTGACAAGCGGCTATAGTCGGGCCGCTTGTCATAGTAATATGTCAGTGCGGCGGGCCAGACCTAAGCGTCTCGCGGGCCGCCTGTTGCCCACCTCTGCTCTAGAGGAAGGTCTAAAACCTCTCTTATAGCTCTTATTAAGGACTAGGGCCCCTGTGCCAGAGCCTGCCCCTGAACAGATCTCTGTTCTTCCTCCCCTTCTTCAATTAAATCCTCCTCTGTCTCAGAGGAAATCACTGCTGCAGGCCTTTTCTGAGGCTGTGCAGGAAGGGGGTGAGAGTATCAACCCTTGCAGAAAATATGGATACTTTTGTCTGCACTCTCTGGGTCTGCTGTTATTAGCAGCCAACTGAGAATAAATAGAGTCCAGCAGTGTGAATTCTGTTGGCCCACAGGCTCTCTTTCAACCTGTGACTCTCCACGCAACTGTGGGGGCATCCCACTGACCTGTGGGATAGCCCCACTTGCTGTGGTGACATACATGGTTCACAGGTAACCTGTGATTGAGATGCAAATTTCATGCTGCAAACCACCATTTTGCTTTACAGTCACCACAATAACACACACACTTCACTCACACTATCTGTGTACAGAGTGAATATATATATAGCAGTATAGACTCTAAGTGTAAGAGACTAATTGCAGTGTGTTAACAGCGCTTATTAATAGTCAGTGGGGTAAGAATCAGAGCTACTTGGGGACCAGTGTACCTTGTTTAACCTAAGCTCACTTGATCTGAGAGCAGGTTCTGTTATAATACATAGAAGGACAAGTGGGGGAGTCTTCCGCACAGGACATAAATCACCAATTAAAAAAGTAATAGTGTGGCCCCCTATTTTCAATGTGTGGCCGTAGCCAATAGTTTATCAAGGGGTGTGCTACCACTGACACTTAAATGGCAATTTAAACAGAAAGAAAGAACAGTGTGTCAAAGTGTGGTGCACCTCTAGAACAATTAATTACAACAATAAGAAATAACTTTTATTGGGTATCTCTAAAAGCTGCAAAATATTAAAAACATACATATGACACAAAAAAGTGAGGGTGGTGCGTGTTTAAAAACAGCACGTGCGGGGATTCTCCATATGCGCTGTGAGATCTCTCTTATTCTAGCAGAGACTCAGCGCCACAATGACTGTATGTTGCATGTAACAATCTCATATGATACAGATGTGAAGATTTCAACTTATGATACAATGTATGAGTCTAAAGGCCCCCATACACTATACGATTTGGGCATGATTTCACTCGATTCGGATGAATCGGGCCATGAAATCGGCCCAAATCGCATGTTTTGACATCCCCTCCGATCCGATGTCCCGTGCACATCGGATCGGAGTCGGGCAGTCGGACCGGCTGTACATAAGATTTCCTAAATCTTATGTGCAGCCTCCGGGCGGGGGACGCCAGAGCCGGGCAGGGGGAGAGCCGGGCAGAGTCAGCGGCGGCAGATGCTGAGACGGGGGGGGCGCAGGAGAGCCGGGCTGGTGTGCGGGGGTGGACGCCGGTGAACTGACGAGGGAGCTGGGCGCAGGAGGACTGGGGACAACTTTGCATCTGCAAAGAAAAAAAAAAACATTACAAATGAATGGGCAGCCAGTGAGAGCTCTCAGCCAATCAGCAATTGTCTGAGAGAGCGCTCAGCCAATCAGCAATTGTCTGAGAGAGCGCTCAGCCAATCAGCAATTGTCTGAGAGAGCGCTCAGCCAATCAGCAATTGTCTGAGAGAGCGCTCAGCCAATCAGCAATTGTCTGAGAGAGCGCTCAGCCAATCACTGGCTTCCCATTCATTTGTATTGGTTTTTTTTCCCTGGCTTGCAGTGCAGAGTGAGAGTCCCCGATCCTCCTGCCCAGCTCCCTCGTCTGTTTACCGGCATCCACCCCCGCACACTGCCTATTTGACAGCTTACTAAGCCCGGCCCCTCGCCCGCTGATTCTGACCGGCTGTCCCCCTGCAGCTCCCCGGGAGTTTCATATAATAAATCGCATGGCGATTTATCATATGCAAAACTTGGCACATCAAGTGCCTCATCATGTGTGAAACCTCCCGGGGAGCTGCCGGGGAAATCAGGTCCGACTTTTACCTAGGACAAGTCGGGCTAATGTATGGGGGCCTTAGCAGTTGAAAATTGAAGCTATTCAGATTGGATGCAATAGTTGGCCAGGAGTCGTGTAGCTAGTTAGCATGCGGGAGTCTCGTTCGTTATCGGAATTAACCAGACAAATCGCTCTGTTAGAGGTGTTCCCCCATCCTGAACCTTCTGTGAGGGGATTCTAACAACTGCCTATCCTTTGTCTCCGAGATTTGATCAATAACCTGTGTTCCTTTACTGCATGCAGGAGAATAATCAAATCGACACACACACACACACACACACACACACTGGAGTATCAATGAGAGGTTCTGAAGTTTATTAGTCTATGGTTGCATATTTATTCAATTCTTATCTTTATACAGAATGGGTTTTACACATATAATTGCCTTCCATTCCTATACACAAATCACTACTAATTGACACACCAACTTGTTTACATCACTACTGAGATTTGGTTCCCCCACATCTCCTGGGCGTACAGCCAGAAATACAGATAAGCTTTGGACCCCTTCTAAAAGATTTACGAGTCTCCTTCAAGGAAACAAAACTTTAGCTACACAATTAATTATAATGAGAACACCTTACATTACATATATGATGCATACAAAATGGCGTATATGGCACTACATAGAATAACCACCAATCTGCCTCTCTCAGCTCTAACTAGCTACGCAACCCCCGGCCAACTATTGCATCCAATCTGAATAGCTTCAATTTTCAACTGTAAAGGCCACCATACACTATGCGATTTGGCCCCATCTGGATCGGGCAGTGAAATCGGACCAAATCGCAGGTTTTGACACCCTGTCCGACCCGATGCGCGGTCCCGTGCGCATCGGGTCAGAGTCGGGACGTCGGACCGTGGGGACTCTGAGGGACGTCAGCCGTGGGGACTCTGAGGGCGCCGGCGAGGGAGGGGCGGGAGACGCCGGCGAGGGAGGGGGGCGGCAGGGGGAGCCGGAGCAGGGAGCTGTAATGCTCTGTCCGGGTAGGGGGGGACACGCCGCTAGTAGTGCGGACGCTACGGGGGACACAGGCTGCAGTGACAGAGCCGGGCGGGGGGAGCCGGGAGCTGTCAGTACTGAAAAAAAAAAAGCCCATACAATGAATGGGCAGCCTGTGATTGGCGGAGCGCTCTCTCAGCCTGTCAGCAATTGGCTGAGAGAGCGCTCAGCCAATCACAGGCAGACCATTCATTGTATGGGCTTTTTTTTTTTCAGTACTGACAGCTCCCGGCTCCCCCCACCCGGCTCTATGTTACTGCCGCCTGTGTCCCCCGCAGCGTCCGCACTACTAGCAGCGTGCGTCCGTCGCCCCAGCTGCCTTGCAGCATCCCCCGCCCGCCACCTCGATGTCCCCGGCCCCCCTGCTCGCTCCACATTGCAGCTCCCCGGGAGTTGCAAATGATACATCGCATGCGATGTATCATTTGCAAAACTTGGCACATCAAGTGCCAAATCGTGTGTCCCCCTCCCAGGGAGCTGCAGGGGGAAATCAGGTCCGACTTGTCCTTAGGGCAAGTCGGACTAATGTATGGGGGCCTTAAGACTCATACATTGTATCATAAGAGTTGAAATCTTCACATCTGTATCATATGAGATTGTTACATGCAACATACAGTCATTGTGGCGCTGAGTCTCTGCTAGAATAAGAGAGATCTCACAGCGCATATGGAGAATCCCCGCACGTGCAGTTTTTTAAACACGCACCACCCTCACTTGTTTGTGTCATTATATGTATGTTTTTAATATTTTGCAGCTTTTAGAGATACCCAATAAAAGTTATTTCTTATTGTTGCAATTAATTGTCCTAGAGGTGCACCACACTTTGACACACTGTTCTTTCTTTCTGTTTAAATCTGTTATAATACACACAGTGTTACAACTACACAGTGATATAAGCTAGGCAACACTAGACAAGTGCTAAATAGCGTTTAACTTGTTGTCTCTGCCTGTTCAGGATCTCAGCACCGCTGAGAAGCTCCTGTAATGGCGTCTCAGACACAGGGAGAAGCAGTAAACAGTGTAAAAACGCGCCCAGCAGAGCCTGGTCCCGCTCTGAGTGAAGCCCCGCCCCCCTGCATGGAGCTGGCGCCTTCAGTGTATTATACTGACAATTTTGTGCTTATCTGTGTAAAAAACAGATTTAAGTTATAGCCCTGGTGGTCCAGCAGCTATCTGTGTGTCAGTCTTAAGGATGGGGGGGTTTGCGCTGTCCCTGTGTGAGGGCCACCACTGTGGGGAACCCTGACTAGTACTCACCACTCGATGTCTTCGGACCTTGCCAGAGGTGTGCGGCAGCTGGGAGGTCTGCTCTCCCCAGCGCAATGCTGTGCGGTGACAGAACCCCTCTCAGGACAAAGTCCTGCAGCAGGGCAGCTCTGCGCCTTAAGAGGCCGGTGACTGACCCTTCCCCTGGCCCTCTGGAGCTTCCAGAAGTGCAGAGTCTCCTGAGGCACATTTTTCTAAACTGAGAGGAAGTGGGAGGTGATAGAGGGGAGGAGCCAGTGCACCCACAGTGAAAGATCTTATGTGCCTGTCTCTCCTACGGAGGAACTCTATCCCCATAGTACTGAACCCAGTATCCCATTGACGGTAGAGAAAAAGGTAGATGTGTCTGTACAACTGCGTCTTAGGCGCATTAGTTGGCCCCTCTTAAAGTGAATGTAAGAGTTGGTATTGACAGTTTTTATGTAATTTGATGAAATTATTTTTTCTTCCCTCACTCCTACTGGAAGGATATTAACACTCTATTCATCACATTTGACAGTCTCTCCAAAATTGGTAATATAATCTGGAACATTTAATAAACATTGGATACCTTTTTAAGGTTGCCATATTCCATTGATACCACTAGATGTCACTCTTGTGACATTCCCCATCCTTTAGTCTAAGTTTTATGGTTATGTTGTGGATTATTTTTACATTTATGTATTATATATTTTAGTATATTTAATACATAGGTACTCTTTACCTAGAACGGCGACCATCGCGACCATCGTATGCACTAAAAAACGGGTGCGATGCGATGCCCGCAATTTCCCATAGGGATCAATGTTAAAAGTCAGATTGGACGCGATTTTAGTGTTCAATGCCTCAATGCCCGCGATTTTTCCATAGGAAACAATGTTAAATGGGCCACAGAGCCCAAATAGTCACCCTAAAGTCTGAAATGGACCCCACAATTGTTAACGCCACCCCGAAGCGTGGCGAGCGCAGCGAGCCCGCGAGGGGCGGCGGTACGCGTCCTCCGACCTTTTCATACCCCCACTATCCACGTCGGCATGGAGTCGAGAATAGAATAGTGTGGCGAGCGCAGCGAGCCACCGAGCCCGAAGCGTGGCGAGCCCCGCGAGGGGACGCGGATACCTTCACAGGTAAACGCGTCCCTTCGCGGGCTTCACAGGTATCCGCGTCCGCTCGCCACGCTTCGGGCTCGGTGGCTCGCCACACTATTCTATTCTCAACTCCACGCCGACGTGGATAGTGGGGGTATGAAAAGGTCGGAGGACGCGTACCGCCGCCGCTCGCCACGCTTCGGGTTCACGTTGATCGTGGGGTGGCGTTAAAAATTGTGGGGGCCATTTAAGACTTCAGGGGGACTATTAGGGCTCTGTGGCCCATTTAACATTGTTTCCTATGTAAAAATCGCGGGCATTGAGGCATTTAACACTAAAATCGCGTCCAATCTGACTTTTAACATTGATCCCTATGGGAAAATCGCGGGCATCGCGTCGCACCCGGTTTTTATGTGCATACGATGACTGCGATATTTTTTACCCCCGACGCCCGCGATGCCAATCGCGGGCGCCGTTCTAGGCAAAGAGTACCAATACATTTATTGTATTTTTAATCTTGAACCGTCTGGAAACTTCATTCAGTCAGCACTGGCAAGATTTCTTTTTACAACCCGTGGTGGTGCTGGGTAGTCATGCAGAGGGCTTGGATGTGGTAGCTCCGGAGCTACGATCCTGGGCTGCGGCCTTACAGAACTTTGTCCGAGAACCCCTCTGCGAATTGGAGCCACCTCTCGCCTTCAGGCGGAATCTTTTGGACCGAAAGGACCGTTGCGCCGGACCCGCAAAGGGCTGGCGGTGTACAGTGGGAGTAGACGGAAGAAATGTTGATTTCCCAGCCTTGGAAATAAGGTAATCTAACTCACTCCCAAACAATCTGTCCCCCGTATAAGGGAGATTTTCCATGCTACGCTTTGAATCAGCGTCAGCCGCCCACTGGCGTAGCCAGAGGGTTCTGCAACCGGAGACTGCCATGGCTGAATTGCATGCATTTAACGCACCTAATTCTTTTTGTGCATCGCACAGCATTTTGGCCGCATCTTGGATGTGGCCCAGTTTCTATGAAACCTGTACCACCATCATGTCCCCCTGCAAACCTTCCAGTATCTGGGAGGCCCAGGTATGGATGTTCCAGCAACTTGCCAGAACCGGCCGCTGACATACGCCGCTAGCGGTATAAATAGCCTTAAGGGTAGCTTCTATCTTTTTATCAGAGCTATCCTTCAGAGACTAGGACCCTGGTACCGGTAGTACCACCTTTTTGGACAAACGTGATGAGGACGTGTCCACAACAGGAGGCTCCTCCCACACCTTTCGGCCAGCTAGCTCAAAAGGGAAGGCAGACACAAATTGCTTTGTCAGTTTAAAATGTTGTTCTGGGGACTTCCAAGCCACCCTGAATGCATCCTACAAATCAGCCTGTTCTGGATAAACAATAGGCTGCCTTTTCTGGGCTCCAAAGAATGGTTTCCCACTACAGACTCTGTTAAAGGGAGGTCTAAAACATCCCTAATGGCCATAATAAGTGGTTCAGTAACTGTAAGTGCAGGCTGTGAGTCCTGTGAGGGCTCGTCTAAATCATCCCCAACTGCTGGCTCCTCATCTGAATCAGGAGAGAGCCTCTGCGCCCCGTTTACGGGAGTCTGGGCAGTGTTTGCAGCCAACTGAGAGGACACATCCTGCAGCATGCTCTTTATGGAGCTAGCCCAGGCTGGTTCTTGAGAGGCAGACTGCATATTCCCACTAAGCTGGGGTGAGACACCACTGAACACTGGGGAAATACAAGCTTCACAAGTGACAGAAGCAGGTGCAAACTTCACACTGCATAACATACAGGTCATCTTCCTGACCATGGTGGGGGAACAAACCCGAACACACACACACAGTGATTTGTGTACAATAAGCACACTATGTGACAGGTAATGCACTGTGAATTACTAATGTGAATTACAGCTATGGGTAGCTTAACAAGCGTGTGGGTAGGACTCTGGGGCACTGAGGGGGGCCTGTACACCAACAACCTAGCCTTCAGATTGGAGAGAGCTGGTAACAGGCATAAAACCATAGAGGATTATATGTATACTTGCAGATATTAACCCTTCACAAGGGTTAAAAGTGCCCAAAACCTGTGCTGTCACTGATGCAGAACTCCCTCTCCTGGATTGTCCCAGGAGGTGGATAATGGCTATTACAGAGCCCAGAGAGAAGCAAGAAGCTGTTAGTTTGGCGCCCTCAGAGGTCTGGTCCCGCTCCGAGTAAGCCGCGCCCATTGCAATAGGGCTGGGGTACACATTTATTTGTACTGGAAAATGGGCTTAATATGCCCTAATGCGGTGAACTGCGTTTGGGGTACAGTGGCAGCACCTAAATCCAGTCTGTGGTGGGGCTGCACGCTCCCTGTGCAGGGACACTGCAATCGCCGCCGCCATCTTGCCGCATCACATACCGGGGTGCCCACTGAGGGAACCCCGGGTCATACTCACCACTGATGTCTTCGGGCTGAACCAGGGGTGTGTGGTACGCTGGGGGTGAGCTACGTTGACACCTAAGCGACCACGGTGGCAAACACCCTCTCAGGACAGTGGTCCTGCAGCAGGGTCAATTCGGTACCTGAAGAGGTCGGCAATTGAACCCTTCCCCTGGTTTCCCAGGATGCAGGAATGCTGTTTAAGCCCAAACAGCAGACCCAAAATAATAAAGAAATGAAACTAAAGAAAAAACTCCCTGGAGCTTCACAGTGAGCACCCTTTCCTGAGGGCACATTTTCTTAAACTGGTCTTGTGTGAGGAAGTAAAGGGGAGGAGCCAGTACACCCAGTGAAAAAGCTTCTATGTGCCTGTCTCCTGCGGATACCTCTCTTCTCCCATACGTTATGATGAAATCCCCAATATCCCATATGGATTAGAGAAAATTTTATTATTTTAAGTCTTGCGATTGTGGAGGAGGGTGATATGCAATTGTAGAAGCAGGGGTTGGATGCATACTCACCCGAAAGACACCAAACACACCTAACTGTGGTGACCGGAACCTCGCCGGGCCCCCACCTTTAGCGTCCCGTGCTGTGCGTCCCGCGTCTGATGCTCTGCCTGCTTCAGGCTGGAGGCTGTGGGCCACTTGAAGTGACAGCACGGGCCGCAATTAGCCCCCGGGCCGGACTTTGGACATGCCTGTTTTAAGATATCACTTTTCTATCTATTCACTAAAACACCATCGGTGTGTACATGTATGTTTGTATGTGTGGTTTTTAACCTCTATCAATTCACTGCCACCTCCCATCGCATTTCATAAGGGAGTTTTATAATATGGAATATTAAAAGTTAAATTTTATGTCTGTATTTTTTGTCTAGTGCACTCCCAAATAACAGTCATTTTCTCTCTTGTGGCTAGACTTTCCCAAACCTCTCATGTTACAGAACAAGTACTTGATAAGAACGGCCATTACCTTATGATCTCAGGCCTTCTGAATTATAAACCGCTAACCATTGTGTCTCTCGATGGCCCTATCTCCAACCAGATCCCCTTTTGAAGGAAGGTTTGTCTAGCTATCCAGAATATTAGACAGGCCTGCCCGATTGTTATGGGGTATGTTAATATAGTGTTCGATGTCAAAGTAGATAAAAATACCCCAGTACTCAAGGTCTCTGCTAAACTCTCGCCTGGCCCACCAGTAGCATTTCAGTTTATTGCCCGAATTTGACCTGTATGATATCTTGCGCAACTATACATATTATTCTCCGGTTCATAACTCCTTGTTCTATGTGACAAGCGGACATTACAACATTCTAGCTCTATAGATATAATACTTATCTCTTGGTCTGATCATGCCCCAATTCCGTAGTGCTGGAACATTTCTAACAATTTTGTCCCCCCACCCCCTGCCCGCGGAGTCTCGCCTCATCTTTGCTCTGACCTTATCGCCAAACACATTAAGTGTATTGTTCCTTTCATGGCTACTAAGGCCCCTTACGACACTACCATATTAACTAGTGTTCAAATTGTGGGCGGTCACTAAAGTGGGCGGGCCCGCCCGGCGGCGTCACTAAAGTGGGCGGGCCCGCCCGGCGGCGTCACTAAAGTGGGCGGGCCCGGCCGCGCCGAAGATGCTGTCACCACAGGGGGAAGGTGCCTTGATGCCGGGTATCGCCGTCTAAGGCAGCGCTGGACTTCCCCGTGCAAGGAGTCGGGCAGGCACCAGGCTGTTTTAGCGGGGCGCTGCTAGAGGGGCAGGGCGCATTTTGCCCTTTAAAAAACGGGCAGGGCGCAGCGCCCCACTAAAACAGCCTAGCGGGAACACTATTAACATTTTGTTGCGCATTCAAAGAAGTAGTTTGAGGGTCTGCTATACAAGCTGGTGCAAGACTTGAGAAAAAAACCTCAATTCCAATCTGACGTAGGGGTATATTCACTCGAAGTGGGATCCATTCCGACATTCTTTTTTTTTGGAATGGATCAGACATGGGCTATTCAAATCAGCAGCCAAATCTGACTGTCGACCACCCAGCCGGCACTGTGCCTGGGTGAGTAACAGCGGGACAAAGTGGGAGCCAGGACAGCACCGGGTGAGCTGCACTCAACCAGCCCGGCACGGGTAAGAGATGCGGGAGGATGCAAACTGCAAGTTAGGGTGTCCACCAGCAGAAAAAAAATAGAATACAGTCGGCAGCCACGCATGGGAACAGGGATGGACGTCAAAAATTGGCCCAAAATGTTTTATGCCAGGGGTATGCATAGTGCTAATGCTGAACGTCTGTGTGTTTCTTTGATTTTGCATGTTGTATTACTATTCTCGTTTAATTATAATTAATAAAGCAGGACTAATGCTTAATATTAAACTTATTATTTTCAATTCCATTGACCTTAAGAGTGTGCTTTGTATGTTTTAATACACTTATTATATCTCCATACTAGACAAGTTCTCATTTTCCACCTACTGTGGAAAATATACTGGTCACGTTTCCGGTAGCACCGGCTGGAGTGAAATGGAGGCTAGGTGCTTTGATATATGGTTTCTGCATAGACGACAGAAGGGAGGACGGTAATTGGATAAAAGAAAACCAGTTTTAATAAAGATACGATGGTACAGAAGATGAGGAATGGCACAAGGATAAAGGTGCCCATAGACGGTCCGTTCTGTACTATGAGATGCGAGCTCCCGCGCATCTCATTTTACGGTACAAAAAGTATGTGCTGCACATACTTTTTGTACTAGGTACACATCGCATCGGATCACAGTGCATGCACAAGGCATGCACTAGGGATGCGATCCGATGCGCGCTAATTAAGTGCCGAACGGATCCGTTAAACGGACCGTGTATAGGCACCTTAATACTGTAGATAATGAGTAAACTAAGTCAATGATATGCAATACTTATTGTAGAGCTTGCAGGTGATTGGGATGAAGAGATGACTAGACTTGAAGGTTTGAAGAAATAAATGAAAACTTGAAGAATTGGATGATTGAATGAAAAATTGGATGATTGGATGAATCCGGGATGGGTGTGCAGACAACCCTAATAGCTGTAACCAGGAGGGATCGCAGAGTAATAACTGTCAGGGCTGGAGAAAGGATGACCCCTTTGGGGGGCTAACCTTGTCCAGTCCGTTAAGGCAGCAGCAGGGGTCTGCGATGTGAAGGTTGAAGACAGCGGGTGTAGCAGGATACCGGATAGAGTCTATGGAACAAGAAGTAGCAGCGCTATCAGCAGCAAGGAGAGTCAGATGCCTAGCATAAGGACATCATTGTACTGACTGCTGGTTTGGCCCAGCAAGTCAGTATTTGAAGGGAGAGCTGCACTGTGATTGGTTGAATGTAAATTGGCAGTGCAGCCTTATAGGAGAAACCAACAAGATGGCCGCCGCCAGGGAGGGCGACAGGTTTCAGAAGCAGGAAGTGTATGCAGCATGCACCAGCCAGCGTGTCCAGCCAGACCCAGAACACTATGGCAACTCAGGCCCCACGCCGTCCAGGCCCCGCATGTCACTGGCGCGCACGCTACCACCGCACGCAGGGTAAATACTGGCTGCTTTATTTTTACAATATAGAACTCACTTTTGAAGTAAAACCTCACCCAAATATAATTCTCTCTGCACAAGTTACATCTGCCCCACCTGCAGTGCATATGGTTTTGTTCATTTGAGAAGGAATTTGTCTCTGAGAGTGAACTATAATAACCCCCTAAGTCAGGGGTATCCAAACTTTTTGCGACGAGGGCCAGATTTGGTGAAGTGTAAATGTGTGGCTGTAGACCATTAAGCCTGACATTCTTTGAATCATTATTCACATCAGAATGGTCCCCCACTCTGCCCCCATTCACTCTATGTCCCCCGCCTGCCCCTTCACTGAATTTCCCCCAGCCTGCCCCCATTCGCTGTATGTCCTCCAGCCTGCCCCACCTTCAATGTATGTTCCCCACTCTGCACCTTTCTCTTAATGTCCATGAGTGCCTCCATTCATTGTATGTCCCCAAGCCTGACCCTCATTCACTGTATTCTGCCCCCATTCACTGTATGTCCCCCAGCCTGCCCCTGCTCCCCCTTCTCTGAATGACCATCACTGCCTCCATTCACTGTATGTCCCCCAGCCTGCCCCTGCTCCCCCTTCTCTGAATGACCATCACTGCCTCCATTCACTGTATGTCCCCCAGCCTGCCCCTGCTCCCCCTTCTCTGAATGACCATCACTGCCTCCATTCACCGTATGTTCCCCAGCCTGACCTCCTTCACTGTATGTCCCCCACTCTTTCCCCTCCCTTCTCTGTATGTTTCCCAGCCCCTTGTGTGAGCCAGAGGAAGGAGAGGCAAAGCAGGCACTGCAAGGACAGGAGATGCTTGGGCTCCCGCTGCTGCCCTCCTCCGCTCTGCATGTTACGGGACCAAGCTTCCCCTTGCTGGCCCCCTCCCCAAACACTGCGGTCACTGTGATTGTGGAGTAGGGTGATATATGATTGCAGCAGCAGGGGTAGGACGCCAATCACATCTGACTGTGGCGACCGGCACCTCCTAACTGTAGCAGACAGTAAGGTAAAGGCACGCTCACCGGGGCCCCACCTTTAGTGTCCTGTGCTGTGCTTCCCACATCTGATGCTCTGCCTGCTTCCAGCTGGAGGCTGCGGGCCGCTTGAAATGACAGCACAGGCCGCAATTGGCCCCCGGGCCTGACTTTGGACATGCCTGCCCTAAGTGCTGACCTCTCCCCTCCAGACTACAGGAACATGGCTATAGTAAAACATATATTAAAAAAGCCATGAGTAACTCATAATCTACTGACAGGGACACAAAACCCAGGATAACACAGTAATGCTGCCCATGCACTAGGGCGATAAATCGAAGGATTGCATTCATATTCAATAGTTCCCCAAACATGATGCACAGGCCCACCGGCCGTGCAATTTGATCGGGGAGCAGGGTCCGGAGTGCTGGTGGTGGGTTCAGGGAGCGGCACTCAGGTGGCAGCTGAGTGCATCGTTGTAAAGGAAAGCGGTCGAAGGAAAAATTTGAAAAAAAAAAACTATTTAAAACACTGGGCAGCCCTCTGATTGGCTGAGAGAGCGCTGGAGCGCTCTCTCAGCCAATCAGCGGCCACCTGAGAGAGGCCTCCAATTGGCTGAGAGCTCTCTCAGCCAGAGGGTCGCCTAGTGTTTTAATTTTTTGAATTCTGTCCGTAGAGATATCTGCAAAAGAGCCTGCCTCCGACCACGCCGGTGTGCACGGGGAAGCCCAGCGCCGCCGTAGATGGCGATACGTGGCACTTGAGAATACACAGAGAAAAAAGAAGACTTGTGTTGGGGGCACTGGTTTTCAGAGATACGTGGTGCTTCCCTGGCAGTGCAGAGACTTCGGAGGGGCCGAGCCCGACCCCTTTAGTGACGGCGGCGACCGGGCCCGCACCTTTTCATGACGGCGCGGCCTGGGCACACCCCTTTTGTGCAGTTGGTGGCGCGGGACTGCCCACAACAGTGACATTTGCAGATCCAGTCCGTCCCCCTTGCACTGCCCCCGTGCAGCAGCACCCTACCTGCTACTGTTCCTAGAAGGAACACTATCTGCACATATATCTACCAGTGTGTACCCAGCATTAGATCAGTAATACAGACAGTAATGGAAACATTATTAAAAGAAAACTTAAATCCAACAACTTACAGGACCCCAAAACAATCAGGGATTTACTGGGGAAATCATGTCAAACAAATTAACTTTTTGACTCCGTGATTGAAAGAATAGATCAAGTTGGTACTATACTCAAAACCATGGGATTGGATTATAGGAGTGGAATTGATAAGAACTTGGTTGCAGAATAGGGAACGTTGTAGTAAATGAACAACAATTTATGCGGTAAAATGCTACCAGTGCAGTACCCCAGTGACCTATACTTGGGCCAGCGCTCTTTAAAATCGAAAACCCCTTTCAGATCAGTGTGCCGGGTCCGGTGCTTTTACATTAAACCCAGTTTGCACATTATACATGCGGAGAACCGGGTTTACCCCTTCTAACAACCATTGCCAGGTCGGTTGACCCATGTTATAAGCTAGTGTTCACGCTGGATGCAGTTATATTCCTGGCGGTCGGAATCCCGCGTTCAAAAACCCAACACTTTCTCCCTCTATGGGTGTCCACGACACCCATAGAGGGAGAATAAATTAGTGCCTGCTGCGTGGCGAGCCTGCAAGGGGGGGGTGATTCCCCCCCCCCCCCCCGTCGGGATTTCGACAATCGGGATTTCGTATCAAACCCGTTCACGCTAGGGTCTTTTAGCGCCTGATTTTTAAAGGAGCTAATTATGTCACTTGTGATAGTGGGGCAGATGTACGAAGCAGCGTTAAGTGCAAAAATGCACTTAACGCTGGTTAACTGGGGGGGGGGATTACGTTTATGCTAATGTATTACTAGCGCACCTAACGTGCGCTAGTGACAGCCCGCCGAGTTACGCTTGGCGGGGCTGTCCCCTGCAATCCCCCCCCCCCCCCCAGGGATTAACAGCCGGGGCGATGTATTAACAGCCTTCAAGGTGTTAATTCACCCCGGCCGCTTCACCAGCTCAGGGCTAGCGTTTTCCTATACCCCACTGTGGGGACAACGCTAGCCCTGCTTCTGGCTCGGGCTGCGCAGGAGATCCTGCGGTTTTTGCGTGATCTCGCGCATGCCCATTAGAGCCGGACAGGGGGGTGGGGAAGCGCACTGACACAGGGGGAGCCGTTAACGCTGGGCATAACGGCTCTCCTTATCGGCTTGGGGGGGGGGTTAATACATTAGCAAATAACGGGTGTCTGCTTCTCCTCGTTATGCAGGAGAAGCAGGACCCGCTATTTGAGAAGCGCTATGGGGGGGTTAGTACATCTGGCCCTCTGTGTGGAGACCTGGAAAATGTGCACTGTTGGGGGTACTTGAGGACCAGGTTTGGAAACCACTGTGCTAGAAGGAACAGTAATAAAGGTGCGTACACACGGGGGCGGTTTTGTCCAAAATCACGGGAAATAATTGCCCGCAATGGGAGTGTGCACCGGCGATATATCGCCGGGTTGGCGCTCCCGTTTTTGCCCCTGTGGTGATCACTGGTCGCAGGAACATGCTCCTGCGACCAGCTGATTACCACTGCCGGGCTCCCCCCGGCAGTTTCTTTTTCATCAGCGACAATCTCTGGTCGCTGATGAACAGGAGAAACTGAGCAATATATCTCCCCCGTGTGTACACAGCATTAGGTTTGGTGCGGTCACATCAGCAACCTGGCAGCTACCTGTGTTGTAGGTGCAGAGTGAAAGAGGTATATGGAGTGACATTGCAAATGGTATTAATGGGAATTAATACAAAGGTATGCTACAGTGTGGACACCAGGAGGGGGTGAAACAAATGACAGATTATCTAGTAGACTATTTACAGCAGGGGTGGCCAAATCTGTGCTCAAGATCTACCAACAGTGCATGTTTTCCAGGCAACCTGTGGATCTATAGTAGGAATGAATGCAGCAGGTTTTAAAATGTGACAGTAATGACTGCAGCTGTGCACCAGCTAGGTAACCTGGAAAACATGGACCGTTGGTAGATCTCGAGGACCGGTTTGGACACCCCTGATTTACAGTATATAATAAATCTGAATCAGGCCCAATATGCCTCACATTCTGATTTTCCCATGGGCTAGTCAGTCAAAGAAAGTGGATGATAGGTAAAACTATCGATGGTCAGTGTTTTACTATCGATGGGTGCTTCCAGTATTGCCATCGATGCCCATCCCTACAGTGTACAGGCACTGTGACTGCGGCTGGGGGAGAGCAACATCACAGCAGCCCCTGGTCGCTGCTAGGATCTATACACCGATAACACCCAGCCCACAATTCAGAGTAAAATATGCATTACAGCACGTACTTGTACAAACACAGATGGAATCGTACGGTTTAGCTGAGTCCTTATTATACATTCGTATAATGTATTCTCTTTTGGACCGATTATCAACATCTAAGCGTCATATTACATACAGCCAGCGTAGGGGGAGGATACAAAGGGGATAAAAACCAGACGATGCTTTAATATCACTCAGAGACTGTGCTGCCATCGATGGAAACCATCGACGCTCGATTCCCCAGCGACGCCCGATAGTCCAGTGTACTGTAAAACATAGGCACGTGCTAGTACAGATCAATGTCTGAGCAGCCGGAGCTCCAGCCAGCCCCCCAGTGTGCTTGTACTCTGTACATACAGGAGCTCCATGCTCAGCGCTCACCTCACTCGCCGCCGCCGCCGCCGCCGCCGCCGCCGCCGGACACTCCCTCACCACGGTTCTACGCGTTCTCCCGCTGCTGCCTCTGAGACCTGTGGGCGTGGGATGGAAAGCACACGACGGAGAAGGCTGGGCGGGGACACGGGTGAGGAGGAGACTGGGCGGGGACACGGGTGAGGGGGAGGAGACTGAGCGAGGACACATGTTCGCTTTCCTCTCATCCCCCAGGCGCACAGAGCAGGTTTCCGATTCCGACCGCGTCTCTTCCTGACGTCACCAGGTCATGTGGCTGGACAGCAATAATGGCCGCGGCGGTGTGGGATGTCCCATGATCCTCTGGTCCCACACAGGGCCCCTTCCTGCCCAGCCGTACTTCCGGTGCACGTCCTCAGGGCCAGTGCACGGTGGGAAATTACCAAAACTGAAGGTGATCTAGTGCGTGCATATTGCAGTGGAACAATGAACACCGTACATGCAGCTGCAGGGGAGCAAGCAGTGGGGGTCCCAGACCGGCCTCCCAACCTCTGCATCGATACCATAGCCACGATGCCTGCTGCCATCATGCCATGCCCCTGTGCCAGCCGCCGCTAGAAGTGACTGACATTACTTCATTTAAGAATAGCAAGAGACATGATGACCTGTGGAGTGCAAAGCATGACAGCCAGCGATGTTCGCTACTTCGCTGGAGAGAAGGAGGAGACCGAACGGGGCGGGGCTAGACGGCCGTGTGACTGTACAGCGGGATAAAGTCTCATCTAAAAAAAACCGGTACATTCGGTATAAAATGATTTTGCCGGTACAGTGTTAAAAAACGGTACTGTACCGGCAAAATCGGTACAGTTGGTGGGTATGGTACTGTGCACCAACTACTACACCCCATGTATATGTACCCACCCAGGTTACCTATGCTGATGATGTCCCTGGTCCTGTTGCTTGTGGACCTCCCCTTTCAGCCAGCATCGGATGTCATTCTACAGTTCCCCATCTGCTGTTCCATAACAGCACCACTATAGTGGATCCCCAGCTCCAAGTGGCCAGCAGTGCATGTTGGGACTTGTAGTTCGCAAAACTTTGCCAGCAGATGCGACTACTGAGTTAAGTTGAGGAAAAGGAGACGGAAGTAGTGTTATAGTGGGAGCAGTCATCCACCCCCCTAAGACACCCCACTTGGTCTTACCAGTTCATCTGCCTTCTCCTCCTCCCCCCGCACGCGCGGGACCGGTGTAAGCTTCAGCCGCCGCGCGTGTGCTACGTCGCTTGCACTGCCAGTGCAGGAAGGGAAGCGCCGCTCAGTCTTCTTCACTGCAGCCAGCCACTCTTCTCCCTGTGCTGCCGTGCGCACAGGCAGCACAGGGAGAAGAGTGGCTGGCTGCAGTGAAGGATCATTTCCACGACGAGAAACTAACCGATACACCCACACATGTAGTTGCACAGAAAGCCCTATACTGACTAAGCAGCGCTTCCCTTCCTGCACTGGCCTGGGTGTCATTCAGAGCAAGCGACGTAGCACACGCGCGGCGACTGAAGCTTGCACCGGTCCCGGGCGTGCGGGGGGAGGAGAAGGCGGCAACACTGGAGCAGCAGGAGTTACCGTTCTGTGGCCCAGCTTGTTGTGCCAGTGCCCACCCAACCCGCACTGGACGATACAGCGTCAGTGCCCACCCGACTCGCACTGTCACCAGCGAGGGATCCCAAAAACCGGTACATTCGGTACACTAAGATTTAGCCGGTACAGACCGTTTAAAAAACGGTACTGTACCGGCTAAATCGGTACAGTTGGAGGGTATGTAAACTGCCCGACCCCAGCACTTATCTCACTCCCTGCCGCTGCCAGACACACAATGACGGCATTATTTATAGCCCCGCTGCCGCCTGCTTTGAGACTAGACTAGAGCAGGAACCGGAGCACTTGTGTCCTGTAATGTCAGGGCTATAACCATGGTTGCCTACCCGACCCTCCCCCTTCAGGGAGAAAATGCTGTGTTCCTGGACTTCCCTGGTAATGTATGATTGCCATCACCTGTGGTGACAGCTTTCTTATCAGTTACCTATCTCCCCACAGGTGCTGGCAATCATACATTATCCATACCTCCCAGCATGCCCCTCTCCATGAGGGAGAAAATGCTCTGTTCCTGGACTTCCCTGGTAATGTATGATTGCCATCACCTGTGGTGACACCTTTCTTACCAATTACCTAGCTCCCCACAGGTGACGGCAATCATATTTTACCAGGGTCCAGGAACAGAGCATTTTCTCCCTGAAGGGGAGGGTCAGGTAGGCAACCCTGGCTATAACCCGGGCTCCATCTGCCCTGTATGATACATTATAGCTGTGTAAACATGGAGCAATGTGGTTGCTGCCGATACTGATTCGGCCAGCAGGGAGGGATGGCACACGGGAGAACATAGTAGTAGATCTAGGTTGTACTGCACAGTCTGTTTCTACTTTAGATTCCGGTGTCTTGCATCAGGATTTTTATGTAGAGATGTGGCAAACAGAGTGCGTTTTGACTATTTGCTATGTGATTTTGAATACATAGTAAAAATTTATAGCCACAATGGCTCTGTGTACGGACTTTCAAAAGAAAAAGAGAAAGACGAAGGGTGGTGGGTAAGGGAATGAAGGAAACAGCGAGAGAAGGAGGAAGGGGTATGACCCAGAGGGGTAGATTTATTAACTGGTGATCCGGGGCATATGCGCTATCCCTATGCGCTAAAGCAGGGGATAGCGCTTCCCCTGAGCTATGACACCCACTGAGCGGGTGTCTTACGTGCGGCGGTGTAAGGCAGGAGGCAAAGCGCAGCTACAATATTTTGTAGTGCGCGCCTGCCTCCTGCCTGATTTATGAACGGTCAGCATCGCTGACCATTCTGCCTAATGCAGCTATCGACTTCGACAGCTGCAGGCGGCGATGCCCTATGCCTACAGCAGGGACAGCGCTGTCCCTGCTAGTGGCGCTGAGCTGCGCTGGGGATCTCGCGTGAGTAGCGAGATGCCGTGCATTTGCAGTCCAGCCGGCCAGGGAGAAGAAGACAGCGCGTCAGTGTTAACTGATGCGCTATTCAAAAAGAAAAGAGAAAAGAAACTCTTTTTTGCTGGGGCACTACTTACTAAATCTATACAATGTTTAAAATATTTTATTCAATTTTGATAAAAAAACATACATCACATATAACTAAGACAAACATACAGTGCGAGATTAGTTTGTGCTACTAATATATACGTTTTATCTATGTGTGTAGCACAAAAATCAAGTAGAATGAACCGTGCTAGGCGAAGAATTGTACATTAGAATTCAAGAAGATATGGGTAAGAAAATTGTATTACCACTTTAATAAGTTAGAGATGTCCCTGTGATCTGGTAAGTCTGAAATTGGATATTATGTATCACACAAAAGTATATTGCAACAAATTATATTGTAACTTAAATCCTATTTGTGGAAAGTAAGAGTGGATAGTACAAGTAAGAAAAGATAAGGCTATCAGGGCAGATTACCTGCTGTGCTGCATCATATAGAATTACATTGGATACAGCATGAGTTTCTTCTGCTTACCAAAAAACCTTATATTTTTAAATATAGAAAACAGAGCAGAAAAAGGATTGGAGAATATTAAAGGGGAGCTTGTACAGGACTAGCCACTAACACTTACTGGTTCCTCTCATGTATGTAACAGCGGAGAGGGAGGTTCAGTGTCTAAGCTCCGTGTCTCAGAATCCTGACAGCTCTTAAGGAGTTACTGCTGTCGGCATCTAGCCCTTTGTTAACCCGCCGATGAGTGAACTCTGAATAAGTATCAGAAAAGGAAAAATTGAGAAAGTCCACAGAATATGTGGATTCTAATGTTTATAGATTGGTTAGTGTGTACAGAACACAGAATTGGTACAATATAAGTCTGGTTGGATTGTATTTTAAATATATAGCCACAAAGTTTCCCTATAGAGAATACAAGCTCAGGTTACTGGTTTTTTATGCATTACTGTTGCCCATTCCGTGAATTCACACACAAAAGTATCTACTCAAATTATTAAATTTTCATACTTAAACAATGCATATATAGCATCAAATTCCCCAAATCGGACTGGATCGCCCGTATATGGATTAAGGCAATAATCAACATGTATAGAGAAGTACAAAAAAAACACAAATTTTTTGCAGATTGGTCAGTGTGTATGAAACACGGAATTGATACAATCTAAGATTGATAGGTTTGTATTCAAATATATATCAACACTAGTCTTGCGCTTAAAATCTGTAAATTTACAAATTATAGAACAATAGTCAATCTATACAGAAAGACAGGAGTATGAGATTTAAAGGTTAGTCAGTGTATATGAAATACAGAGTTGGTACAGTATAGGTCAGGTTTTAGATTGTATTTAAATATATATCGACATTGGTCCTGCACTTAAACTGCTATCCATAAATATACATAGTCAATCTGTACAGAGAGGCCACAAAGTTTCCCTATAGAGAATACAAGCTCAGGTTACTGGTTTTTTATGCATTACTGTTGCCCATTCCGTGAATTCACACACAAAAGTATCTACTCAAATTATTAAATTTTCATATTTAAACAATGCATATATAGCAGCAAATTTCCCAAATCTCCATAAAAAACCAGTAACCTGAGCTTGTATTCTCTATAGGGAAACTTTGTGGCCTCTCTGTACAGATTGACTATGTATATTTATGGATAGCAGTTTAAGTGCAGGACCAATGTCGATATATATTTAAATACAATCTAAAACCTGACCTATACTGTACCAACTCTGTATTTCATATACACTGACTAACCTTTAAATCTCATACTCCTGTCTTTCTGTATAGATTGACTATTGTTCTATAATTTGTAAATTTACAGATTTTAAGCGCAAGACTAGTGTTGATATATATTTGAATACAAACCTATCAATCTTAGATTGTATCAATTCCGTGTTTCATACACACTGACCAATCTGCAAAAAATTTGTGTTTTTTTTGTACTTCTCTATACATGTTGATTATTGCCTTAATCCATATACGGGCGATCCAGTCCGATTTGGGGA
Source organism: Crinia signifera (assembly GCF_055691185.1). Classification (NCBI taxonomy): domain Eukaryota; kingdom Metazoa; phylum Chordata; class Amphibia; order Anura; family Myobatrachidae; genus Crinia; species Crinia signifera. Next base: position 309,516,187 of record NC_139220.1, on the reverse strand, counting down.
ATTTGATGCTATATATGCATTGTTTAAGTATGAAAATTTAATAATTTGAGTAGATACTTTTGTGTGTGAATTCACGGAATGGGCAACAGTAATGCATAAAAAACCAGTAACCTGAGCTTGTATTCTCTATAGGGAAACTTTGTGGCTATATATTTAAAATACAATCCAACCAGACTTATATTGTACCAATTCTGTGTTCTGTACACACTAACCAATCTATAAACATTAGAATCCACATATTCTGTGGACTTTCTCAATTTTTCCTTTTCTGATACTTATTCAGAGTTCACTCATCGGCGGGTTAACAAAGGGCTAGATGCCGACAGCAGTAACTCCTTAAGAGCTGTCAGGATTCTGAGACACGGAGCTTAGACACTGAACCTCCCTCTCCGCTGTTACATACATGAGAGGAACCAGTAAGTGTTAGTGGCTAGTCCTGTACAAGCTCCCCTTTAATATTCTCCAATCCTTTTTCTGCTCTGTTTTCTATATTTAAAAATATAAGGTTTTTTGGTAAGCAGAAGAAACTCATGCTGTATCCAATGTAATTCTATATGATGCAGCACAGCAGGTAATCTGCCCTGATAGCCTTATCTTTTCTTACTTGTACTATCCACTCTTAAGGCCCCCATACACTATACGATTTTGGGACGATTTCATCCGATTTCGGCACTTTGGGCCGATAACCAGATGAAATCGCCCCAAAATCGCAGGTGTGTGATGTATGATCCGATCCGATGCGCGGTCCCGTGCGCATCGGACCGGATCAGGGAGGTCGGACGGTCAGCACATAAGATCATCCGACCTCCCTGTATGCTATGCATATGCCTGCCCACCTGTCAGGCATATGCATGCAGACACCGGGGGGCGGGGGAGCACGGCGGGCAGACACACTGACCTGGCCGGCTGTGATCACAGATAGCAGCGGCAGTAGTGGGGGCGGGCGGCGGCAGTAGTGGGGGCGGGCGGCAGCTCACAAAAGTTCCCGGCGGGTGATGCTTACCTGGCCGGCATGCTGTGGTCTCAAATACAGTAGTAGCGCTGCCGCTGCGGGACGCACAGCGGGGGCTATTAGATTTTCAAAATAGCTGTCAAATGACCGGCCGTTCTGTGATTGGCTGAGAGAGCTCTCTCAGCCAATCACAGAACGGCCGGTCATTTGACAGCTATTTTGAAAATCTAATAGCCGCCGCTGTGCGTCCCGCAGCGGCAGCGCTACTACTGTATTTGAGACCACAGCATGCCGGCCAGGTAAGCATCACCCGCCGGGAACTTTTGTGAGCTGCCGCCCGCCCCCACTACTGCCGACGCCCGCCCCCACTACTGCCGACGCCCGCCCCCACTACTGCCGCTGCCCGCCCCACTGCTCCTCACCGCCCTGCAGCTCCCCATTTGTTTTACATGTGATAAATCGCATGCGATTTATCACATGTAAAATCTGGCTCATCAAGTGCCAAATTTTATGTGAGCCTCCCGGGGAGCTGCCGGGCGGCTCACAGGAGAATTGGGTCCGACTTGTCCTAAGGACAAGTCGGCCTAATGTATGGGGGCCTTTACTTTCCACAAATAGGATTTAAGTTACAATATAATTTGTTGCAATATACTTTTGTGTGATACATAATATCCAATTTCAGACTTACCAGATCACAGGGACATCTCTAACTTATTAAAGTGGTAATACAATTTTCTTACCCATATCTTCTTGAATTCTAATGTACAATTCTTCGCCTAGCACGGTTCATTCTACTTGATTTTTGTGCTACACACATAGATAAAACGTATATATTAGTAGCACAAACTAATCTCGCACTGTATGTTTGTCTTAGTTATATGTGATGTATGTTTTTTTATCAAAATTGAATAAAATATTTTAAACATTGTATAGATTTAGTAAGTAGTGCCCCAGCAAAAAAGAGTTTCTTTTCTCTTTTCTTTTTGAATATTTAATTTAAACTCTATGGGAGCACCGCCAGACATGTTATTTAGTTTATAAAATAATCCTGTATAACATGGTTAGGGTCTCCATAAATTAATAGGATATACCCCTATTTTTCCAAAAATTCTGGCTGAATGAAATTGTTTTAGCCTGTGCATAGTAACAATCCCCCCCTTTTTTTTAACTGATGCGCTGTCAGCTAAAGGAGGCATCGCTGGAGGGGGGAGTTAGCACTCCCCGCTTCGGCGGGCAAGATCTTAGTAGATCTTGTCGCTTTCCCCTCCTGCTTCACCTCACTACTGAGCCACTATAATAAATACCCCAGAGTGTGAGATAGAATGTCAGAAGAGGAAGGGAGAGAAAGAGTTGTGTAGGAGAGAGGGGTTAAGGGGAAGAGATATAGAAGGTGCCAGGGATAGACGATCAGAGTGGGACAGGGAGGAAAGAAGTGGGTATGAGAGATAGAGGAGCAGGAAGAGGAAGGGTGAGAATGGAGAGGGGAGCGAAGTTAAATAAAAGAGGAGATGGGTTGTAAAAGTCAGGGACAGTGTGCCCCACCTCAGCACAAGTAGAGTGGCGGCCTGGGTCTCTTGCTTCCTCTCCCTGGCAATGGGCACCCGGCTCATACTCCCCAGTGTTGGGACTCTCATTAGCCATGGCTGGGTCCGCCTATTGCCATCTCCGTGTCTTCTGCTCCCTTTTTCAAGCGGCGGCGGGTCATCCAGAAGGATGCCGAGTGGGGAGAGCACCTCTCCTGCCTGGTGCTTCCTGACTCTGCAAACTAAAGGTATTGTCACAATTACAAAATAACAAGCTGGAGTTTTCACAATCATCAGAGATAAAGTAACACAGGGCTGATTAGGTGCTGATACTAGGCTAAAGTGACTTTTTGGGCAGCCACTATTGCAAATACTAATGCTGCAACTGATTGGCTGTCTATTGAGAGACTCACCAGCATGCCCACCAACTCGAGACACAATTTAACATATGAGGTATTAATATGCCTATTCTAGAAGAATGGGTACCTCTCGTGTATGTAGTTAAGTTGCAGGCGGACGGAATACCGATTGACAGATTCCCCACAACCAAATGCCGATGGACAATATACCAACATGTACACACCACCGACAATCGAAATACTGACATGTCACACTCCCCCGCGGTGGTACACGGCGGGTACTGTACTCACCCGCCCGTGTCCGCCACCGGCTGGCGTTTGTCGGCCTCCATGTCAGGTGAGGCGGCAGGCAGAGGTCCGGCAGTGTTGGAAGGCAGCATGGGAATCTGCAGCATGGTCCCGCTCTAACGCTATAGATGCTGGGAGGCCAGCTCCGCCATCTTGCTTGAGGGCAAACAGAGGATTGGGCCAGGCCAGGTATTCTCACCTGTTTCTGTGTGACAGCCAATGGCAGCCGCCCTCTTTGCATAAAGGGGATCTGCCTAGGTAGCTCAGTGTCAGTGCAAAGAGTCTTCTGTGCCGTGCACTTCCTGGAAGGCTCCTGACTCATTGTGCCCTTGCTATTCCCGCTGTGCCCGTCAGCTTGCTATTGGCTATTTGACCCCATCGCTCATTCCAGTCACGCTGGTCACCAGCTTCTCCCTGGTACTCTTGGGTGCTACCTCCTGGATTCCTGACTCCGGTCCCGCTCCTGGATCTTCCAAGAATCCGTCTCCAGCATCCCCAGGTCCCAGCCATTCCTCATATTCTTCCAGTCTCCGGATCCATTATTGTTGCCATCCTTTCACTTCTTTACCTGGACATTCCTCATCATTGTTATCTGGACATTCCTCATCATTGTACTCTGGATATTCCTCATCATTGTTATCTGGACATTCTTTATCATTGCTACTCATTATTATTATTTTCCCTGCCTTTATCTCAAAGAAGTATTTGAGTCCCTGTATGACATCATTCATTAAACCCGCTCATTTTAACCCTACTGCTACTGCCTTGTCTCCAGTCCCTGTGCATCACACGACCCCATCTGAATCTTAAACCGTGACAGTTTGCACTGACCCGATGGAGTCGGGTGAAAATCAGGGACCCTTGGCAGGTGTGTTGCAAGGCATTATGGCTCGTCTGGAACAGTTGGAATCCTCACAGCGGCTAGTGGCGCAATTCCTACAAACACTGACACCTCCACCAGCAGTTGCTGAAGCAACATCGCAAGCCCCTTCAGGAGGTTCCCCTGCCACGCCGCCAGCCGGGTCTATTATCCCTCCTCATCTGCATTTGCCAACTCCCAGCAAATATAATGGATCTCCTAAAGGATGTCGCAGGTTCTGGAATCAGTGCGATGTGCACTTCACCCTCCAATCGTCCAACTGCCAAAGCACGAGTAGCCTACATTGTCTCTCTCCTCTCTGGTGCAGCCCTGAATTGGGTTTCGCCTCTTTGGGAACGAGCAGATCCTCTGCTGAACAATTATGACGATTTTATCACTTACTTTCGGCGAATATTTGACGAACCAGGTCGAGTGTCATCTGCTGCTACAGAGATTCTGAGAATTCGTCAAGGTAGCAGACCAGTGGGTCAATATGTTGTACAGTTCCAGCCTTAAGGTGGAATGAAGAGGCCCTCGTTTCTGCATTCTGGATTGGCCTAGCCAGTCGCCTCAAGGATGAATTGGCCACTCGCGATACACCTACCACCCTGACAGACCTAATTTCCTTGTGCAATAAAGTTGATCTGCGACTTCAAGAGCGGCAACTGGAGAGAGCTCGCTCTGATCGCTTTCGACATCGTCCCACTCCTGCTGTTACTCCTCCTGTAAAAAGTGGATCGTCTACTGCTTCTGCCACAGAAGAACCAATGCAAATAAATCGGTCTCGTCTCTCCCTCGAAGAGAAGAACCGACGACGTTGAGACAATCTTTGTATGTACTGTGCCTCATCTTCCCATCTCCTGGCCTCTTGTCCACTCCGTCTGGGAAACGACCGCTCCTAATCCCCACGAGGGAGGTTAGATTGGGAGTGTTATTACCATCTCCATCCACCATAGACTCTACCATTTCTGTTATGCTGAGTACCCCTCAGGGACAGACGTCCATCCAGGCCCTGTTGGAAACTTCATTTCGGCTGATATCGCTGCACAGCACTCTATACCTCTCCAGCCATTAGAGCAGCCTTTGGTCCTGACAGCCGTTGACGGAAGCCACATCTCCAGCGGTCATATCATCTCTCAGACTGTACCAGTACATCTTCAAGTCGGAGCTCTGCACCAAGAAAGGTTAGAGTTTTTGGTCCTTCCTCAGTCTTCACACGCTGTAGTTCTGGGAATGCCATGGCTTATCAAGCACAATCCCCATGTCGACTGGCTGACCATGGAGATCAAGGCCTGGAGTAAAGACTGCTTCTCTTCTTGTTTATCTCTAGTCATACCCGTCCTTCTGAGTGAGTCACAAGTACCCTCTTCCGAACTCTCTGCCTCAGCCATACCAGCTCCTTATTTGTCTTTTTCGGATGTCTTTAGTAAAGGAGGTGCCGATACTCTGCTGCCCCACCGGCCATGGGACTATCCCATTGATCTCATTCCAGGCAAGACTCCACCACGGGGAAGAACGTATCCTTTATCGTTACCTGAGACATAGGCCATGTCAAAATACATCCAAGAAAATCTGGAGAAGGGATTCATTCGGCCGTCCACCTCTCCTGCAGAGGCAGGTTTCTTCTTTGTCAAAAAGAAAGATAGCAGTTTGAGACCTTGTATCGATTACCGGGGGCTGGATGACATCACCATTAAAAATCGCTGTTCGATAAAGTTAAGGGGGCTACGGTCTTCTCCAAACTAGACTTGAGGGGTGCATACAACCTGATCCGTATCAGCCAGGGGGATGAATGGAAGACGGCCTTCAATACCCGAGACGGCCATTATGAATATCTTGTCATGCTGTTTGGTCTATGCAATGCCCCTGCCGTTTTCCAGCAATTTGTGAATGACATCTTCTGGGACATGTTGTATGTATCTATTGTTGTTTATTTGGACAACATTCTCATCTTCTCTCCCAATCTCAGTACTCGCCGACACACCGTCCGTGAGGTGTTAAATCGTCTTCGCCAGAACCAGCTTTTCTGCAAGCTTGAAAAATGCGTCTTTGAAGTCTATTCAGTTCCCTTCCTTGGTCACATTCTTTCAAGTACCGGGTTGGAGATGAATCCTGAGAAGGTTCATGCTATTCAAGATTGGACGCCTCCTACCACCCTCAAAGGGGTGCAAAGATTCCTTGGCTTCTCCAATTACTATCGCCGCTTCATCTGAGATTTCTCCACCATAGCAGCACCTCTGACTGCACTCACCCGAAAGGGGGCCAAATCCTGCCCGATGGCCGCCCGAGGCCTCTGAGGCCTTTCGACAACTAAAACAGGCCTTTATAACCGCCCCAATCCTTCTTCAGCCAGATGTGAATAGACCCTTCATCCTGGAGGTCGATGCCTCTTCAGAAGGAGTAGGGGCAAGTCCTTTCGCAAAAAGGAGAGGATTCAGAGCTTCACCCTTGTGCATATTTCTCCAATATATTTCTTACGGCAGAAAATAATTACCCCATTGGAGAACAGGAGCTGTTAGCGGTTAAGTTAGCCTTTGAAGAGTGGCGGTACCTATTGGAGGGGGCTCGTCACCAGATTACAGTCTTTTCAGATCACAAAAACCTTTCTTTCTTACGTCATGTCCAGTGTCTCACTTCTCGACAAGCCCGCTGGGCTATGTTCTTTGAACGATTTAACTTCCAAATCAAGTATCGTCCAGGGGTTTTAAACAAGGCTGACGCTTTATCTCGTTCCTTCTATGCCAGTTCAGACTCCGAACCTCTAAAGCAGCCCATCCTGAACCCAGTAGTCTTCGCTCATGTCACTCCTCATCCTACACCTCCTTCAGGCAAGTCCTTTGTGCCACCCAACTTACGCAAGAAGCTGTTGACCTGGGGTCACGCCTTCCGTTTTGCTGGACATTCAGGTATTCAAAAGACTTTGCAATTTCTCCTGCATTCATATTGGTGGCCGACCATTCGGCAGGATGTAACAAACTTTGTATCATCGTGTGTCAAGTGTGCTCAGCACAAGACTTCTCGAACTCCCCCGGCTGGGGCTCTGCTACCACTGTCCATCCCAACGGAACCATGGACTCATCTTTCGATGGACTTCATATCCGAATTACCTCCATCTGGCGGTTACACTGTTATCTGGGTGATAGTCGATCAATTTTCAAAGATGGCCCACTTCGTGCCCCTAAAGTCTCTGCCTTCTGCTTCAGTACTAGCTCAACTCTTCATATCAACCATCTTCAAGCTTCATAGGTTGCCTATAGAAATTATATCCGACCGGGGTGTTCAGTTCGTTGCCAAATTCTGGAGAGCACTGTGTGCGGCTGTTCAGGTGAAACTGAAATTCTCCACCGCCTTCCATCCTCAGACTAACGGGCAAACCGGACGTGTCAACCAGGATCTAGAGACATTCATTCGACTCTTCGTGTCCTCTTCTCAGGATGAATGGAAGGATCTTCTCCCTTGGGCAGAATATGCACACAACAACTCAAACCATTCCTCTTCAGGCACCACACCCTTCTTTACAGTTTACGGCAAACATCCACGCTCCCGACTTCACAAATCTGCCTTCTCCAGAGGTTCCTGCAGCTTCTTCCTCCCTTCATCGTTTTTGCAAAAATATGGGCTGTCCATAAAGCTTCTTCAAGCTTCTGCCAGATATAAGAGTGCAGCTGACAAGAGAAGGAAAGCGGTTCCACCATTAAAGGTAGGGGATCGAGTATGGCTGTCCACCCGCAATCTCCGTCTTCGTGTACCCTCCATGAAATTTGCCCCACCCTTTATTGGCCCATTTCGCATCACTTAAGTCATCAATCCGGTGGCTTACAGATTACAACTTCCATCTTCCATGAAGATATCCAATTCCTTCCACGTATCTCTTCTTAAACCTTTAAAATTAAGCATCTTCCAAAAGAGGATACCTAAACCTTCAAAAGTCAATACAGAGAGAGTAAACTCTGTAGAGTTTGAAGTCAAACGAATCATAGACTCTCGTTATCATAATTCCCGACATCAATTCCTGGTGGAATGGGCTGGTTTCGGACCAGAGGAGAATTCTTGGGTAGACCAAGCTGATTTACATGCTCCAAAACTCGTCAAACACTTCTTTCTGAAGAATCCCCACAAGAAGCACAAGCGTCCTGAGGCTACCTGAAAAAGGGGGGGGGGGGGGGTACTGTCACACACCGCCGCGGTGGTACTGTACTCACCCGCCCGTGTCCCCCGCTGGCTGGCGTGTGTCGGCCTCCATGTCAGGTGAGGCGGCAGGCAGAGGTCCGGCAGTGTTGGAAAGCAGCATGAGAATCTGCAGCATGGTCCCACTCTAAGGCTATAGATGCCGGGAGGCCAGCTCTGCCATCTTGCTTGAGGACAAACAGGGGATTGGGCCAGGTCAGGTATTCTCACCTGTTTCACTGTGACAGCCAATGTCAGCTGCCCTCTTTGCATAAAGGGGATCTGCCTAGGTAGCTCAGTGTCAGTGCAAAGAGTCTTCTGTGCCGTGCACTTCCTGTAAGGCTCCTGACTCATTGTGCCCTTGCTATTCCCGCTGTGCCCGTCAGCTTGCTATTGGCTATTTGACCCCATCGCTCATTCCAGTCACGCTGGTGGCCAGCTTCTCCCTGGTACTCTTGGGTGCTACCTCCTGGATTCCTAACTCCTGTCCCGCTCCTGGATCTTCCAAGAATCCATCTCCAGCATCCTCTGGTCTCAGCCATTCCTCATATTCTTCCAGTCTCCGGATCCATTGTTGTTGCCATCCTTTCACTTCTTTACCTGGACATTCCTCATCATTGTACTCTGGATATTCCTCATCATTGTTATCTGGACATTCTTTATCATTGCTACTCATTATTATTATTTTGCCTGCCTTTATCTCAAATAAGTATTTGAGTCCCTGTATGACATCATTCATTAAACCCGCTCGTTTTAACCCTACTGCTACTGCCTCGTCTCCAGTCCCTATGCATCACACGACCCCATCTGCATCTTCAACCGTGACACTGACATCAAAATACCGACAAGTAAAACACAGACACAACCACAATGCCAACAGCATAATGACACAAATAATATCTAATAGAATTTATCATGATTTTTTTTTTCAAAAGCTGACTTATTCTTCCCTGTGGGCATAGAGCAGGCATTCCCAACCACGGTCCTCAAGGCACACCAACAGTGCAGGTTAGTTATATCCAGGCTTCAGCACAGGTGACTTAATTAGTATCTGAGGGATTCTGATTAAACCATCTGTGCTGAAGCCTGGATATCACTAAAACCTGCACTGTTGGTGTGCCCTGAGGACCGTGGTTGGGAATGCCTGGCATAGAGGGAACAAGCTCCACTAATACGGTCTCCACATTATAATGGTGTTGTATTTTAACTTGATTTTGCATGAGCCCGCCCACTGAGCGGTCTATCCCCAGTGGCTCCTGCAGCAATTATATGGGCGGTCACAGAATGATATAGGGCATATCGATGGTATGTGCATGTGCATCGATATATTGGTCATTCTATTGAGCAGACAATATATTAGCCACTGTGTACGCACCTTCAGAGAACAGAATTGATGCCCCGATTGGAGGCATCACCAGGTTTATCCGTTGTTCGTGTCAGAAGTGCTTGTACAATACTGCTACATACAGTATATATAGTTTTATATTTGGTAGACAAGGTCTAAAAGTAGAGTCAATAGAACAGTGAAAATTGGGCTACAATTTGACACATTATTCATTCCATACAATAAAAGTCTTCATTGTAGCACCCTGCACCTTTCAAAATCCATGTAGTTATTCTTTATGGTCTGGGGTGCTGCTCTCTGCTGTGGTGCATCTAGTACAGTCTAATTTGTATTTCCCTGCTGACACTCCAAGCAGGAGAAAGAAACTGCATGGGTTTTGAAAGGTGCAGGATGCTAGAATGACGACTAAAATTGTATATCAGTACTCTATATCGTTCAATGATTATTAAAGACACAGACATCTGGGGTGACATTCTATGATTTGCGTTTTGTTTTTTTTTGCGATTTTTTTTTGCAAAAACGTCCGAAATCGCATGTTTTTCCATTTTCGCTTATTTAATGAGCTGCGAAAATGTGAAAAAAGTGCGATTTTGGCCAACAAGTTGGACACACTGGAAAGGCGATGGCTGCTTTTCGCAGCACATCGCATCCAGATGTTTTCACATTAAAAAGTATACAAATTGCATATTTAATGGTATGCGATTTGTATAAACTGTGTCTATAATTCGCCCAAAACCAAAAATCAGACCAGGTTCTGATGGGCGAATTAGCCAGAACCCTGCACAGATCATTGCGATCTGTGCAGGGTTCTGGTGTAAAAAAAGTTTAAACAGTTAAAATAAAATAAAAACCAGCGCGGGGTCCCCCGCCAGAGCATAACCAGCCCCGGGCTCATTGAGCCGGTGCTGGTGACATAAAATCAGGGTCCCCGACAAATAGGGGTCCCCTTGATTTAATGAAACCAGCACCAGGCTCAAGGTCCGGCGCTGGTTCCCGAAATACGGGGGACAAAATGACTAGGGGTCCCCCGTATTTTAAGAACCAGCACCAGACCCAGCCAGCAGGGTAATGCCACAGCCGGGGGACACTTATTATATAAGGTCCCACGGCCAAAGCATTATCCCCCTTGCTGGTCAGCATGGGCAGGGGTCCTGGGGAAGTGGGGACCCCCCCAATGAAGGGGTCCCCCCCTCCAGGACTTACCAGCCCATGCTGAAAGTCCGGGGCTGTCCCCGATGCCCCTGGGCGGTGGGCACCGGGCTGATGCAGAGTGTAAAAAAAGATTAAAAACTATTGTTTTGTACGGTAGAACTATGAGTCCCAGCAAGCCTACCCCGCATGCTGGGACTTGGAGAACCACAAGTCCCAGCATGCGGGGCATTAAAGGGCCCGCTGGCACTTGTAGTTCTACAGTACAAAAAATAGTTAAATAAAACACACTGACACCCTGAAAAATAAAAGTTTAATACATACATAACACACACAATGATACTTACCTACCTTGAGCCCGTAGGTCGGTCCCTGGGTCCTGGGCTCCTGGACAGAAGAGTCCGGTTCCGGGGCCTTGGTCCTGGTTCCGGGGCTGGTCCGGGGTCCTGGGCTCCAGGGCTGATGTTTCCGGGGTCCAGGATCCGAAGTAGTCCAAAAGGGGTTCCTAAGGAAGGAAATCCTACTCACCTGGTCCCCGGTGACGACCTCGGCATCTTCTCTGGCAGACGCGCTGCTCCCGGCTGGTACCCGCTCACGGACTGGAGAGGCGCAGTTGATCTTCCGCGCCTTTCCTCCGAATGATTCTATTCCCCCCAGGAGCCGAGAAAGTAATTTGTTGAGTCACCGTTGAGCCCCTTTGGAACAAGAGTGCCCAAACGGGGAATCCACCACAGTCTTTTCTTGATATCTCTAGTTTTCCACCTTGATGTAATTTGTTGGATACCCCAAAAATTTACAATGTTGATTTCTTTCGACTCGTGAAAAATCACACATTTTAATGTTAAGGGTAAAGATTATAAGATTTGCAACTTTATAACATGCCATTCTAAGAACATTATTTATGTATTGGAATGCTCTTGTGGGATGTTTTATGTGGGGAGAACGTCCAGACAACTAAAAGTGCGAATGGCGAAACACGTCTACAATATAAGGAAGGGATTACAGACTCATACAGTGCCAGCACATTTCAAAACCCACCATGAGTCGAAAGAAATCACCATTGTAAATTTTTGGGGTATCCAACAAATTACATCAAGGTGGAAAACTAGAGATATCGAGAAAAGACTTGCACAAAATGAAATACGGTGGATTCCCCATTTGGGCACTCTTGTTCCAAAGGGGCTCAACGGTGACTTCGAGCTTACGCACTTTCTTGCGTTAATCTTTGTGTTTTAATGGTTTTTGAAAATTACACTTTTATTCTCTCTCCGTCTTTGCACTTTTTCTGGTTTGTATACTGGTTTGGGTGTGAGCGACCTGAATGACATGGATGCTGTGTAAGCATCGGTGTCCTCGGGGATGCATACACCCAGCCAGGGAATTATGATCTTTGTAAGCACTTTGTGGTTCATTTATATGTTTTTAATTAAACTCCTTTATAGATATTAAAAGTTATTCTATATACATTTTTATTCTGGATATATATTTATGTTTATATTTATATATTTATTAGAGATTAACCATATTGCTACCATTAAGAACCACAACCTGCACATGCACTTTAAATCGATGTAAATATGATATACATGATATTGATTCATTGCATTCTATACCTAGATTGTTTAGTGCGCTACATCAAGCACTTTTGAACTGGTGGAACGCAAAAACCCGGAACTTCTGGGTATTTGGAACGCACCGCCATCTTGGAAATCGTAATGCGCATGTGCAACCAGCGGCAGGTGCCGCGTATGGACGCAAATCATCAGGCTTATAAATACATGCCTGTGGACGGACCCTAGATATGCCATTGAAAAAGGCGACTACCGAAACGCGTTTGGCGCTAACTAGGACCTGTGGACCCCATAGCTGGACTGCCTGGATGTTCCTTTCTGTTTCCAGAGCCTGACCTTTCCGGAGGGTCAGTGAGCTGAATACCATCATCTCCAGGGATAGATCGGCGGCACCTGGTTCCAGTTTTGCCTTTGGGACACCACTTATGTTTTTACTTGTCTCCTATATGTGAGTGTATTTTAGATTAAAAGGTGTTTTTTATCAATTGATCTGCACTATCGCCTGCTTTCTCTTGATTTTCTATGTATCACACTCTGGAAGAAAGAGTTGCTGTTTTGCCAGAGGGATACCTTTGAATGCTCTATAATATACAGCTGGCTTGTGAGTGCACACCTGCATTTATATATCGCTTCATTTGCAAAACCTTCTGCCCTTAATTGTGGTGTGTTTTTTCTTGGCGATATGCTTGCTTCATGGGCTGCATAAAGCCAAGTCTCTTCATACAGATAACATACACGTCGACTTGAAAGCGGAGAAACTCCTTAAAGGGACAGTATTCTTTTATTGTGTGTGTTTTTCACATGGTGTTATTGGGGAGCGCTTTACTGACTGTGTACCTACTTTTCCTATTCTAGGAATATAAATGGTATACTTATACCAGTCCTGCTTGTTCCTATAATGCTTCCCTTGGAAGATAGTCGATCCCCATATGTTTCAGTTCAGAAATGGTGTCCAGTGTATTTCAAGGGTGTCCATAAACCTGACTGGGTGAGGTAGCTTGTGTTATTGTATTCCAGTTGGAAAGGTAGCTTGCCTTTTGGTTGTTATCACAGGAATAGACCGGTGGTGGTTACCCAAATGGTCGGATCCAAATTGGTCACATGGACTGGAGAGGGAGAGTAGGTATGGTGGAAGCTGGTCCAAGTCAGGTAAAATGTAGATGGTCCTGATAGCACTCCAGCCATCATTTTCTTTTTAGGGAAGAGGAACTGCATGGGTTTTCAAATATGGCGGGTGCTAGAATGAACACTATAATGGGATAGGAGGCGAAAGATAACCATTACATATGATTCTTAAGATAGATTGGGCGTATAGCATACGGATCACTGAGGTTAGTTGCGTAGTTGTATATCAAACGCTTTTTCAGCGTCTAGAGATAGGAGATATGAGGTTCGGGGGATGAGTTTAGCCAGTACGGAGCTGCCATAACCTTACAAATATTAGGTGAAAAGCGCCTTTCCCCAATAAAGCCCGTCTGGTCCGGATGGACTATAGCAGGGAGGAGGGGTTTCATTCTATCTGCCAGGAGTGTAGAGAAAAGCTTATAGTCGACATTTAGAAGTGATATCGGTCTATAAGAGCCGGGTAAGTGTGGGTCCCTGGTTTAGGTAATAATCTAATTATAGCATCTGTGAAATATTGAGGGGTAGAACAGGTTGAGAGGATTGCATTAAAGACCAATAGAAGGGGTTCCAATAATCTTAACAGAATTTTATAATATTCACCAGTAAATCCATCCTGACCAGGAGAATTCATCGGATTTAAGTGTTTAATAGCCGTTTCCAAGTCTTGTGAAGTGAAAGGTGCTGTAAGGGAAGGGATGGCCGCTTCAGGAACAGTGGGAGTCGTTATGGATTTCCCAAAAGATGTCTCACCTGAAGTGTCCCTGGGGGGGGTTGCGTGTAAATGTCAGAGTAAAAGGCATGTGACAGGGTGTAGACGTCTTTGCCACTGGAGGGTAGTAATCCAATGGAAGGCGCATCAGAGGAGCTCCAAAATAATAATGAAAAAATACTTCACAGTTCCCAAAGAGGAATAACAAATACAACGTATAGGCGGGGCTCCTAGCCGAGCAGCCGCATTATTATTTAAACTTTAGGTAGTATCACGTCCCTAGAACTAGAAATCTCGTGACCATAAGTATAGGGTGCGGAAAAATAGAAAGAGTATACATTTAAGACTTTATTGGTACGAAGTCATGAGTATTCAGGTATATACAAACGTATATACACACGAAAACATCCTGACAATGGTAAACCTTATAAAACATAAAAATATGTGAATCATGAATAAGCAATGAGGAGACCACTATTACATACGTCACCATTGGAGACCGTGGCAGTCTTAAGTAAGCAGTAGAGACGATACTTGTATAAGACCTAATATATAAGGTCCAATTAAAGTCCTTCTGAACATTAATGCAGGAGCAGTGCCCCACTGTGGGGACCCCGGGTAACACTCACCACTCGACGGCTTCAGGCTGAGCCAGGGGTGTGCGCGCTGCAGCGCAATGCCCACGGGTAACTCTCTCAGGTCAGTGGACCTGCAACAGGGATCAGTTCGGTACCTTAAGAGGCCGGCAACTGTCCCTTCCCCTGGCTTCCCTCGAAGCAGGGAAGCGGTGTAGCCCAAACAGAAACGCCAAAATAATAAATTCAAAGTAAATTGAAGAAAACTCTCTGGAGCTCCAGGAGTGTGCATCCTCTCCTGAGGGCACATTTTCTAAAACTGGCTAGGAAGGGGAAGTAGAAGGGAGGAGCCATTACACCCTGGTTGAAGAAATTTATGTGCCTGTCTCCTGTCGGATGACCTCTATTCCCCAATGTATTGATACCTCAGTATCCCATATGAATGATAGTTCAAATGCTGGTGTATAAAAATTGCTTCTGAGTACAGAAAAGATACAATAGTGGATGGCTTAAATCAAGATAATGGTGAGAGATAAAACAACAAGTGTGAAAAATAAATAGAATAGCTTAGCTTAGTGCATGAGATAAGGTGTTAGAAGTTGCCCGACATGTTTCGTCGCTTAGGACCTCAGGGGGTGGGGACAAACTGCTGGGAGCAGGTTTTTTATCTAGGGGCAGACTTACATCACTTCCTGTCAACAAATAATCTAATACGAACATATAAGCACAATTATAATGATATAAAAGAATGTTCCTCTACAATAGGGCGATTGTATATACAGTTACAAATTAAAATGTTTAAACTATTGGAGCAAATATCAAGATACATAATATAACTTATTAGTGTCTGGACTGCGGGAGAGTGGGACGCGACGTCACTTCCGCCCCACGTCTGCCATCCTGAAAGTTTATGTGTATCTGTGCGGAATCCGTCTGTATGTTGTTTATACACAGCGCTGGGAGACCTTGCTCTCAGTCGTCATCTCCTGTTACATCTCTCGTCAAATTCCTTTGCTTGCAACGCAGCACTTAGCCGCATTTCCTGCTTCCAGCGGCATCTTGTGGCTGCAGAGTAGAATAGCCAGCAGGAGGCAATTTACAGTCTTTGGTAGGTGTAGCTCCTGCGTCTCAGTAATTAGTGCGGAAGGGTATGGCAACCCTGCCGACAGGGTTAGGGGTTCGGTAGTGTGTGCGTCTACTGCACAAAGGGGGGTTGCGGTGCTCGCCACACTTTAAAGAATCAACTCCACGCCGACGTGGATAGTGGGGGTATGAAAAGGTCGGGAGGATGTATAATGCGTCCGCTCGTCGCGCTTTGGGCTGGGGTGGATAGTGGGGGTGTTTCCGTAACACATTCACACATCTGAGACAGTAATGATGACATGTGCTAACTGGTGACTTACTTACCACAACGAGTGACAGAGACGCTGACTACGCTAAGTTGCCGCAGGAAAACTATGCTAATTCTGACATGGATGCTCGAGGGAACACTACGCTATTTCTGACTGACTACGCCAACCGCGGGGGATGCTTGCGGGAACACTACGCCAAATCCGACAGATACTCTGACTACACTGGGCACGCGAACACTACACTGATTCTGATAGCGCTGCTAACTACGTAATGGGCGCCGTGATAATACACAAGTACCTTTAATTGATACATTTACTAGTCTTCATATTTATTACTTAGGTCGCCAGGTTCTAAATACTTTTTTGCAATACCTGTTCACCATATAGGTGGCCCACCACTGCCTTCCCAGGACCCGTGCAGACACCCCGCATCAATAAGGGGAGTAATCTATAAATAATAGAGCTAAGCGTATTTCCTCCTGTTTCATTTTTTTCCTGGCGCTGACACATACATACATACATATATATATACACATTATATACACATATACATACATATATATATATATATATATATATATATATATATATATATACACACACACATTCAGTTCAACTTCAAGAGCACACTAGGATACATAACTCAGAACAATGCCTGAACACTTTATATGTAACATAACAGAACCATAACATGACAACACATGAACGGTACACTTATCTGAGCGTTAGGGAGGGATCTCTGTGTCACCGGACTGGACTCAGAGAAAGGGGTTAGAACGGTAAGTTCTTACAAAAATCCCCTTTTCTCTTTCGTCCAGTCCGGTGACACAGCTTCACAATGGGACGTTCACGAGTCGGTCCTTTGGGAGGGTACGCTCAGACTAACAGTTCTCATCTCTGCCCGTCCAAATGAAGCGTCCTCCGACGCAAACTCATGAAATCTGTAAAATTTGGTAAAGGTATGAACAGAGGACCAGGTGGCAGCCTTACACAACTTCTCCGCCGTAGCCCCATGGCGCACCACCCAGGAGGAAGCAACCGACCTGGTGGTATGTGCATTTATCCGAGACGGAACTGGTCGACCTGCTTTACAGTAGGCAAAGGCAAGGGTAGATCTCAACCAGCGAGCGATGGTCTGCTTAGAAGCAGGCCACCCAACCTTATGCACATTATATAGCACCAAGAGTAAATCCGATTTTCGAATGTCCTTTACCCTCTCAATGTATATTCGCAAGGCGCGAACTACATCCAATTTCTTCAGTTTGTCCCTATTTTTAACCCCGTCTGGGGGAGAAAACACTGGAAGTACAATGTCTTGGTTTAAATGAAAAGATGACACTACCTTAGGTAGGAATTTTGGCACTGTTCGCATCACAGCCCTGTCATCATGAAAAATCAAAAACGGTGACTTGCAAGACAAGGCACCCAACTCAGACACTCATCTGGCTGATGCAATTGCCAACAAAAAAGTGAGCTTCCAGGTCACATACTTTAACTCCGCAGATCTTAGCGGTTCAAAAGGAGGATTCTGTAACATAGATAAGACCAAAGATAAGTCCCAAGGTGCCACCGGCTGCCTATAAGGTGGTTTAAGTCTAGCAACCCCTTGTAAAAAAGTTTGAATTTCAGGTAGCAAAGCTACTCTCTTTTGAAAGAAAATGGATAAGGCCGAAAGCTGCACCTTTAAGGATTGCAGACTAAGGCCTGATGAAAAACCATCCTGTAAAAAAATTTAAAAGTCTTGACAATTTGAATCTGGAAGTGTGAAGTTTCTGTCTCACACCATCTAATGTATATCTTCCAGACCCGATGGTAATTTGCCGCAGATACCGGCTTACGGGCCCTCAGCATGGTCAAGATGACCTCATCAGAAAACCCCTTTTTTCTTTAATAAGGAGGTTTCATAAGCCACGCCGTCAAATTGAGACGACCTGGGTCCTCGTGAAGAAACGGTCCCTGGCCTAACAGGTCCTGACGATGAGGAAGCCTCCAGGAATCCTTCGACAACCTCAGTACATCGGAGTACCATGACCTCCTGGGCAAGTCCGGTGCAATTACAATTGCCCGCACTCCCTGATTCTTTATTTTCTTCAACACCCTCGGTAACATGGGAAATGGAGGGAAAATGTACACCATCTGGAAGTACCACTGAACTGTCATGGCGTCCACTGCCCAAGCAGCGGGATCCCTCACACGCAAGCAGAATCTCTGAACCTGACAGTTCATTCTTGTCGCCATCAGGTCTATGTCTGGCAGACCCCATCGATTCACAATCTCCTGAAAAACCTCTTGATGGAGAGACCATTCTCCTTCCCGAAGAGACTCCCTGCTGAGAAAGTCTGCTTCCACATTCCTGACACCTGGAATAAATATCGCAGACAATGCCGGAATGTTGGTCTCTGCCCATCTGAAGATCTTGGAAACTTCCGCCATCGCCATCTTGCTGCGTGTCCCGCCTTGATGGTTCAAATAAGCCACTGTTGTTGCATTGTCCGATTGGATTCTCAGCAGGGAAACTTCTCAGAAAAACCTCCGCCTGGATCAATGCTTTCAAGACTGCCCTCAGCTCCAGAATGTTTATAGGCAGTTTGGACTCTTCCTTCGACCAAAGGCCCTGAAGTCTCAGGTGAAGAACTACTGCCCCCCAGACTGGCGTCGGTCCTTATGACCAGCCAATCACAGGGCCTGAGAGATCTCCCCAGCTGCAAATCTTCCACATCCGTCCACCATAGGAGGGACTCCCTGGACTCCGGTGACAGGGATAAAACTTCCTGCTTCATCCTCTTGGCATCTCCGGACCAACAGGATAGGATGTTCCATTGGAAAATCCTGGAACGGAATCTGGCGAACTGCAGTTTCGAAAGCTGCCACCATCTTTCCTAGCAACCTTACCCCCTGCCACACCGATGGTGCCGGTGCTTGCAGGTTCTCGAACACCATCAGCCGAATCTCCACCGCTTTGGATTCTGGGAGAAAAACCCTGTGAAGGTGCGTGTCTATGATCACCCCCAAAAATGTCAGGGTCTGCGTTGGTGTCAAATGGGACTTGGGCAGATTCAAAATCCAGCCCTGACTTTTCAAAAACTGTGTTGCCACCTCCAGGTGAATCTGTAACATCTCTGCCGACTCTGCTTTGAAGAGCAGATCGTCCAGGTAAGGGATAACAATTATTCCCTGCAGTCTGAGAGCTGCAGCCATGGTGGACATCACTTTGGTGAACACTCTTGGGGCCGTGGCAAGCTCAAACGTGAGTGCTTGGAACTGCCAATGTCTTCCCCCGATTGCAAACCGGAGTAAAGACTGGAAATCTTTGTGGATCGGGACATGGAGATAAGCATCCTGAATGTCCACTCCCCTGGCTCTATGCTCAACAGCACCGACCTCAGGGATTCCATGCGAAAGTGATCCACCCAAAGATGAACATTCAAAGATTTTAAATTTAGAATGGGTCTGAATGACCCGCCTGGTTTGGGAACTAAGAAAAGGATCGAATAAAAACCTTTTCTTCTCTCCTCTCGAGGGACTGGTATAACTACCCCCTTCTCGAGAGATAAGGCAGCTCCCAGAAGTGAAGATCTGAGAGACGTGGTCCTTGGTAAAGGAGTGGGGAGAAATCTGCGAGGGGGTGGACCCCTGAGATTTATTTGATATCCCTCTGAAACAATGGAAAGTACCCATGGATCTTCCGTGGCCACCCTCCAACTGTCCTGAAATTGCAGGAGGCGACCCCCTACTCTGATTCTACTCTGATTCTAGAACAGGGAGTCTCCGCCCCGTCATGCAGAGGGTTTGTCTTCCCCCTTGGTGGCATGTTTCTTAGTAAAGGCGCCAAACTTAGACGGTCTACCTCTGCCGGCTTGGAATCTTCCACGCCCTGACTGACCCCTCGAAAGTAAGGACGAAAGGACGGTTTAAAGACTCCGAATTTAGAGCCAGAGGATTTAGAGGTGGTGGGAAGAAAGTACTCTTACCCCCCGTAGCCTGCTTGATGATCTCATCCAATTCTGACCCAAAAATGTAAGCTGTTTTGATAAAAGCCTGAGGGCTGAAACGTCAACTTAACCATTGTCTGGCTATGAGTTGTTTGTTATTGAACCAGTCCCGAGTGACGCAGTCTTCTCCTATTATCTACATGGGACAGCATTGCCTGTACTTATACTGAAGGCACCGGGCAAAAAGTTTTCTTCTGGAGTTGAGTGCCAGCGTTTTTGCACAATTGTGTATATATATATATATATATACAAAGAAATAAGGAGAGCGAGCGCTCTATAGTGCATGAATCTGTATGATAAGTTTATTCAAGGTACGCACAGTTTTACAGGTGGCTTAAAATCACGTAGACAAAATCACGTACCAGACAATGCGGTACTAAACACCGCAGATATAAAGCATAGGCATGCTGTCTCAGCAGCCGGGTGTTGGAGAGGTTACACTCACATGGCAATCCGACTTAGCAGCAGCAGCGGTGAGACTCCACACGTCTGAGCGGCACGATATCTCCACAGGTAACTCTGACGCTAGGCCACGCTCCAACGCGTTTCGTATCCGACTTCGTCAGAGGGCTGTTGCCTCCGGAGTGCCATCATTTATTGGAGTTTATGTATTATTGTCGTTTGGGCACCGGGGCCAGGTGTTATCTTTGAAGAGTGCCGGCAGGATTGGATTTCTGTATAGTTACTGTGGTACATCAGTGTGCCACTGTGATATGTTGCAAGGCACCGGGACTGTTTTGATTACTTCTATTTACCTCAGTCATCACTACTATACATTATCTGCTCCTGACATTTGGATACTGCATGATGGAACCATCTGAGTTAGCGTCGACGCAGGACATGGCAGGATGTCGGAATGTGTCGATTCCTGCTGGAGTTACTTTCTCCTTTACTACAACGGAAATTGATAATATTTTATTTGAAGAAGACCCTGCATTAGCTCAGGCTGATCAAAGCATTGAGGAATTGCAGCGGCATCTGTTCAAACTGAGAAGACGTGAGACAGATTTCCATTTGCATGGAGCCTCTTTGTCTGATTATTTTAGAGCACACAAAATTCCCAGTGGATTCCGTATTCGGAATATCCCTACCATCGGGCGTAATAACCCCGAGTTTGTCCGTAAGTGGATTGGGATTTTAAACCGTGCATCACTGGACCTGATGGTCCTAGTGATTGAAGAATCCGGCAGGGAGCTTCAGATCACTAAAAATAAAATTGCTGCATTTCAAATTGAGCATCAAGAAATTCTTAATAATTCTGCCAATGCAGCCAACCTGGTAAAGTTGGAGCAGCAATGTGAAACCTACAAGAAAGACTTGCTCAAATTCAAAAGAAGTAAACGTCAGACTGTGGATACAGACTATGACGATAACAAGGTATATGGATGGCTCTCAGGAGAGCACCCTAACAAGCGCCAAGATGGCGGTTTCCGCCGGCGAAAACCCGGGCAGCAGAAATCCCGGAATAGACAACCGAATACAAATATGACTAGTGACAGTGACTTCGCTGTCTCAGAATCCGATGACGCTACTGACCAGCAAGGTGGCCCTTTAGGTCAAGGGGCATCTACTTCGAGACCGCGCGGAAGCGGCCGGCCACCTGCAGGGGCGGGCAAAACAGGCGAAGTGAGAAGAAATCCCTCACGCAAAGTGACGAACAAGAAGCCCTGATTTTTAACCTGTCCAATCGTACCTTGTCCCCTATTGAAATAAAAGTCATCTCTAAGGGACTTTCTTTTGTACCTACAAATTTTTTTGACCAATTTGACTGGCGCTGTGACCATCATAGGTTTATGAGGAAACTACGATTGAAGGAATTTTTTCAAGCAAAACCCCTTCAAGGTCCCAAAGGTATCTTTGATGAGTTCTTATCCAGTAACTCTAGCTCAAAATTCGATCCCATTTCACATAATCCGTCCATTAAGACATTTGGAAGATTGCTGGACGATTCAATGAGCAGATTCATGGCAGCTTCTGGTATAGTTTCAAAGAACTTGTCTACAGCTGAAGCGATGGCCCTCAAGCAGTTGTGCAGCTACGAGGATATCACAATTAGGCCCGCCGACAAAGGCGGAGCCATTGTGATTCAAAAC
Organism: Crinia signifera; assembly: GCF_055691185.1. Lineage (NCBI taxonomy): Eukaryota > Metazoa > Chordata > Amphibia > Anura > Myobatrachidae > Crinia > Crinia signifera. The sequence goes on along the minus strand of NC_139220.1, from coordinate 309,494,128 downwards.
ATCGAAGATTACCGCTTGGAAATATATAATCAACTATCTGATCCAGCTGTATACCAGAAACTCCACATGAACCCTACTCAAAGATACCTCAAAGAATTAACTACTATTCTTTCTGCTACAGTTGCTGACGGCTTATTGCCCACCAAAGTCCGTGACAGGATACTGATGGCGGTCCCGGTGGTTCCTGTGCTATATACCCTCCCCAAATTACATAAAGATGCCAGGAAGCCACCGGGCCGTCCCATCATCTCTGCCAGAAATTCCTTATATCAACCTGTGTCACAGCTCCTAGATTTCATTTTGCAACCACTTTTGTGCTCCAAACAGTCTTTCCTCAAAGACACTACCAGCTTTTTGAAACTGCTTCTGGATATCCCTGAAGTCCCTCCTGGCACACTGATGTGCTGTTTAGACGTTTCCAGTCTTTATACCTCCATACCCCATGAAGGGGGGTTATCTGCAATGAAGTCATTTCTGGATCAACATCTGGACAGTTCCATCTTCAACCATCAACTATTTCTAAATCTACTCAGACTGACATTAGAGCGGAACTTCTTCTTATTTGATGGTAGTTTCTACCTGCAGCTACGGGGGTGCGCCATGGGATCGGCGGTAGCACCCTCGTATGCTAATATATATATGTTTGGTGAAGAAGACCATATGTTTTTGAACCGCCCTGAAGTCAGCAAATACATGCTCCTGTACACCCGCTACATTGATGATATTTTCATCTTGTGGACGGGTGGACAGGAGCTGTTTGAGTTGTTAATGTCTGAGGTGAATTCTCTTGTGTCCACCATTAAATTCACCTTTTCCTGTAGCTATACTACCGCTCAATTCCTGGATGTAGCAGTGTCCATCACTGATAAGTTGTGCACGGATGTGTACTACAAAGACGTGGGTAGGAATACATTCCTCCTATCGTCTAGTCACCATCCTCCTGCCCTCAAAAGAGGCTTGCCTCGATCTCAGATGATGAGAGTGGCACGGATAATCAGTGATCCTGCTCTATTGTCTGACAGACTTGATCATCTGGTGGATAAATTTCAAGCTAGAGGATATGATCCTAAACTCTTGAATGAGCAGAAACTACAGGTGATGTCGATGGTGCGATCTGACCTCCTGAGATCCAGGAACCGTGAATCAAGCAATTTGTTGCCCTGGACGAGTACCTATTCAGTAGCCAGCCCGGTTCTCCAATATGCATCTAAAGCCCTGTGGCCGATGGTCAAAAATGACCCTGATTTGCCAGGTCTTAAACTTACTCGTCCCTTAGCAGCGTTTAAAAGAGGTCGCAATCTACGCGACCGGTTAGTTAAAACTGACATCACGGGCATGAATACACCCAGGGCCCCTAATGTCTATAGCAAACCCCCTGGATGCTATAGCTGCTACAATTGCACTACGTGTAAATTTATAGTGCCTTGCAAAAAGTTTAAGCACCCCCACTGTGACAAGTACTATGACATCAGGCATGTGCTCACTTGTAGATCGGAGTATGTGGTATACATTTTGGTGTGCCCTTGTGGCTACCATTATGTGGGCCAGACTACCCAATCTTTTCGTACCAGAATGGCGTTGCACAGGTCTGCCATAGATCTGGCTCTAGCTGGCCGGACTGTGGACCAGCCTGTTGCACGCCATTTCAAACAAACTGGACACCCTCTGTCTAGTTTGAAATACTTTATGATCGATCAGATTAAAGAGTCTCCCTGTGGTGGTGATAGGGCTAAACGCCTGCTTATCACTGAATCACGGTGGATATTCAGGCTCAACACCATTGCCCCCAATGGGCTTAATGATAAAATTAGTTGGAATGCCATTACATAGGTCTTTCCGTTGTAGCTGATTATGTCCGTTTTTTCATGTATTTTTTCTATGTATTGTCCTTGGTATTTAGCGTTTATGTTGTTGTATGTGTCCTTAATTGTTTTACTGCATTTATTATATATGATTACAATGTATTGTACTCTGTTTTGTGTCCCCCCCCCCCTCAGATCAGCGCATTCAGGGATGTCAGCAGGCGGCACGGAGCTGCGGCAGTGATGTATAGAGCCAGTGTGAAGCGCAAGCACGTTGAGTTGCTTAGCAACGGCGACGCTTCAGGGCCCTGGTGTTGTGACGTCATCACTAGGACTCCCGGCCAGACCAGCGTGCGCCCCTGCAATGGACGCCGGGGAGAGGAGTGACCTCTATGAGCTAAGAGCGTATATATGTAAGTGCTGTTTCATGTTGTTTGTTGTATGTGTTCTGACGAAGGGGATCAAACCCCGAAAGCTTAACTGTAATACACTGAATTTCTTCTGCTGAATTGTTGCCTCCGGAGTGCCATCATTTATTGGAGTTTATGTATTATTGTCGTTTGGGCACCGGGGCCAGGTGTTATCTTTGAAGAGTGCCGGCAGGATTGGATATATATATATATATATATATATATATATATATATATACACAAACACAGGGGGCCCAGCACTCACTACAACAAACTAACTCACCTTAACATTCAAATAATCAATAAATAAATAATGGGGTTTTAGTTCATGAATTGATCAATGCATTTAAGCTTGCAGCCCATCGCCAAGGGACCCCATTTCACTGCACTGCATATATATATATAGTAAGCATAGGACTGGCACTTGGAACAATGGCGGTACAGCGGTGGAGGTGCCTTCCACAAGAGTAATATATGGACGAGTATCCAAATAGTTGTACTAAATGAAGACAGGAGGCGGCACTCTCACAAGTGATGAAAAATGTATTCAAATCATCAAAACAGGTAACATGTCAGCAAAAGTGGTGTCGACCAGTTTCGGAGCCGAAGCCCCTTCTTCAGGACAATCAAAAGCACTCTGCACAGTATTGCTTTTGATTGTTTTGCCACGTCAGTTGTCCTGAAGAAGGGGCTTCGGCTCCGAAACTGGTCGACACCACTTTTGCTGACATGTTACCTGTTTTGATGATTTGAATACTTTTTTCATCACTTGTGAGAGTGCCGCCTCCTGTCTTCATTTAGTACAACTATTTGGATACTCGTCCATATATATATAAATATATATATATATATATATATATATATATATACATACATATACACACACATATATACATACACACATGTATATATATATATATATATATATATATATATATATATATATATATATATATATATATATATATATATATATATATATTCCCAGCGTAGCCAGGCACTTCCTCCTATAGATACTGTGGTTTGGGTGCTCACACCATGAATTACATACAAGGTCCCAGCGTGGGTGCCGCACACCAAAGAAACTTCTTTAAGTCCGTATAAACAGGGTTTATTTCAGCAACGTTTCGATATCACCGCGATATCGTCATCAGGCTTAAACAACAAACATTAAAAATGCACATACCTTTATAAGAAACACCAGAGTGACTTCTCACACAGTGAGGGCTGGAGACCAGCCCCTCCGCGCAAACAGATGACGTCAGCAGCGTCAGGGTGATCATCCAGCGCTCGTGCACCCATCACCAAGGAAACAAGAGTAAACAAATGGACGCAGCCACGTCCTGGCAGGATCATGTCACAGAGCAGCTGTAAAAAAGAAAGCTTTGTATAAGTAACAATATAAATAGCACACAGTGCATAGCGCTATTATATAAACATGAGCCAAATGAGAGGAAAGACCTGCTAAAACCACTGCATACAAATAAAGACATATATGGAGCAGAACGCATACAAGGAAACTTAGTGGTTAAAAGAGATGGTATTGACCAGATCAAAAATAATGGCAATAATAAGGGGTGCCATGATCAAGAAAATCGCCTTCTTAAAGAAAAAGCATAGGGTTAGGGCAAATGAACTGGAGACAGTAATGGGGAATTTGGAGAATAAATATTTAAAATCCAATCTTGATGTAGACGAAGCGGCCTGGTTGCAAGCCCAAAAAGAATGGCTGGAGTACCTACAAGATATTACTTGTCGCAGATTGAGCTATGGGGCTCATCAGTGGTACTCCAGCGCAGACAGGGCAGGTAAATGGTTGGCAATACTGGCGAAACAAGATCACCCATCAAATATTATACCCCAAATTACACTAGAAACGGGCGAGACGATCTCAGAGACACCTAAGATTGCACAGGCCTTTGTGACTCACCTGGGTAAAGTGTATGAATCCCAAATCAATAAGGGGAGTGAAGCAATTGGGGAGTATTTGGAATCGATTGATATGCCTAGGCTTTCACGGGAACAGAGAGAATCTCTAGACGCCCCTATAGAGTTAGCTGAGATCATGGAGGCTATTAAATCCTTGCCCACCAATAAAGCCCCGGGTCTAGATGGCATCCCGGGTGAAGTTTATCAGCGCTATGTTAAAACAATGGGCCCACAATTGTTGGTCCTTTTTCGGGCAATGGAGGTAGAGGGGAACATCCCCCCCTCTATGTCGGAAGCCTCGATCGTTATGATCCCTAAGAGCGGGAAGGACCCTTCTCAGATTGATTCTTATCGGCCAATTTCTCTAATATCGTCAGACGCAAAGATCTACGCTAAGGTTTTGGTGAACCGGTTGAGTAAAGTAATTGAGAAGATTATACATCCTGATCAAACGGGATTCATGGCTGGGAAATCTACCATGATCAATCTGAGAAGGGTCTTCTCGTATATTCAAATAGCAAGGTGTAGGAAGGCAAGGGTGGCAGTGGCATCATTTGATGCAAATAAAGCCTTCGATTCCATTGAATGGGATTACTTGTGGGCGGTTTTGAGGACCTTTGGTTTTGGGAATCGGTTTATAGGGCGGATTTCACTACTATACAAGAATCCACATGCTAGATTATCGATAAATGGGTTTACATCCCCGCTGTTCCCTCTTTTTAGGGGGACCAGACAGGGATGTCCCCTCTCTCCCCTTCTGTTTGCAGTAGCGGTCGAACCCTTGGCCTGCATACTAAGAACGCAACTAGGAGGAGGTAGACATGGAGCAGGGTATGGCTTGAACATGGTGTCTTTATATGCCGATGATTTGCTAGTGGGAGTAGAGAACCCGGAGGAGGATATCCCTAGAATTATTGAGAGTATGAGGGAGTTTGGGTTATTCTCAGGTCTCACAATTAATTGGGGGAAATCCCACCTGTTGAATGTGGGGGAGAATGAGCTAGGAGGTTCAGTAGGCTCCCCTCTGCGTCCCACTGACAGGTTCAGATACCTGGGTGTGTGGGTCTCGGAGGTTCCGTTGGATTATATTCGGGACAATCTCGCGCCACTTATACAAGATATTAAGGTTAAATGTCGTTGCTGGTTAAAACTTCCCATATCCCAGATCGGCAGGGTAAATTTGATAAAGATGTCGATTCTGCCCAGGTTAATTTATGTATTTCAACAATCTCCAGTTTACATAAAAGATGATTATTTCAAAAAGATTAACGGTATCCTATCCTCTTTTATTTGGCATGAAAAGCGCCCTCGAATCAGGATGGATACTTTGTGCAGAGACAGGGATAGGGGTGGACTCGCGGTTCCGAACATTAGGGTATACTATATGGCTGCTCAGTTGGTCCATCTGTGTGCTTGGGTTCGGGACGGCGAAGCCACGGTGGAGATCGCCGCTTTAATTAGGTGTAGTGAACCTGATACGGGCCCACTTCAGTGGTTGCTATCGATGGATCTGCGAGGGCACCCTCCACCTATCTTGATGCAAGCAGTTAAAGTGTGGAGATGGGTGCATAACTTAATTAATTTTGAGGGTGTGGACCCCGACTCTTCTATATTTTTCTTGAATGAATTGACGGAATTAAAAAAGCAACAGGGTATGGCGATATGGGGGAAATATGAGGTGACAAGGATCGAGCAATTCTTCAGAAATGGCAATATTAAATCTTTTGAAGAAATTCGGGAGGAATATAATCTGCCCAGACATATGTTTTTTAGATTTCTTCAGGTCAGAAGCGCACTACAGCAGGTTGGGGACATATCTGTAAATGTTATAGAATCACCCTGCAAAAAATTCATTAAGCAATTGAGCGGTGGCGGGAAGAGATTGTCCAGAATATATGGCTTCCTGAGGTCATACACCCAGGTCGATGAATTGCAAGTCCTAAGGGACAAATGGGCCGCAGATCTCCAGCAGGGGATGGAGTTAGTCTGGGATAGGGCATTAGCAGTACCAGGGAGGGCTACTACATCTATCCGAATCCAGCAAGTGCAATTTAATATTCTCCATAGGAGCTACCTGACCCCGGTCAGATTAAAAAGAATTGCAGGAACCCATGACGATAGATGTCCCAAATGTAGGGTGGAAATAGGATCCTTTTGGCATCTATTATGGGATTGCAAGGTTATCAAGGAGTTTTGGAAGAGGGTGGAGAATATACTGGTGACTACGGGGGTCCCTCGAGGGGCACTAACTACGAGAAGTATGGTAATGGGTGTGTGGGAGCAGGATGACCCAAACGATGACTGGAAGGAATTGGTGGTTAATTTATCAGCAATAGCGAAAGTTGTAATTGCCAGGCAATGGATGGCCTCCTCGGGTCCGAATGTCACCGAATGGGTGAATCTGGTCAATAGCACTTGTGAGCATGAAAGATTTGTCTATGCCTCCAGAGGGGCCTTGGTTAAATATGGGAAAATTTGGGGAAGATGGAGAAAATCAAGGTTATTTAAAATAGATGCCCGGAATAATAATGAAAACTAAAATAGAAGTACAAGGGACATTTTTTATACTTTAGTTACTACATGTAGCACAGAGGGTGTATAGGGCATGGTCGGGAATAAATACCGACCAAATAAATGGGTCATAAATAGGGGAAAAGTGATAGGTAGGATTCCTATAAATTTCACAGGGAAAAGAATAAGAGATAGTGGTAATTCAACTGTGTCGACACGGTGTTTAGCTTAAATGAGGGGGGCAAGGGGGAGGGGGGGAGGTTTAATAGGTAAGACACCACTGGGTTTCACAAACAAACACAGTACGAAGAAGCAAGTCCTAACAGGTGTGATGCCCACACACCTTTTTGTACTTTGTGGGCCTGACTTGCGAGTAAGAATTGCACAGATTGCACTTTATTTTTAATTTACATATATATATTTTTTTTTTTTTTTTTTTTTCCTCCTGTTCCTTGAAACGGATATTGAACAAGGGCATAAGTCACCTAGTAATCTTAGTTTGAACCAGGTAATTATACTATATAAACGAAGAAGAAATTAAATAAAAAACTGGTCGGTAGGGGAAGGCTCGAGGGATCGCTCCAGATAATGAATTTACTATAAGATTTGATTCAACAGAATCTAATTAGGAAGAAAGGTCAAGGGTGAACGGGTAGGGCTAGAGAGGACAGACTATGTGTGTGGGGTATGTCTTGGGGGGCTGGGGGAGGGGGGGTTTTTGTATTATGTATTGTGATTTCTCTTTTTATGTTATTCGTAATATATTGCTGTATATACTGAAATGCGTTTATAACCATTTGTCGATATTGTGATGAACAACGTGAGACTTGTACGGCTTCTGTCAGCCAGTTTTTCTAAAAATATGAAATCAAAAAACAATAAATAAAGACTTAATTAAAAAAAAAAGACCTTCACCAGGCTTGTTGAAAACGACATCCTACGGTCACCTCTCAAGCCCAAATATGACAACTTGACCCAAGCCGAACGGGCAGCACTAAAGGCCCTGAAAAACGACCCCGACTTGGTGATTTGCCCAGCTGACAAGGGTGGGGCGGTGGTGGTACAAAACTGGTCTGACTACCATGCAGAGATACAACGTCAGTTGACTGACACTAAGACATACCAAATGGTACCCCAGAACCCCATTCCCGAGTTTAAAAGGAGAATTGACAAACTCCTTCTCGATGCCCTAAATAACAAATGGATCACCAAAGAAACTCACGAATACTTGACAGTAGACTTCCCGGTGTGTCCCATAATATACACCCTGCCGAAGATCCATAAGTCCCACTCTCACCCACCAGGCAGACCAATTATTTCTGCCAGACTCTCACTTCTACAGCCTCTAGCAATTTTTGTAGACAGCTTCCTGCAACCGATGGTCACCGCTGGCACTACGTATGTGAGAGATACCTCCGACTTTATTGAGAAACTCAAATCCATCAACTTCTCATCAAGCCCGATCTTACTAGCAACTATGGATGTGTGTTCACTCTACACGGTTATACCACACACTGATGGCCTGAGAGTATTGAGAAACAAGCTCGAGGCGAGACCAACACTGGATCCCCCCACCAATTTCTTGGTTGATTTGGCAGAAGTGATACTCAAGTGTAACCACTTCCTCTACCAGAAAAAGTATTACATACAGGTATCCGGGACCGCAATGGGTTCTAACCTGGCTCCGTCGTATGCCTGTTTGTATATGTCTGACTATGAGGACACCCACATCATGCCACACTATGGCCACCAGATCCTTTTCTACAAACGCTTCATCGACGATGTGTTCCTGATATGGTCTGACACCACAGAAGCATTCCACTTGATGGTGAACTCTCTGAATTTACTCAACAGCCCCATTAAGTTCACTCATCTTGTCGACAGCCAGTCCATCAATTTTCTTGATATTAACATCTGCATCAATGAAGGCACCCTCCAAACTAGCCTGTTCAGAAAATCTACTGACCGTAACACACTGCTATCAACCACAAGCCAGCACCCACCTGCTTTGAAGGAACACCTACCCATCTCCCAATACATGCGGGTTATCCGAAATAACTCCAACCGTGACACCATGGAAGTGCAACTTAAAGAAATGACCGACCGATTCACCCAACGAGGTTACTCAGCAACTACTCTAGGTCGGTGCCTTGGGAAGGCCAGGACCAATATGCTTTCTCCACGACCTAACACATCAACTACAAGTAAAAGCCCATCGAGGATGGTATTTGTGAACCAATATGACCACGTCTCCTCCAGTGTCCAGCGGAGTCTGAAGAAGCATTGGCCCATTATCTCGTCTGATAAAGCTCTTAAACTACAACAATTCGGTCCACCCATGATTGCCCACAAACGAGGACCCAATCTAAAACAACTTCTCATGCGCCCGATGTTGAGCCCCTCACCCGAGAGCAACTTGACCTGGCTCCACTCCAAACGCCCTGGATGCTTTCGCTGTACTGGATGTACAACCTGCAGCAGCATGACCCCCGGCTCTACTTTTCCGCACCCCCATTCCGGTAAGCCTATTAAGATCAAATACCGCCTCCACTGCCAGATGGACTTAATCATCTATTTGTTGAATTGCCCTTGTGGTTTGGCTTACGTAGGAATGACCACCAGAAAATTCCGAGAAAGGATGGCGAACCACAGGAATTCAATTCGCTCTGCCCTCGAGACTAAAAAAGCAGACTTGCCCATACCACGCCATTTCCTCGCAGCAGGCCACCAGAACTCAAACCTACGCTGTCGACTCATAGACTGGGTACCACCTTCACCTCGTGGTGGTGACAGGGGACTCCGACTGCGTAAACTTGAGAGCCGCTGGATTCATCGATTGGACACTATTGCACCCCGTGGACTTAATGAGAACAATCCCTTGTCGATTTTTCTAAGACAATCATGATAATTCCTATTTTCTAAAAATATATGTTTACTATACTCCTATATGTTCTCCTTTGTTTTCACCTCCTTATATGTTTCTATTTTATTATAGTATTTATAATTCTATATGTATACTCCTCCATTCGTGTATGATCAATTTCTCTAATTTTCTGAGCTGTTTCACTTTGTTCTGCTATATACAGTAATGTACACATCTGGCTACTTCCAATTTTTTCAATGACCGAGTTCGTCTCCTTAGAATGTAATTGATAATGTCTGAATATG
>NC_139220.1:309336808-309479308 GCF_055691185.1 Crinia signifera | reverse complement strand
TCTGTCACCCAACATATTATACTGTATAGCAACGCCTAGGTACAATAGGCGTTGCTATGCAATATTATATGTTGGTGACATATGTTGCTATGCGCTATTGCACATAGCAACCACCGTGACTATGTAAAATGTGAATGTATAACGGTGGTTGCTATGTGAAATTGGGCATAGGCGTTGCTATGCAATATTATATGTTGGTGACATATGTTGCTATTGCACATAGCAGCCACCGTGACTATGTAAAATGTGAATGTATAACGGTGATTGCTATGTGAAATTGCGCATAGCAACATATGTCACTGCATAGCAACGCCTACCTATGTGTTGCTATGCACTACCTAGGCGTTGCTATGAAAAATTTCATTTTACTCACACCACACCATATTTAATTGTAATGACCCATGTAAAGCAGAGTACAGTAGGCCATACAATCCATACAATTTGTTCCCTATACAATCATCGCATCGCATAGATTGTACGGCTACAGTACTCTATGGCATACGATGCATGCGATTTAAATGAACGAATCACACAGATTGTACGCCATTTACCATTGCAAATAAGGTACACCATCCGATGCGATGGGCGCCGTGCTAGGAAATAAGTACCAAAAAATAGATTTTTCCAAAAACGATACAGGTCTAGCCAAATGGAAAGACCAGTTTCCAGAACTCTCGTTAATGGAAATAATCAAGTCACGTGTTAAGTTAAATGAGCAATTGGTATCAGCGTACTATACAGAAATGCAATACTATGCAATGAATAAAAAGTAAAGCAGCGCTGATATTACAATGTAACAAAATTTATTATACACAATAAAAACAATAATATAAAAGAAACATTAAAATGAACCAAATGGTATAAAAGAAATTTGAATGGACCCGATATTATAGTCACCAGTTTTGGATGGTAATGAGACCTGCTCTGATCCAAGGGGGTGTGGGATAGTCTTTATAGGCCACTTGATGGTATCCTGAAGTTGTGTTTATGGACTACAACCGATGGCAAGGATGGAATTAGCCTGATCGGGAGTCCCACTGCTGTGAGTGGTCAGGTGTCCAACAAGGATTTTTGGCTTGACACTTCCAGGGTGATGGGCATCCGATCAGATGATTGGGCAGGTAGGACAGTCCTTGATGAAAAGGTGAGAGTCCTTGAAGCAATATGGGTCCAAACAATAGTGTCACCAACGCGTTTCCCAGTGCTGTGACTGCTTTGTCAAGGTGTCTATTAGGGTCTATGGGCTGTTTCACACAGTACGGTTCCTGCCGCACGGTGAAATCCCGTACGGCCAGGGAGCCGTGCCGCACTCAGCAGTTGTGAATGGACACTATTGTGTCCATTCACACGGGACGGCCACGGCCCGGCCGCACGGCTGCAGCCGGATCCCCCCACTGGAAGGGACGGCTGCCGGGCTGTGGCCATCCCTGCCATTATAAAATTCTGAGTGCGGCGCGGCTCCCTGACCGTACGGGATTTCACCGTGCGGCAGGAACCGTACTGTGTGAAACAGCCCTAAGGGTGCCATTTCTATACCGGACTTCCCATGGGTTCATTTGCATAACACATTGGTTCAATATCACAAAAAACGTAAAAAACATAAGATAGATCTACTCGGAGACAATAATATCACTAGTAATTATATATCATAAATTTATTAAACATTTCGATTTGGGTAAAGATGAGAAAAGAAGGTTTTTATAAAACAAATCATATAGATCACTTCCGGGTCAGTGCCCTATCCTCAGTGAACCAATCACTTCTGGTTCATAGCTTCTATTCGGTATTGATATTAACCTTTTTGTGAGGCAACATCTCTTAATTCCCCTCTAATGGGATATATGAAGAGGTAGCCGTTCCTCTAAATGGTGACCTTATCGATCATATGTGCAGTACGTAATTATGATTAATATAGTGTGTTTACGTTGGGCCGGAAATGACGTTACACTTGGCCTTTGTTATTGAGTGCGTCATATCCGGCCTTCAGACGATAGCCTTGTTGTTCTTAGTCGTTATGGATACCTCCACTTCCGACTGGCTCGGACGTTACATTACGCCCGGTAGTTGTCGGAGCGCACGTCACGTCCGGCCTATAACACTGAGAGTGTACGTTGTCATGGATACATACAGACTACTCCCTCAAGCAGCTGCTGTCTTGATAAAAACTACTCCTGGCAAGCGCTCCACACCAACCTTGGTTGGTTTCTTTCTCTTTATACTATGCAATGATACTGCATAGACTGCACAGGTCTTCAACCTGTGGCCCTCCAGATGTTGTGGAACTACATTTCCCAGCATGCCCTGACAGTTTTGGCATGCTCTTATAGGAAAAAATGTGGCAATGCATGTCGGAACATGTAGTTTCACAACATCTGGAGGGCCACAGGTTGAAGACCCATGTCATAGAGCATATTATACACCCAAATTATGAAATATTATGGGAGTGTCTGACAACTCCAAGTGCTTTAAATGTTTAATATTAGACACAGATATTATACCTTGTATATGGTCCTGTAACATAGTACAGACATTCTGGCAAGAGGTTCAAGGATACATACAAAATGTAGTACACATTTCTTTTAATAATTTCTTTACCATGGGTATTATGGAATTACTATTACCTTAACAAAGAATACAAGCTGCAGACATGTGATTGTCTATTACTGGCAAGGGTGGCAGCAGCAGCAAAAAAAACTATACTATCTAGATCTGGGGTAGCCAACCCTAGTCCTCGGGAGCTACCAACAGTGCATGTTTTGCAGGTCTCCTCACAGAATCACAAGTGAGCTAATTAGCTCCATCTGTGGATCTTTTAACATGTGTCAGTGATTAATGAGTGCAGCTGTGCAGCAGCTAGGTTGTCTGGAAAATGTGAACTGTTGGTAGCTCTCGAGGGCTAGGGTTGGCTACCACTGATCTAGATGGATCCAACCAGAACATATACCCTTGATCGCTAACCTTGACACTCCAGCTGTTGTTGAACTACACATCCCAGCATGCTCTGCATCAGATTTAGCATGGCCAAATAGCAAAACTGAAGCAGAGCATGCTGGGATGTGTAGTTCAACAACAGCTGGATTGTCAAGGTTAGCCATTAAGGATATATACTGTACCATAATCATTAATGTTGCCTAGATTACAGTATATGTATCAAATGGACTGGATTGAGTGCTCTTTAAATATGGAAACTAAGGCTAAGAAATTCTTTAATATTTGGATACCATACATAAAATCTTCCCCAAAACATAATAGAGAGCATATACGAAAAAAAAATCTCCAAAGGACTACATGGTACAACATGGAAATAATAAAAAAAGGGCTGTCCACCTTTTTAAAAGAATTTAAAGATAAGCAAACAGGAATCTGAATTTTTTTTTTTTTTTTTTTACAAAATAGGTTATATAGATAGAGATATATAGATAGATAGAGATATATAGATAGATAGATATAGGATATAGGATCGCACTCCATACAACAAATGTACAACCGCTGGGGTGACGTCAAGAACTCTCCTTACAAGAAAAAAGTCCATGTATATAAAGACCAAAAAGACTCACTCTCCAGACTATTTGATGCAAAATAAAAAGCTGTGTATTTGTATTCACATAGACATCAATGTAAAAAAGAAGGGTACTCAACGTTAGCGTTTCAGTCCTTATAGGACCTTCCTCAGGAGTTAGACAACAAGGGCATCCATTTGGGGTGAAGCATAGCGTGGACCACATAGCAGGTTCCTACAGCCTAGATAGATATAGACGATTGAGGTAGGGAGGCGGCACTCACCAGACTTTTTTCATTATAAAACACAGCCTTTATTGTTTGGAACAATAAAGGCTGTGTTTTATAATGAAAAAAGTGTGGTGAGTGCCGCCTCCCTACCTCAATCATCTACATAGGTGCTTTGCATCACAGGATGGCTACCCCAGCAATTACTGAACTATAACAAAGTGAGTGCCGGGCCTCTTTGTGTGTGTGTGTGTATATAGTGTGTGTATGTATATATATATATATATATATATATATATATATATATATATATATATATATAGAGATAGATAGATAGATAGAGATATAGGTATATAAATATAGAGATATATAGAGATATATTTTTTTCATATTCCTTCCAATAGAAAAGGCACTCCAGTCGTTTTTTTTCCAAAACAAACGATTTTATCAAAAGTGGATATCACCAAATGTATACATTTTCGGGATCAGCGCCCCTTCCTCAGGGTACAATCCACAATAAAAAGAGCAGCAAATTTTTTATTGTGGATTGTGCCCTGAGGAAGAAGCTCTGACCACAAAAATGTATGCATGTGGTGATAACCAAGTTTGATAAAATCGTTTGTTTTTGAAAAAACGACTGGAGTGCCTTTTCTATTGGAAGGATTGTATGGACTATCTAAAGTGCACCCAGCCTAGCTGTGACCACTGAGTGCCAGCATACAGAGAATATATATGCAGTATATATTTATATACATACACACACACACACACACACACATACACACACATACCACAAATAATAGGTTTAAAATATTTTCTATGTATTGATACGTGTATTCTATGAAAGATATATAAAATTATAATAATTATTTTCTATTAAAAAAAATTGTCACACTCAGAAAATAAAAATTTGATTCCTTGAATGCATAATGCAGGGTTACCAATTTACTTATGAAACCCATGCTGCATTCAGGCCCTCGGAGTGTCTCCTCATGTGATTAATAAGGGTTTTAGTTTTAGTAAAACACTTGCTGCATTCAGAACATTTATATGGTTTCTCTCCTGTGTGACTCCTCTGATGTATAACAAGTTCTCGCTTTGCAGCATAACACTTGCTGCATTCAGAACATATAAATGGTTTCTCTCCTGTGTGACTCCTCTGATGTAGAACAAGTTCTCGCTTTGCAGCATAACACTTGCTGCATTCAGAACATATAAATGGTCTCTCTCCTGTGTGACTCCTCTGATGTAGAACAAGTTCTCGCTTTGCAGCATAACACTTGCTGCATTCAGAACATATAAATGGTTTCTCTCCTGTGTGACTCCTCTGATGTCTAACAAGTTCTTGCTTTGAAGCAAAACACTTGCTGCATTCAGAACATGTAAATGGTTTCTCTCCTGTGTGACTCCTCTGATGGTTAACAAGTTCTTGCTTTGTAGCATAACACTTGCTGCATTCAGAACATATAAATGGTTTATCTCCTGTGTGACTCCTGTGATGTATAACCAGGTTTTGTTTTGAGGTAAAACATTTGCTGCATTCAGAACATTTATATGGTCTCTCTCCTGTGTGACTCCTCTGATGTTTAACAAGTTCTTCCTTTGTAGCATAACACTTGCTGCATTCAGAACATGTAAATGGTTTCTCTCCTGTGTGACTCCTCTGATGTCTAACAAGTTCTTGCTTTGAAGCAAAACACTTGCTGCATTCAGAACATGTAAATGGTCTCTCTCCTGTGTGACTCCTCTGATGGTTAACAAGTTCTTGCTTTGTAGCATAACACTTGCTGCATTCAGAACATGTAAATGGTTTATCTCCTGTGTGACTCCTCTGATGTCTAACAAGTTCTTGCTTTATAGCATAACACTTGCTGCATTCAGAACATATAAATGGTTTCTCTCCTGTGTGTCTCCTCAGATGTATAACAAGTTCTTGCTTTGAAGCAAAACACTTGCTGCATTCAGAACATGTAAATGGTCTCTCTCCTGTGTGACTCCTCTGATGCTTAACAAGTTCTTGCTTTGTAACATAACACTTGCTGCATTCAGAACATGTAAATGGTTTCTCTCCTGTGTGTCTGCTCCGATGTCTAACAAGTTGATACTTTGTAGCATAACACTTGCTGCATTCAGAACATATAAATGGTTTCTCTCCTGTGTGACTCCTCTGATGCTTAACAAGTTCTTGCTTTGTAGCATAACACTTGCTGCATTCAGAACATGTAAATGGTTTCTCTCCTGTGTGACTCCTCTGATGTCTAACAAGTTCATACTTTGCAGCATAACACTTGCTACATTCAGAACATGTAAATGGTCTCTCTCCTGTGTGCCTCCTCTGATGGATGAGAAGATGTGATTTATATGTAAAGCGTTTGTCACACTCAGAGCACAGATGTGGTTTCTCTCCTGTCAGACTCATCATGTTTTAGTTGAGAAACTAAAGCGTTGTTTAATGGGTGTTCTGCCCAGAAAATAGGAATAACTTTGGTAAATGCCCCAGAGGTAGAAGAAATTACTTCATTAGTTGCCTTGCCCCTTTCCACATTGTCTTCTAATATTCTTAGTGCAAATCCTGCTCAATTGTCCTGAAAAAAAGTAATGTAAAAGAATAAAATGTTATCAGGTAACTTAATGGTAGAAATAGAATATAAAATACTGTATATAGTAAAGGAACATGAAGCATATCTCTATACAATAACAAAGAGCACTTAGCAATTTGACACCATATAAGAACAATGATCAGTGACTAAAGGGGTGTACACACAGAGAACTTTCAATAGGAGATTTTGACTAGATAGTCAAAATCTCCTAGAAGGTTAGCCAAAATCTCCCTATTTTTCTCCTGCTTAGTCAAAATTGTCTAGCAACATGTAACATGTGCAGAGAGCTACATTGCAGTGTAAAAATAATGCAGCCAGTATTTACCTGGGTTGGGATCGTTTTGTCTACAAGCATTGGGTCGACAGGGTCATTAGGTCGACATGAGTTTAGGTCGACAGGTTAAAAGGCAAAGCAAAATGGTGGTTTTCTGTGTTTTTTTTTTTTTTTAACTAAAATGTCGACATGGACACACGGCACACTATTTTATTCTCCCTCCACGCCCTAGTGGATGGTAGGGCATGAAATACTGCTCTTTTAGCTTCAGAACAGGCAGGCATAGACCAAGACACTCACTCATCTCGATATTAGCAGGTCCAAGCCTCTAGCCTGCTTTCGTCCAGCCACATAACAATACTCGCTCTGCTCCCAGGCATCTTATCCTTTTTAAATCCACTTCAGAACTCCCAGTTCAGGAGAGTAAACTAAAACCTGGTGTGTAGTGTGGGAATGGTCTAGCACCAAATCCCTACAGCCACCTCAAAACCTTGGACCGTAGCATCCATTTCATACCTGCCTGGGATTTATACCACTGACATCAGCAGCCACAGTGTCACATACCTGCCATCTAGCAGTTTTCCAGCTGGCTTCCTACAACAGATAAATGTGTAAACACAAATATATCATTACTGGAACGTTACGTGGCCCCTGGGGCGTGGCCTGACTGACGCAATTGTTTGTGGAAGCGGAGGAGAGAGCTGCGATCCCGAGAGCTGTGCCGCGTGGTGAATCCGTTCCTGCACATATCCAGTGTGTAGCCGGGGAACCGTGAGTGCACTGAGAGGGTCTCTCTCTCCAACCGCAGTTGTAGCTGATTGCCAGTGAGGATTACATTTTATGCCAGGTGGTTCTTAAGCCCAACGCTGACGAATGCTGTGGTGCGCTTAACGTACTTTGAAGCCTTTTAAATATTTTATTTAAATAAACCAAACGATATTGCACTATTGGGCGCCCTTCTCCTCTATTTTGTTTGTGTATATATATATATATATATATATATATATATATATATATATCTATATCGGAGTCCAATCCTCCACCCACCTCTGTAAACATGCAAGCTGATTGCTCAAAGGCAGGCATATACCAGAGAATAATATAGCATCTTTTTCAAGTGATCATACAACCGAGGGTCACATGTAGGACCATGTGACGCTAAGGGGAGGAGAGCAGGTATCCGCCGTCTCTCCCGATGCTGGAAGAAAGGGACAAGTGCCTGACGTCACTCATCTCCCGGTCATGTGATCCATCACATGTTTCGGGTAGGATGAGTATCTGGGTGGTGTCTTGGATGGTTCGGACGTCCGCGGACATGTGGTACATCACATGAACCCAGAAGTGAGTGGTCTATCACAGGTTCCGGATAACCTGTATACCTAGGTGACGTCTTAAGATGTTCACAGGTCATGTGATACGTCACATGATCCCGGAAGGCGGTTCTCATAAAATCGAATTATTTAAGCATCTGGTTGCTAAGCAACTAAAGATCATTCTCAGGGCAGTATTCAATGAGGCTAATTCGCCATGTGTGCTATTTTCGTGCTGTAAGGCGATTTTTTTGACTAAAAAAGTGAATCACCCTATTCAATGACCAGATGGCGAATACATTTCAAGGTTATTATCGCCATGCTTCACCGTGTAGCAATTGCTATCTTTTTATGGTGAAGTGGAATGTGAACTTTTAAATTAAAGTTGGTTTTATATTTGGTAATAAAAAAATCAGGAATTTTATTATGTGAAGGGGCATGCTATTTTTATTCATGTGCTTATAGCACATGAATATATATTTAATTTAAAAAAAAAATATTATTTTTTTTTTTACACAGAGCAGCCAGCAGGGGGCCGGGAGCCGCTCATTAGATATTCATATATTCATTGCACCCGATCATTACATATGCAGGATCGGGTGCAGTGAATACCCGGTCCCCTGCTGATTCTTCCGGGGGGCAGCCTGTGCTGCCTGGCTCCCGAGGAACCTACCTCCCCCCCACATACGTTCTGGGGCAGGCAGGGAGACTTCCATCTCCATGCCTGCCACCGTCCTCAGGCTCCCTGCGGCGTCCGCCGCAGGAGTTCAAATTCGAGGACAGGGGCAGCGAGCGTCTGCCTCATTGAATACTGGGTACAGCGAGGCTCCGGAACACGGCGGGCAGTGGCGACTGTGCAGCAAATCCTAAACAGGATTCGCTGCACACCGTGATTTTTAACATTGAATACTGCCCTCAGATGTGTGCTCAGACTGCAACGGCACAGAAGATACAAAATAGACAGATATTTTAATTGTAATAAAGTCTAGAAAAATTTATTTATATATGTATAATATATATATATATAATATATATATATATATAATATATAATATATATATATATATATATATATATATATATATATATATATATATATATATATATATATATATATATATATATATATATATATATATATATATACACACACACACACACACACACACACACACCATAAGATGTAACTGTTTATATATTATATCTTACGGGTTATACAAATAGTTATAATATGTACTTTATAAAAATATTCACAAAAAGGTATGATAAAAATTAAGCAGTCCCCAGTTGATAGAGTAAATATAAAAGATAATCTCTCTGATGGGTTATCATATTACTCATAGACAGAGCAATTCGAATATATAAATATAGTAGTATAAATGCAAAGAAAAAATTGATAGAAACATAAAAAAGAAAAAAAATCTAAAAAAAGAAAAAAAATATAAAAAAAGAAAAAAAATCGGGACAGCAGATTGGGTAAATAGTGTGGGACGAACGTGAGATATATGTCAACGACTATCCCCAAGCGATCGTCACAGTGTGCAGAAGGGGATGGCGGAGACAGGGACTCACATCAACGAGAAGCAGGAAAAAGAACAAAAAGGACAAAATGAGTTTAAATTACTGAATTTCATTTCATGGTCTCATTAAGGCCATCGGGATGGATGGAGTTGAACTTCAAAGTCCAGAACACTTCTCTTGCACAACAGATTTTATCGATCTCCCCCTCTAGGTGTATGCGGGATCTGTTCTAGGCCTACGATTGTGAGACAGGTAGGATTACTCTGGTGCTGGGTCTTATAGTGTCGAGACACTATGTTTCATGAAGCCCTTGATGATGTTCCTACGATGTTCCATAAATCTAGTGTGTAACGGCCTAGTTGTACTTCCTATATATGGGAAGATTACATCCGCATTTAAGTAAGTACACCATATAATCTGAATCATTTCATGAAAGATCGAAATGAATATGGATTTTCCCGTGGGAATACAAGAACAGATGTCAGGTCAGACGTCTCGGAATATAGGTGCACATCGTGCATCTTGTTTTCACACATCTATAAAAACAATTTGGCTTTATGGAAATCAATGTTCTGTTTGTATTATCGGTTTCTTTGTTGTTTATCATATCTTTTTTGAAGTGGCTAGTATTGTTTTTAAAGATTAATTTTTCTTGTAAATGATACGTGTTTTTTTTTAGGAATAATATGACACAATATTTTAATATCACACAATCTATAATATTCTAATACGTGACATAATATTCTTAATATCTATTATCTAGCTCTATCATCCTTGTGATCTTTATTGGTTTTAGGTCTATCTTTCTGTTGATTTTTTGGTCTTAGGAGTTCGGTCGTATCCATTTGAAGAACTTCAGAAAGGGATTTAGTCAGTAATTCCTCCGGATATTCTTTTTCTCTAAAGGATTCTAATAATTCCTCTGCTTGTTGGAAAATAGGATTTTGGGTACCTACAGCTAAATCCTTTTCTCGTAGTCCATATGGGATACTGGGTTCAATACTATGGGGATAGAGTTCCTCCGTAGGAGACACAGGCACATAAGATCTTTCACTGTGGGTGCACTGGCTCCTCCCCTCTATCACCTCCCACTTCCTCTCAGTTAATGAAAAACTGTGCTGTATGAGGAGGTAGGTGAATAAGTCAGTGTGGTGAGATTTGCACCAGCACACCACAGTCAAACAAGAAACAGCAGGTGAATACTTAATATACAGATGTCACCTAGCAATTGAAAATTGTCAGAATTGACAACAAAACAACAGTATGTTAAGTTTCAGAGGTTAGACCTCACTGGTCCGACTGGACAGCAGAGTATCCACACAGAGGTGGGTTCCCAGTATCCCATATGGACTACGAGAAAAGGATTTACCGGTAGGTACCCAAAATCCTATTTTCTCTACCGTCCAATGGGATACTGGGTTCAATACTATGGGGAGGTCCCAAAGCTACCAGAACGGGCGGGTATATGCGGAGTCTGCTGTAGAACCGCTTGACCAAACTGGGAATCCTCCCTGGCCAGAGGGTCAAACTTGTAAAATTTTACAATGTGTGTTGACCTGACCAAGATGCAGCTCTGCAGAACTGTGAGGCCGAGACACCTCGGGCAGCTGCCCAGGAAGTCCCCACTGATCTGGTTGAATGAACCTTCAACGAAGGCGGTAGTGTAAGACCAGTCATTCTGTAAGCCTGTTGTATAGTGTATCCAACAGGCAATGGTCTGCTTGGATGTTGGATAGCCCTTCTTTTGTGCATCATACAGCACGAAGAGGCAATCTGACTTTCGGATCCAAGCAGTATGTTTTACGTACACCTTAAGTGTATGGACCACATCCAAAGAAGGAGGGGTGTCAGGATGAGCTGCCCTTGGAGCAGCAGATCCTCTCTGAGATGTAGACGCCATGGATCTTCCACTTGCATTACCTGAAGATCCCTGTACCAGACCCTTCGAGGCCAATCTGGCGCCACTAGGATGGCTTCTGCTCTTTGCAGCCAAATTCTCCTTTGCACTTGCACCGAGAGGTAGTGGTGGGAACAGGTATACCAGCCAGTAACTCCAGGGCCAAGTCAGGGCATCCACTGCTTCCGGATCCCTGGTCTGTGAACAGTACTTGTCCACCTTGTGATTTAGCCGAGAGGCCATGAGGTCTATCCAAGAGGAGCCCCCACAGATCCGTAATGATCCTGAACACATCGGGATGTAGTTCCCATTCCCCTGGGTGTAGGTCTTGACGACTGAGTAAGTCCTCCTCCCAGTTGTCCACTCCCGGGATGAATACTGCTGACAACGCCATCACATGTTGTTCTGCCCAGGAGATTATCTGGTCTCTCACATGCAAGTCAGGCTCCTTGTTCCTGCTATAATAAACCGCCCTCAACTCCAACTTGTTGATGTGTAACCTGGATTCCAAGAGAGACCATCTGCCTTGAAGACGGATTCCCTGAATCACCGCACTCCAGCCTCTTAGGCTGGCATCCTTGGTTAACAGGAGCCAATCCTGGATCTGGAAACACCGACCTGCCAGGAGATTGGTTGAGTTCAACCACCATTGGAGTGAGAGCTTGGCCTGAGCCAACAGCCGAATCCTTCTGTGCATCTGAAGGGGGGACCCCGACCACCTTGCCAGAATATCCAGTCCAATGTTCTGGAATGGAATCGGCCAAACTGGAGTGCTTCGAAGGAAGCCACCATCTTGCCCAAAAGTTTGAGGCAAAGATGAACAGTCAATTGAGGGGTCATTAGCACCTCCTCCACCAACAGCTGAAGAGCTGTTACCTTCTCCATCGGTAGAAAAACCTTCTGTTCTACTGTATCTAGGATCATACCCAGAAACAGCATTTTCTGTTTTGGGACCAGCAATGACTTTGGTAGATTCAAAATCCACCCATGATGAGTCAATGTCTTCATTGTCAGCTGGATTGCACTCCTCAAGGCCTCATCCGATCCTGCCTGGATTAGCAGGTCGTCCAGGTATGGTATTACATTTACCCCTTGGTGAGGAGACACATAATTTCCGCCATTATCTTTGTGAAAATGCGTGGTGCCGTGGACAGACCGAACGGCCAAGCCTGAAATTGATAATGGTCGTCACCCAGCGCAAATCTTAGGAACATTTGGTGCAGGGTCCATATAGGTATGTGAAGGTAGGCATCCTTCACATCTATGGAGGCTAGGAACTCCCCTTGTTCCAGACTGGCAATTACAGAGCGAAGCGACTCCATTCTGAACTTGAACACCTGAAGAAAATAGTTCAAGGATCTCAGATTGAGAATGGGTCTTACCGACCCGTCCGGTTTTGGTACAAGGAAGAGGTTTTAATAACAACTCTGACCTTGTTCCTGCCTCGGAACCGGAATAACTACCTTTGACTGAAGTAGTCTCTGTATGGCTCCCTGAAGGAGTGTACGATCCTGTTCCGATGCTAGAAAGGCTGATCAGAAGAAGCTTCTGGGGGAGGCCTGGCAAACTCCAGCCTGTAGCCCTGCAAAATAAGATTTCAGGCCCAGGGATCTAGGCACGAGTCTTCCCATACGTGGCTGAAGTGTGACAGTCGAGCTTGAGAATGTCTCGTGGTGGGCAGACCCCGTCATGCCGAGGACTTGGAGGCAGCTGCAGTGGCCCCACGGTCCTTTTGTCCTGAGGTATTAGTCTCTTTGAACTTACCTCTGGATCCTCTGTTGGCATTTGAGGCACCCCTGGCCTTGAAGTGGGTTCTGGTGCTGGATGGGAGTCGTGATGGACGAAATGCAGCTTGTGCTAATGGGAGAAATGTGGACTTACCAGCCGTGGCCTTGGAAATCCACTCATACAGCTCACACCCAAACAGTCTATCGCCCGCAAAGGGAATGTCACGCTGCGTTTTTGAGTCCGCGTCTGCTACCCACTGACATAGCCACAGGGCTCTTCTGGCCGACACAGCCATGGCTGAAATGCGTGCATTTATAGCACCCAGCTCCTTTTGTGCTTTTCAAAGCACCTTTGCTGTGTCCTGAATGTGGTGCAGCTTTTCACCTAGCTGTGCGACAGACATGTCCCCCGACAAATCCTCTTGGATTTGTGTGGACCAGGTATAAATGGCCTTGGCCATCCAACAGCTGGCTAGAACAGGATGCTGTGAAGCCCCACTTGCTGTATACATGGACTTGAACTGTAGCTTTAAGTCTCCTGTCAGCTCCATCCCTAAGAGTGGATACTCCCGGGACTGGAAGCAATACCTTCCTTAAAAAGGTGCGAAACTGAGGAGTCCGCAACAGGTGGCTCCTCCCACATTTTCCTACCTGCAGGGTCAAAGGGATATGTATTAACAAACCGCTTAGTTAATTGGAACCTCTTTTCCCGGTTCTTTCATGCGGTTTTAAAAGCGCCCTCTAGTTCCGATTGTTCCGGAAAATAGAGGTTGCCTTTTCTGTCATAAAGAAGGAATCATCATCCATGGCATTCCTCTAGAGCAGGGGTGGGCAACTATTTTGGCTGGGGGGACGTTTAACAAAACTAGTAAATATTCGAGGGCCGCACACAATATCTTTTATATATATATATATATATATATATATATATATATATATATACATACATACACACACACATATATATATATATACACACATACATACATACATATAGGCCATGTACTGCGGAGGACTCTGTAGGAATTGGTCTGTATTGGTTACAGATGTGGCTGCTAATTTGGTAGGATAAACAGTGGTGGCAGCACTGGGAGGATGGGGGCAGCATCTGCCTGGCATTCCTCTCTCTTCAGGACCAGCGGTCCAGTCCAGGGAGCTGGGAAAACACCCTATGGATGGAGCATCCATTCTAGCAATGTGCGGGGCAAGAAGCAGAGGCTGGGGAGTGTAACAAAAATAAATGGACACTACCTGGAGGACCAGCACATATAAAGTCAGACCAGATGTGCACACCATCTGCCACTCCTCTTCCTGTGACAGGGGTGTGCTGGCCTGGCTTTCTGTTTTGGGCAACAGGGAGACTGTCTGTGTCTAGCACCGCATGTCAGTCATTGTCAGGGGCGGATCCAGAAAAAAATAACTGAGGGAGCACCATAGGGAAAAGAGCATGTGCTGGAAAAATGGGGATGGCCTTGAAATAGGAAATGGGGAGACATTAGATGACGTAAAAGATGATGAGGAGACAGGGGCATAATTAACGCTTTGTGAGCCCCATAGTGAAATTATGAAAGGTCCCCCCTCTCACCCATTACAATGCCTTTCAGGTTGGGGGGGGGGGGGGAAGAGTGAGTGAGACAGAGGATGTTGGGGAAGAGAGAGACAAAAGGGAATACAAAGCGAGAGTGTCAGGGAAAGACAGTAATGAGAGAGGGTGACAGGGAGAAAAAATAATTAGAGTGAGAGAGGGTATCGGATGGACGGAGGGGTAAGCAGAGAGGAGAGGGTGCAGAGGAGAGGATTCAGGGAGAGGAGGTGCGGTAGAGTGGAGGAGGGAGAGCGGAGGAGAGGTGGAGGAGGAGAGGATAAAGATGAGTGGAGGAGAAGAGGAACAGAGAAAGGAAAGTGGAGGAGAGGGGGAGAGGAGGAAGGAGAGTGGTGGAGGAGGAGCAGAGGATGAAGAGCAGAGACGAGGGGGAGACAAGCAAAGGATGCAGGAGCGAGAAGGTGAGGTGGAGTGAAAGAGGAGGAGCAAAGGAGAGGGGAACCAAAGGAGAGAAGGCAGTGAAGAGGAGGAAGGGGAGCAGAGTAGAGGAGGGGTATCAGAGGAGAGGAGGAAGGGGAGCACAGGAGAGGGGGAGAGGAGAAGGGGGGCTGGAGGAGTGGGTGTGGGGGAAAGGTGAGGTGGAGTGGAGGAGGAGAGGAAGGTGAGCAGAGTAACAGAGGAGGGGGGAGCGGAGGTGACTGAGGAGGTGCATAGGAGAGGGGGTGCAGAATGAAGGAGGAGGAGCAGACAAGAGGAGGAAGGAGTGGAGTAGGAGCAGAGGACAGGAGGAAGAGCAGAGAGGAGATGGAGAGGATGAAGGGGAGCAGAGGTGGAGCCCAGGAAGGAGAATCAAGGAGCAGAGGAGAGGGGGACCAGTGGAGAGAAGGGAGAGCAGGGGTGTTAAATAGCTGTTACAGCAAGATGTCCCTCCTAATCTGCTCTGTGTTTCCCCCCTCTGTACCTCCTCTTATGGGCGCTGCACTCTCCCTAGGATGGATCTCCTCTGCTCTGTCTGCGCCGTGAATCTCCCAGCAGCAGCGCAGGGTCTCCACTCTCCAGCTCCCACTTCCCAGCGCCGGGTCTGCTCCCCTGTCTCTGCGGGTGCCTGGTCTCTTCTTCCTGCTCCTGGAGGATCTGTGCAGCACACAGTAGCAGCGCAGCGTCCCCAGCTCCCGCTCCCCAGCCCTGGGTCCGCTCCTCTCTCCGCGGTGCCTGGTCTCTTCCTGCGGCTCACTGTGCTTGTTCTCCCTGCGCGCCGGGACTGCTTCTGACAGTGCCTGAACTGGCGGTATGCTTTGCATAATGATTACTTTTTTTTACTGCTGCCCGCCGCCGTTCGTACCGGCTGTGCATGCCGCGCACAGCATTTCTGGGAGCGTGGGAGGTGGTGGTGGGGGTGATGTGGCCGCACCAACCAATGGTGGGGAGGTGGCTGCCACGTCATCGTGTCCCCTCCCACGCTCCCAGTAATGCTGTGCGCGGCACCCACAGACGGGCAATAACGGCGGCAGCAGTAAAGTAATCATAATGTATGTTATGTTTGTCCTGACGCTGACAAGCGGCTATAGTCGGGCCGCTTGTCATAGTAATATGTCAGTGCGGCGGGCCAGACCTAAGCGTCTCGCGGGCCGCCTGTTGCCCACCTCTGCTCTAGAGGAAGGTCTAAAACCTCTCTTATAGCTCTTATTAAGGACTAGGGCCCCTGTGCCAGAGCCTGCCCCTGAACAGATCTCTGTTCTTCCTCCCCTTCTTCAATTAAATCCTCCTCTGTCTCAGAGGAAATCACTGCTGCAGGCCTTTTCTGAGGCTGTGCAGGAAGGGGGTGAGAGCAATGTTCCCTCTAATTTTACGAAGGCTGTGTGCGGCAAAAGATTTTGGCTGTGCAACTTTGGAAGAAAATTAAAATTTTTGTGCGTCACTTATATATAACTGGAAAATGACGTTCAGCATTTGTGTTAACTTTACTTCAAAATGATATTAAACATTTAAACATTGAAAACACAGCACACAATGTAGTTAATGGGTGAAAAACACATTAATTGAGTCCACAACTGCAAAAAGGGACCACTGCTGCTTTGTGCGCTCTGTTGTAATGTCTGTGCGCACGCTCGGCGAGTTGTGTGCGCGTGCACACGCGCACAGCTTAGAGGGAACACTGGGTGAGAGTATCAACCCTTGCAGAAAATATGGATACTTTTGTCTGCACTCTCTGGGTCTGCTGTTATTAGCAGCCAACTGAGAATAAATAGAGTCCAGCAGTGTGAATTCTGTTGGCCCACACAGGCTCTCTTTCAACCTGTGACCCTCCACGCAACTGTGGGGGCATCCCACTGACCTGTGGGATAGCCCCACTTGCTGTGGTGACATACATGGTTCACAGGTAACCTGTGATTGAGATGCAAATTTCATGCTGCAAACCACCATTTTGCTTTACAGTCACCACAATAACACACTTCACTCACACTATCTGTGTACAGAGTGAATATATATATATAGCAGTATAGACTCTAAGTGTAAGAGACTAATTGCAGTGTGTTAACAGCGCTTATTAATAGTCAGTGGGGTAAGAATCAGAGCTACTTGGGGACCAGTGTACCTTGTTTAACCTAAGCTCACTTGATCTGAGAGCAGGTTCTGTTATAATACATAGAAGGACAAGTGGGGGAGTCTTCCGCACAGGACATAAATCACCAATTAAAAAAGTAATAGTGTGGCCCCCTATTTTCAATGTGTGGCCGTAGCCAATAGTTTATCAAGGGGTGTGCTACCACTGACACTTAAATGGCAATTTAAACAGAAAGAAAGAACAGTGTGTCAAAGTGTGGTGCACCTCTAGGACAATTAATTACAACAATAAGAAATAACTTTTATTGGGTATCTCTAAAAGCTGCAAAATATTAAAAACATACATATGACACAAAAAAGTGAGGGTGGTGCGTGTTTAAAAACTGCACGTGCGGGGATTCTCCATATGCGCTGTGAGATCTCTCTTATTCTAGCAGAGACTCAGCACCACAATGACTGTATGTTGCATGTAACAATCTCATATGATACAGATGTGAAGATTTCAACTTATGATACAATGTATGAGTCTAAAGGCCCCCATACACTATACGATTTGGGCATGATTTCACTCGATTCGGATGAATCGGGCCATGAAATCGGCCCAAATCGCATGTTTTGACATCCCCTCCGATCCGATGTCCCGTGCACATCGGATCGGAGTCGGGCAGTCGGACCGGCTGTACATAAGATTTCCTAAATCTTATGTGCAGCCTCCGGGCGGGGGACGCCAGAGCCGGGCAGGGGGAGAGCCGGGCAGAGTCAGCGGCGGCAGATGCTGAGACGGGGGGGGGGGGGGGCGCAGGAGAGCCGGGCTGGTGTGCGGGGGTGGACGCCGGTGAACTGACGAGGGAGCTGGGCGCAGGAGGACTGGGGACAACTTTGCATCTGCAAATAAAAAAAAAAACATTACAAATGAATGGGCAGCCAGTGATTGGCTGAGAGAGTTCTCAGCCAATCAGCAATTGTCTGAGAGAGCGCTCAGCCAATCAGCAATTGTCTGAGAGAGCGCTCAGCCAATCAGCAATTGTCTGAGAGAGCGCTCAGCCAATCACTGGCTTCCCATTCATTTGTATTGTTTTTTTTTCCCTGGCTTGCAGTGCAGAGTGAGAGTCCCCGATCCTCCTGACCAGCTCCCTCGTCTGTTTACCGGCATCCACCCCCGCACACTGCCTGTGTCACCAGCCCGGCTCTCCAACGCCCCCCCGCCCGCTGCCTATTTGACAGCTTACTAAGCCCGGCCCCTCGCCCGCTGATTCTGACCGGCTGTCCCCCTGCAGCTCCCCGGGAGTTTCATATATTAAATCGCATGGCGATTTATCATATGCAAAACTTGGCACATCAAGTGCCTCATCATGTGTGAAACCTCCCGGGGAGCTGCCGGGGAAATCAGGTCCGACTTTTACCTAGGACAAGTCGGGCTAATGTATGGGGGCCTTAGCAGTTGAAAATTGAAGCTATTCAGATTGGATGCAATAGTTGGCCAGGAGTCGTGTAGCTAGTTAGCATGCGGGAGTCTCGTTCGTTATCGGAATTAACTAGACAAATCGCTCTGTTAGAGGTGTTCCCCCATCCTGAACCTTCTGTGAGGGGATTCTAACAACTGCCTATCCTTTGTCTCCGAGATTTGATCAATAACCTGTGTTCCTTTACTGCATGCAGGAGAATAATCAAATCGACACACACACACACACACACACACACACACACACACACACACACACACACACACTGGAGTATCAATGAGAGGTTCTGAAGTTTATTAGTCTATGGTTGCATATTTATTCAATTCTTATCTTTATACAGAATGGGTTTTACACATATAATTGCCTTCCATTCCTATACACAAATTACTACTAATTGACACACCAACTTGTTTACATCACTACTGAGATTTGGTTCCCCCACATCTCCTGGGCGTACAGCCAGAAATACAGATAAGCTTTGTACCCCTTCTAAAAGATTTACGAGTCTCCTTCAAGGAAATAAAACTTTAGCTACACAATTAATTATAATGAGAACACCTTACATTACATATATGATGCATACAAAATGGCATATATGGCACTACATAGAATAACCACCAATCTGCCTCTCTCAGCTCTAACTAGTTACGCAACCCCCGGCCAACTATTGCATCCAATCTGAATAGCTTCAATTTTCAACTGTAAAGGCCACCATACGAGGGGCGGCGGTACGCGTCCTCCGACCTTTTTATACCCCCACTATCCACGTCGGCGTGGAGTTGAGAATAGAATAGTGTGGCGAGCGCAGCGAGCCACCGAGCCCGAAGCGTGGCGAGCGCAGCGAGCCCCGCGAGGGGACGCGGATACCTTCACAGGTAAACGCGTCCCTTCGCGGGCTTCACAGGTATCCGTGCTCGCCGGGCCCCCACCTTTAGCGTCCTGTGCTGTGCGTCCCGCGTCTGATGCTCTGCCTGCTTCAGGCTGGAGGCTGTGGGCCACTTGAAGTGACAGCACGGGCCGCAATTGGCCCCCGGGCCGGACTTAGGACATGCCTGTTTTAAGATATCACTTTTCTATCTATTCACTAAAACACCATCGGTGTGTACATGTATGTGTGGTTTTTAACCTATAAATTCACTGCCACCTCCCATCGCATGTCATAAGGGAGTTTTATAGTATGGAATATTAAAAGTAAAATTTTATGTATATATTTTTTGTCTAGTGCGCTCCCAAATAACAGTCCTTTTCTCTCTTGTGGCTAGACTTTCCCAAACCTCTCATGTTGCAATAACAAGTACTTGATAAGAACGGCCATTACCTTATGATCTCAGGCCTTCTGAATTATAAACCGCTAACCATTGTGTCTCTCGATGGCCCTATCTCCAACCAGATCCCCTTTTGAAGGAAGGTTTGTCTAGCTATCCAGAATATTAGACAGGCCTGCCCGATTGTTATGGGGTATGTTAATATAGTGTTCGATGTCAAAGTAGATAAAAATACCCCAGTACTCAAGGTCTCTGCTAAACTCTCGCCTGGCCCACCAGTAGCATTTCAGTTTATTGCCCGAATTTGACCTGTATGATATCTTGCGCAACTATACATATTATTCTCCGGTTCATAACTCCTTGTTCTATGTGACAAGCGGACATTACAACATTCTAGCTCTATAGATATAATACTTATCTCTTGGTCTGATCATGCCCCAATTCCGTAGTGCTGGAACATTTCTAACAATTTTGTCCCCCTGCCCGCGGAGTCTCACCTCATCTTTGCTCTGACCTTATCGCCAAACACATTAAGTATATTGTTCCTTTCATGGCTACTAAGGCCCCTTACGACACTACCATATTAACTAGTGTTCACTCTAGAAATTGTGCCGTGCAGGGCGCTGGGGGGCAGCCGACGGCAAACTTGTGGGCGGTCCCGGGCAGCCAACGTCACTAAAGTGGGCGGGCCCGCCCGGCGGCGTCACTAAAGTGGGCAGGCCCGGCCGCGCCTTAGATGCTGTCACCACAGGGGGAAGGTGCCTTGATGCCGGGGAAGCGCCGGGCATCGCCGTATAAGGCAGCACTGGACTTCCCCGTGCAAGGCGTCGGGCAGGCACCAGGCTGTTTTAGCGGGGCGCTGCTAGAGGGGCAGGGCGCATTTTGCCCTTTAAAAAACGGGCAGGGCGCAGCGCCCCGCTAAAACAGCCTAGCGGGAACACTATTAACATTTTGTTGCGCATTCAAAGCAGTAGTTAGAGGGACTGCTATACAAGCTGGTGCTAGACTTGAGAAAAAAACCTCAATTCCAATCTGACGTAGGGGTATATTCACTCGAAGTGGGATCCATTTCGACATTCTTTTTTTTTGGAATGGAACAGACATGGGCTATTCAAATCAGCAGCCAAATCTGACTGTCGATCACCCAGCCGGCACTGTGCCTGGGTGAGTAACAGCGGGACGAAGTGGGAGCCAGGACAGCACCGGGTGAGCGGCACTGAACCAGCCCGGCATGGGTAAGAGATGCGGGAGGATGCAAGCTGCAAGTTATGGTGTCCGCCAGCAGAAAAAAAAATAGAATACAGTCGGCAGCCACGCATGGGAACAGGGATGGACGGCAAAAATTGGCCCAAAATGTTTTATGCAAGGGGTATGCATAGTGCTAATGCTGAACGTCTGTGTGTTTCTTTGATTTTGCATGTTGTATTACTATTCTGGTTTAATTATAATTATTAAAGCAGGACTAATGGTTAATATTAAACTTCTTATTTTCAATTCCATTGACCTTAAGAGTGTGCTTCGTATGTTTTAATACACTTATTATATCTCCATACTAGACAAGTTCTCATTTTCTTCCCACTGTGAAAAATATACTGGTCACGTTTCCAGTATCACCGGCTGGAGTGAAATGGAGGCTAGGTGCTTTGATATATGGTTTCTGCATAGACGACAGAAGGGAGGACGGTAATTGGATAAAAGAAAACCAGTTTTAATAAAGATACGATGGTACAGAAGATGAGGAATGGCACAAGGATAAAGGTGCCCATAGACGGTCCGTTCCCGGACCGTCCGTTCTGTACTATGAGATGCGAGCTCCCGCGCATCTCATTGTACGGTACAAAAAGTATGTGCTGCACATACTTTTTGTACTAGGTACACATCGCATCGAATCACAGTGCATGCACAAGGCATGCACTAGGGATGCGATCCGATGCGCGCTAATTAAGTGCCGAACGGATCCGTTAAACGGACCGTGTAAAGGCACCTTAATACTGTAGATAATGAGTAAACAAAGTCAATGATATGCAATAGTTATTGTAGAGCTTGCAGGTGATTGGGATGAAGAGATGACTAGACTTGAAGGTTTGAAGAAATAAATGAAAACTTGAAGAATTGGATGATTGAATGAAAAATTGGAGGATTGGACAATTGGATGAATACGGGATGGGTGTGCAGACAACCCTAATAGCTGTAACCAGGAGGGATCGCAGAGTAATAACTGTCAGGGCTGGAGAAAGGATGACCCCTTTGGGGGGGGGGGGGGCTAACCTTGTCCAGAGGCGGCAGCAGGGGTGAAGCTTGAAGACAGCGGGTGTAGCAGGATACCGGATAGAGTCTATGGAACAAGAAGTAGCAGCAAGGAGAGTCAGATGCCTAGCATAAGGACATCATTGTACTGACTGCTGGTTTGGCCCAGCAAGTCAGTATTTGAAGGGAGAGCTGCACTGTGATTGGTTGAATGTAAATTGGCAGTGCAGCCTTATAGGAGAAACCAACAAGATGGCCGCTGCCAGGGAGGGCGACAGGTTTCAGAAGCAGGAAGTGTATGCAGCATGCACCAGCCAGCGTGTCCAGCCAGACCCAGAACACTATGGCAACTCAGGCCCCACGCCGTCCAGGCCCCGCATGTCAACGGCGCGCACGCTACCACCGTCACCATGAGATGACAGCGTGACTTCACGCAACCCAGGAACAAGGGAACTGACAGCGGAGGTGAGTGCCAGGGTCTGAATTACCCTGTTAGGTACCCCAGGGGCAGCCATGGCATGGGAGGCATGAGTGGCAGATATGGTGGTCGTGACAATACTGAAGGGAGAATTTCTCAGATTATAGAGAAACTGCTTAGATGAACAACAGTTCAAAACACTAAAGGCCCTTATTCCGATTCACTCTCAGAGGCAAATTCCTTCTCAAGTGGACAAAACCATGTGCACTGCAGGTGGGGCAGATGTAACATGTGCATAGATTTAGATTTGGGTGAGTTATTTTGTTTCTGTGCAGGGTAAATACTGGCTGCTTTATTTGTACAATATAGATCTCACTTTTGAAGTAAAACCTCACCCAAATCTAATTCTCTCTGCACAAGTTACATCTGCCCCACCTGCAGTGCATATGGTTTTGTCCATTTGAGAAGGAATTTGCCTCTGAGAGTGAACTATAATAACCCCCTAAGTCAGGGGTGTCCAAACTTTTTGCGACGAGGGCCAGATTTGGTGAAGTGTAAATGTGTGGCGGCAGACCATTAAGCCTGACATTCTTTGAATTATTATTCACATCAGAATGGTCCCCCACTCTGCCCACACTCTATGTCCCCCGCCTGCCCCTTCACTGAATTTCCCCCAGCCTGCCCCCATTCGCTGTATGTCCCCCAGCCTGCCCCTCCTTCACTGTATGTTCCCCACTCTGCACCTTTCTCTTAATGTCCATCAGTGCCTCCATTCATTGTATGTCCCCAAGCCTGACCCTCATTCACTGTATGAATCCCATTCACTATGTACCCCACTCTGCCCCCATTCACTGTATGTCCCCCAGCCTGCCCCTGCTCCCCCTTCTCTGAATGGCCATCACTGCCTCCATTCACTGTATGTTCCCCAGCCTGACCTCCTTCACTGTATGTCCCCCACTCTGCCCCCTCCCTTCTCTGTATGTTTCCCAGCCCCTTGTGTGAGCCAGAGGAAGGAGAGGCAAAGCAGGCACTGCAAGGACAGGAGATGCTTGGGCTCCCACTGCTGCGCTCCTCCGCTCTGCATGTTACGGGACCAAGCTTCCCCCTTGCTGCCCCCCTCCCCAAACACTGCGGTCACTGTGATTGTAGAGTAGGGTGATATACGATTGCAGCAGCAGGGGTAGGACGCCAATCACATCTGACTGTGGCGACCGGCACCTCCTAACTGTAGCAGACAGTAAGGTAAAGGCACGCTCGCCGGGGCCCCACCTTTAGTGTCCTGTGCTCCCCACATCTGATGCTCTGCCTGCTTCCAGCTGGAGGCTGCGGGCCGCTTGAAATGACAGCACGGGCCGCAATTGGCCCCCAGGCCTGACTTTGGACATGCCTGCCCTAAGTGCTGACCTCTCCCCTCCAGACTACAGGAACATGGCTATAGTAAAACATATTAAAAAAGCCATGAGTAACTCATAATCTACTGACAGGGACACAAAACCCAGGATAACACAGTAATGCTGCCCATGCACTAGGGCGATAATTCGAAGGATTGCATTAATATTCAATAGTTCCCCAAACATGATGCACAGGCCCACCGGCCGTGCAATTTGATCGGGGGAGCAGGGTCCGGAGTGCTGGCGGTGGGTTCAGGAAGTGGGGGCCGGGTTCAGGGAGCGGCACTCAGGTGGCAGCTGAGTGCATCGTTGTAAAGGAAGGCTGTCGAAGGAAGAATTTAAAAAAAAAAAACTATTTAAAACACTGGGCAGCCCTCTGATTGGCTGAGAGAGCGCTGGAGCGCTCTCTCAGCCAATCAGCGGCCACCTGAGAGATGCCTTCAATTGGCTGAGAGCTCTCTCAGCCAGAGGGTCGCCTAGTGTTTAAATTTTTTGAATTCCGTCCGTAGAGATATCTGCAAAAGAGCCTGCCTCCGACCACGCCGGTGTGCACGGGGAAGCCCAGCGCCGCCGTAGATGGCGAAACGTGGTGCTTCCCTGGCAGTGCAGAGACTTCGGAGGGGCCGAGCCAGACCCCTTTAGTGACGGCGGCGACCGGGCCCGCACCTTTTCATGACGGCGCGGCCTGGGCACACCCCTTTTGTGCAGTTGGTGGTGCGGGACTGCCCACAACAGTGACATTTGCAGGTCCAGTCCGTCCCCCTTGCACTGCCCCCGTGCAGCAGCACCCTGCCTGCTACTGTTCCTAGAAGGAACACTATCTGCACATATATCTACCAGTGTGTACCCAGCAATATATCAGTAATACGGACAGTAATGGAAACATTATTAAAAGAAAACTTAAATCCAACAACTTACAGGACCCCAAAACAATCAGGGATTTACTGGGGAAATCTTGTCAAACAAATTAACTTTTTTGACTCCGTGATTGAAAGAATAGATCAAGTTGGTACTATACTCAAAACCATGGGATTGGATTATAGGAGTGGAATGGATAAGAACTTGGTTGCAGAATAGGGAACGTTGTAGTAAATGAACAACAATTTATGCGGTAAAATGCTACCAGTGCAGTACCCCAGTGACCTATACTTGGGCCAGCGCTCTTTAAAATCGAATACCCCTTTCAGATCAGTGTGCCGGGTCCGGTGCTTTTACATTAAACCCAGTTTGCACATTATACATGCGGAGAACCGGGTTTACCCCTTCTAACAACCATTGCCAGGTCGGTTGACCCATGTTATAAGCTAGTGTTCACGATGGATGCAGTTATATTCCCGGCGGTCGGAATCCCGCGTTCAAAAACCCAACACTTTCTCCCTCTATGGGTGTCCACGACACCCATGGAGGGAGAATAAATTAGTGCCTGCTGCGTGGCGAGCCTGCAAGGGGGGTAATCCCCCCCGTCGGAATTTCGACAATCGGGATTTCGTATCAAACCCGTTCACGCTAGGGTCTTTTAGCGCCTGATTTTAAAGGGCAAAATGCGCCCTGTCCCTCTAGAACAGCCGGCTGCCTGTCCCCACCGGTGCACACGGGGAAGCCCAGAGCCGCCGTAGATGCCCAGTGCTTCCACGGCAGTGTTCGGCGGGCCAGGCCCTTCCCCTTTGGTGTTGTGGGCGGGTCTGGTCCACCACCTTTATGCTGCCCCTGTGCAGTGTCCTATAACAGTGGTTCCCAACCCTGGTCCTCAAGTATCCCCAACAGTGCACGTTTTCCAGGTCACCCAGCAGGTGCACTCATTATTCAGACATTTAAAAAGATCCACAGGTGGAGCTAATTAGGTCACTTGTGATAGTGGGGCAGATGTACGAAGCAGCGTTGATGTACGAAGCAGCGTTAAGTGCAAAAATGCACTTAACGCTGGTTAACTGGGGTGGGATTACATTTATGCTAATGTATTACTAGCGCACCTAACGTGCGCTAGTGACAGCCCGCCGAGTTACGCTTGGCGGGGTTGTCCCCTGCAATCCCCCCCCCCCCCCCAGGGATTAACAGCCGGGGCGATGTATTAACAGCCTTCAAGGTGTTAATTCACCCCGGTCGCTTCGCCAGCTCAGGGCTAGCGTTTTCCTATACCCCACTGTGGGGACAACGCTAGCCCTGCTTCTGGCTCAGGCTGCGCAGGAGATCCTGCGGTTTTTGCGTGATCTCACGCATGCCCATTAGAGCCGGACAGGGGGGGGGGGAAGCGCACTGACACAGGGGGAGCCGTTAACGCTGGGCATAACGGCTCTCCTTATCGGCTTGGGGGGGGGGGGGGGGGGGGTGTTAATACATTAGCAAATAACGGGTGTCTGCTTCTCCTCGTTATGCAGGAGAAGCGGGACCCGCTATTTGAGAAGCGCTATGGGGGGGTTAGTATATCTGCCCCTCTGTGTGGAGACCTGGAAAATGTGCACTGTTGGGGGTACTTGAGGACCCGGTTTTGAAACCACTGTGCTAGAAGGAACAGTAATAAGGTTTGATGCGGTCACATCAGCAACCTGGCAGCTACCTGTGTTCTAGGTGCAGTGTGAAAGGGGTATATGGAGTGACATTGCAAATGGTATTAATGGGAATTAATACAAAGGTATGCTACAGTGTAGACACCAGGAGGGGGTGAAACAAATGACAGATTATCTAGTAGACTATTTACAGCAGGGGTGGCCAAATCTGTGCTCAAGATCTACCAACAGTGCATGTTTTCCAGGCAACCTGTGGATCTATAGTAGGAATGAATGCAGCAGGTTTTAAAATGTGACAGTAATGACTGCAGCTGTGCACCAGCTAGGTAACCTGGAAAACATGGACCGTTGGTAGATCTCGAGGACCGGTTTGGACACCCCTGATTTACAGTATATAATAAATCTGAATCAGGCCCAATATGCCTCACATTCTGATTTTCCCATGGGCTAGTCAGTCAAAGAAAGTGGATGATAGGTAAAACTATCGATGGTCAGTGTTTTACTATCGATGGGTGGTTCCAGTATTGCCATCGATGCCCATCCCTACAGTGTACAGGCACTGTGACTGAGGCTGGGGGAGAGCAACATCACAGCAGCCCCTGGTCGCTGCTAGGATCTATACACCGATAACACCCAGCCCACAATTCAGAGTAAAATATGCATTACAGCACGTACTTGTACAAACACAGAGGGAATCGTACGGTTTAGCTGAGTCCTTATAATACATTCGTATAATGTATTCTCTTTTAGACCGATTATCAACATCTAAGCGTCATATTACATACAGCCAGCGTAGGGGGAGGATACAAAGGGGATAAAAACCAGACGATGCTTTAATATCACTCAGAGACTGTGCTGCCATCGATGGAAACCATCGACGCTCGATTCCCCAGCGACGTCCGATAGTCACGTGTACGGTAAAACATAGGCACGTACTAGTACAGATTAAGGTCGCTGCCATCGATGGAAACCATCGACGCCCGATAGTCCAGTGTACTGTAAAACATAGTCACGTACTAGTACAGATCAATGTCTGAGCAGCCGGAGCTGCAGCCAGCCCCCCAGTGTGCTTGTACTGTACATACAGGAGCTCCATGCTCAGCGCTCACCTCACTCCCCGCCACCGCCGGACACTCCCTCACCCCGGTTCTACGCGTTCTCCCGCTGCTGCCTCTGAGACCTGTGGGCGTGGGATGGGAAGCACACGACGGAGAAGGCTGGGCGGGGACACGGGTGAGGAGGAGACTGGGCGGGGACACGGGTGAGGAGACTGAGCGAGGACACATGTTCGCTCTCTCTCATCCCCCAGGCGCACAGAGCAGGTCTCTTCCTGACGTCACCAGGTCATGTGGCTGGACAGCAATAATGGCCGCGGCGGTGTGGGATGTCCCATGATCCTCTGGTCCCACACAGGGCCCCGCCCCCTTCCTGTCCAGCAAGTGCTTCCCCATCCGTACTTCCGGTGCACGGCTCAGGGCCAGTGCATGGTGGGAAATTACCAAAACTGAATGTGATCTAGTCATGGGCAAGACGGTTCATTGGAATTAGTTGAGCCGCACGGCTCAGCTCAGTGAAGTGTGTTGAGACAGTGGTGAGTATTCAATGCCAGTGCGAGGGGGTTAAACTGCGAGGATCGCAGAAAACCAGTGATCCTCGCAGTTTAACCCCTGCGCCGGCCGCTCGCACTATGCAACGTTCCGGGGGAATCCTCGCTGTCACAGAACTGCGAGGATTCCCCTAAACTGCGAGAGCCGCGGCTAGTGCAGCAAACTCGCTGTAATTAGCCTCGGCTCTCGCAGCTTTTGGAGGCACATTCGCAAATTCCCCCTCGCTCAAAAAACGGAGCGAGGGGGAATTTGCAAATGAGGGGGCAGGGCCGGTGCAAGGGTTCTTGGCACCCCAGGCAATACATCTGTCAACTGCCCCCCCCCCCCCCCCCACACACACACACAAACAGGGGATTGTGAGTTGTAGGGGGGCACCGGGTGGGGTCAGGCGGGCACATAGAGGGGAGAATGGGTACAAGGAAATTGTAAGGGAAGGAGGGGGTCACAGTGGGTGGTAATGGTATCTGTCAGGTCTCGCTGGTGTGGGAGAGGATGAAGAAGATGCTCATAATTAGAAACAGTACACATGTACCCACAAAATATGAGACACATCTTGATCCCCCCAATACATACATATATGTGGTTCTCACCACTGTGCATGGCACAGATCTGGTGGCAGTGAAGAGAGCAACAGCAGGCAGGGCCCGTGTATAGAGGCACAGCAGGTCACAGAATGGCCAGTGCTCAGCACTTGATCAGGTTCTGCTACTCCCGGCTAACAGCACCCTGAAGTGCCTGCTAGACGGAGTGCAGCAATTGGTCACACACACCTGCCGCTGGGTGCTTAGAGGGGGTCGAACACATTAGACACCGGGTGCTGGGGGGGGCGGGGGGGTAAGGGGACCGCACATATTAGCCGCCGGGTGCTTGGGGGGGGGGGGACCGCACATATTATCCTCTGGGGGTGGGTGTCCACACACATTAGCCGCCGGGAGCCCGAGTTGGAACGCACACACCAGCGGGGCTGGGGATGTGCAGGGACCGCACACACATTAGCGGCTGGGTGCTTGAGAGGGGGTGGGCGGGGAGGTCGAGGTGACTGCACACACAAGACGTGATGAGTATCGGATGCTGGGGCGGGCTCAGGCACTGCTACCGGGCATGGGTGGCGAGAGGTGCGCTATATACACATACAGTATATGTTGGCAGGGAGGCGCTGCTACATGTTGGTTCTCCCGGCTGCAGTGCACAGCGACAATGTTGTTTGACGCTGACTCTACTGAGGGGCGGGGACGGTTGGTGTGGTGATGGAAGGCTGGTTAGGCGGCTGCTGTCTGATTTATGCGCCTGCCTTCCAGAAACCATGTTTTTTTTTTAAAAAGAGGTGTCGGGAGATAACTGGCAGCCGCTCGTGGGATGCACGGTGCTGCTTCATTTAAATGATAAATAAAGGGCGCCCTCCAGCGGTCAGTGCCCTAGGCAGCTGCCTAAGGCTGCCTAGTGGTAGCGCCGGCCCTGTGAGGGGGGTCAGTTGAATACTGACAGGGTGAGCGGTGACTGCGAGCAAAAAGTCCTGCTCGCAGTCACCGCTCGCCCACGGCATTGAATATATGCCATTGACTCGGTTCTCGAGTCACTACTCATATGTAATTACAGGCACGGGGAGACAGTGCAGGGCTCACAGCAGTGATCTAGTGCGTGCATATTGCGGTGGAACAATGAACACCATACATGCAGCTGCAGGGGAGCAAGCAGTGGGGGTCCCAGACCGGCCTCCAAACCTCAGCATCGATACCATAGCCACGATGCCTGCTGCCATCATGCCAAGCCCCTGTGCCAGCCACCGCTAGAAGTGACTGACATTATTACGCCACACACTAAACTGCCCGACCCCAGCACTTACCTCACTCCCTGCCGCTGCCAGACACACAATGACAGCATTATTTATAGCCCCGCTGCCGCCTGCTTTGAGACTAGACTAGATTAGGAACTGGAGCACTAACATACCCTCCAACTGTACCGATTTAGCCGGTACAGTACCGTTTTTTTACGGTCTGTACCGGCTAAATCAGAGTGTACCGAATGTACCGTTTTTTTAGGCATCCGTCTGGGGCAGCTCTGGCCTCGGCTGCTCACCCTCCCCACGGCTCCCAGGTCCCATCCCTGCATCCCTCTCCTGCTTAGTAAGCAGGATGCTGGAGCAATGCTTCAGTTCTCACCGGCCCTGTAGCGCTGCTAGGGGTAATATTTTCTAGGGGGTGCGGGTCCGCATGTTTGCTGTCCGCCAATGAGCAGTGTGCCGTGTCAGGAGGTGACCAATACGTGGTAAGAAGGAATGGATTCGCAGACACTTCGGGACGGTGCGGTGTCTGCAGTGTCCTTGTGCCCCTCCGCTCTTCCGTGTACAGTACACATGACCGCAATGCTGCTGTGCCGTCTCACCCTGCTCTGCTCCCTCTCCCTGCTGCCGGGGTCCCGGAACCAAGGCAGGGGGGGGAGATACTCCCGGGAGGTGAACGAGAACCGGGACGGGGGAGAGAGTGGTGAGTTCCTATACAGAGGCTCAACCAAGTCTGTGAGAAAGCGCAGTGGGGAGGCTGCTGTCTCTGTGTATTGCAGCATGGGCAGTTACATGTAGGCACTGAGGATGGTGCCCGGGGGGTTACAGGTAGGCAAGGGGATGGTGCGTCATGCAGCTGGCGGACCTCATGTATAAAAAAATGCCCAGTACGCATTCAGAAAGGGGAGTGTGGACACGCCCCCTGTAGCAAGGGCCACTCCCCTTTCTGAATGTGTACCGATTTCTAACATTTATATGTTGGAGGGTATGCATTAAAAGATGACCAGGCGGGCGCATGGAACAGGCTGGGTGTAGTTACATCACAAATTCGCAATGGGGAGAGGCGGCGGTTACATCGATGAGAAGGAATAAACGGGGCGGGGACACGTTTGACTGGGAGGAGACTGGGCGGGGACACGGATTATGGGGAGGAGACTGCGGGGACACGGATTACGAGGAGATGTGTGGGGACACATATTATGGGGAGGAGAGTGGTCGGGAAAACGTATCCGGGAGAAGAGACTGGGCGGGAACTCATCCCCCAAGCGCACAGACCTGGATTTCCCGCCTCGGCATCTCCTGATGTCATCAAGTCATGGGGCTGGACAAAAGTCATGACGGCGGCAATGTCACATGATCCTCTGCTCCCACACAGATCTCCCTCACAGTCAGCGCCCCCTCCTGCCCAGCAACTGATTCTTCAGAGTCCATCCTGGTGACTGTCTTGAGGAACCACAGGAGACCGAGGGGACAGTCTGTCTATCATCCCCCAGGCGCTCTGCACAG
Organism: Crinia signifera; assembly: GCF_055691185.1. NCBI lineage: Eukaryota > Metazoa > Chordata > Amphibia > Anura > Myobatrachidae > Crinia > Crinia signifera. The sequence continues at coordinate 309,447,964 of NC_139220.1, read as the reverse complement.
AGCTGTTCCCCGCCGCGGCTTCTCCTGAGGTACCCATCACCATGATCGTCTGCACCCACACAGCGTCTTCCACAGACGGAGCAGCTGCTTATCCATCCCCCCTGCTGGTACCTGATCATTGTCTTTGTGTGCCCAGGCCCAGTATAGCAGCTGTCTTTGTACTGTGCACTGTGTGGTGAGTGGGGCCCTGGGCACTGTGTAACATCTAATCTTACTCAGCACTGGGGGTGTGAGAGGGAGGAAAGGCAGGTGTGGTATGTGTGTATATAGCACATATAATACACCCATACCCTCCAACTGTACCGATTTTGCTGGTACAGTATCATTTTTTAATCGTCTAAACCCGCAAAAAACAAAGTGTACCGATATTCAGCCGGCCGCGGGTAGTAAACCGTAGCACCCGTTCCCAGTGGTGCTTTGCTGGCCCCAGCCAGCGTGTGTCACGCTGACGTCACACGGCTGCGGCGCATACCCTCCTGCACCCCATCGGCGCATGTTCTGCTGAGGCGCCATGGAGCAGGAGGACCTCCCGCACTCCTCCGCAGGCACATACTCTGCAGAATATACAAGGCATGGTACTTGTGTATTATCTGGGTGCCCGATTTTTTTTAATCTTATGTCATTGTACAACCAAAAATCGGTCGCATCGCATGCGACACAATTGGACCCGATCTTTAATTGTACAGATGCCTGATTCCTATGTTAAATGCTCCCCCCCCAGACCCGATTTTGGATTGTACACCCACCCTGATGGGTAATGACTATGTTAAAAGGCCCCCCATTGTTAACGCCACCCCACTATCAACACCAACCTGAAGCATGGTGAGGGGCGGCGGTACGAGTCCTTCAACGCTTCGGGCTCAGTGGCGAGCGCACTATATAAAATCACTCCACGCCGACGTGGATAGTGGGGGTATGAAAAGGTCGGAGGACGCGTACCGCCGCCCATCAAGGGTTCGCTGCGCTCGCCACGCTTCGGGTTGGCGTTGATAGTGGGGTGGCATTAACAATGGGGTGGCATTTAACATAGTCATTACCCATCAGGGTTGGTGTACAATCAAAAATTGTCTGGGGGGGGGGGGCATTTAACATTGGAATAAGCCCAAATCGGGCATGATTGCATGCCATTATAATGGAATGCGATGCGACGCGATATAAAAATTGTACAGTCGGGTTTTAAAACCTCTGAAATCGGGTCCCATCGCATCGTATGCCTTAAGTAGTGGCATGCGATGCGATATATCGGGCAGAAGGACTGTGGAGCACCTGCAGCGGCTGGTGGGAGTTGGGACACAGTGGCAGGTATTTAATGCTGTGGGCTTCCTGCTCGCTGTCACCAGTCACCCTGACAGTATTCAACGCAGCCCCCTCATACGCCAATTCCCCCTCGCTCCATTTTTTGAGCGAGGGGGAATTGGCGTTTGCAGCTCCTGAACCAGCGAGACTCGCGGCTAAATACAGCGAGTTTTCTGCATTAGCCGCGGGTCTCGCTGTTTTGGGGAATTCTCACCATCCTATGATGGCGAGGATTTCCCCAGAAAATTGAATAGAGCGAGCGGCCGGCGCGGGGGTTAAACAGCAAGGATCGCTGGTTTTCTGCAATCCTCGCTGTTTAACCCCCTCGCTGGCCGCTCAACGCGACATTGAATACACCCCAGTGAGGGGAGCAGTGAGCGTCACACAGTGAGTGGGCAATGGCATACACAGGAATTTAACTTGACAATATTCGGAAAGGGGGTGTGACCACGTCCCCTTTGCCCATGGTCACGCCCCCTTTCCGTATGTGTACCGATTTTTGCAGTCCAAATGTTGGAGTGTATGCCCTGTGTCCTGTAATGTCAGGGCTATAACCAGGGTTAATATAAACAGGAGAAAAGAAAAAGAAATCAGCTTTAAATGGGGCGCACTCCTCACCCAAAATGTCTTAATTAAAGACTATTTTTTTTAAAAACGTACCTAATATTAGGTGTATATTTTATTAGTGTATATTAACACGTTGACCTATCCGGCCATCATTGACCAGGTTATCTGCCGCTACATGCAGTCACAGTAACGGTTCCTACTAATTCTGTTGTAAATCAGAGACTAAATTTCCTTGTGCTGGCTTGTATTGCCGCGATGGTGATTAGTATATTCAGTAGGTCAGAACATCAAACATGGTATGATACGTATCATGCGGACAGGGGAGCAGTCGCTCCAAGCTAGAAGGTAATTTTCTTAGCCGGCGTGTACTGATGCTGGCACCCGCCCCAAGCCAGAGAGTAAATCTCTTCAGCTGGCGTGCTTTCTGCCCACAGTATCAGACACGTTAATGGAGTTAAATAGATATTTACAGAATAATTATACACCAAACAGACATACAAATGAACACATAATTATTGCTACTAAGTCACAGAGTGAATGCCAATGCGCATTTCGCTCAGTAGCTTTTTCAAGGCTGTCACCTTTGATACACATTTGGAGACAGAATTAATTTCACCAAAATTTGTGTGTGAATCAATATTATATCCACACACAAAATGTACCAACTCCACTAATTGGATAATTATCCTATGACAATATAAGTCAACTGAGGAGTGATTACATAATTATAAATATAAAAATAAAAATACGGCAGACGAGTTATAACTCTTCTTATTACAAATAACAGTGAACACAGACACTATATAGCTATTATCAGCAACTTTAATATAGCTACGAATAAGTCACAGAGACATTTTTAAACTTCTACTTCTTTTGTTTCTCTATATCTTTACTTGTTTTTAATAATTTCGCTATGTGTTATCCCTTGTAAAGGGAATACTATATAAAGGTTGAATACAATTAATAAAATTGAAAACCAAAAATATAAGAAATATAAATGATGGCCGGATAGGTCAACGTGTTAATATACACTAATAAAATATACACCTAATATTAGGTACGTTTTTTAAAAAAATAGTCTTTAATTAAGACATTTTGGGTGAGGAGTGCGCCCCATTTAAAGCTGATTTCTTTTTCTTTTCTCCTGTTTATATTGATTCAATGATAAATCAGGGGGCTGCACCCTAGCAGGCCAGGAAGCATATTTTATAAAAGTTCCTGACAGGCGAGCATCTTTACTACCCAAAAGTGATATCAATCATATAAATTATCAAAATCAAATTTATGGTGCGGGTCCTCCAAACCCTTTCTATCCTATAACCAGGGTTGCCTACCTGACTTCCCTGGTAATTTATGATTGCCATCACCTGTTGTGCAACACCTTTCTTACCAATTACCTAGCTCCCCACAGGTGACGGTAATCATATTTTACCAGGGAAGTCCAGGAACAGAGCATTTTCTCCCTGAAGGAGAGGGTCAGGCAGGCAACCCTGGCTATAACCCGGGCTCCATCTGCCCTGTATGATACATTATAGCTGTGTAAACATGGAGCAATGTGGTTGCTGCCGATACTGATTCGGCCAGCAGGGAGGGGTGGCACACGGGAGAACATAGTAGTAGATCTAGGTTGTACTGCACAGTCTGTTTCTACTTTAGATTCCGGTGTCTTGCATCAGGATTACGTAGAGATGTGGCCAAACACAATGCGTTTTGACTATTTGCTATGCGATTTTGAATATATAGTAAAAATTGATAGCCACAATGGCTCTGTGTACGGACTTTCAAAAGAGAAAGACGAAGGGTGGTGGGTAAGAGGGAATGAAGGAAACAGCGAGAAAAGGAGGAAGGGGTATGACCCAGAGGGGTAGATTTATTAACTGGTGATCCGGGGCATATGCGCTATCCCTATGCGCTATAGCGCTTCCCCTGATCTATGACACCCACTGAGCGGGTGTCTTACGTGCGGCGGTGTAAGGCAGGAGGCAGAGCGCAGCTACAATATTTTGTAGTGCCTGCCTCCCGCCTGATTTATGAACGGTCAGCATCGCTGACCGTTCCGCCTAATGCAGCTATCGACTTCGACAGCTGCAGGCGGCGATGCCCTATGCCTACAGCAGGGACAGCGCTGTCCCTGCTGGTGGCTCTGAGCTGCGCTGGGGATCTCGCGTGAGTAGCGAGATCCCGTGCATTCGCAGTCCAGCCGGCCGGGGAGAAGAAGACAGCTCGATATTGTTAACCGATGCGCTGTCAGCTAAAGGAGGCATCGCCGGAGGGGGGAGTTAGCACTCCCCCGCTTCGGCGGGCAAGATCTTAGTAGATCTTGTCGCTCTCCCCTCCTGCTTCACCTCACTACTGAGCCGCTATAATAAATACCCCAGAGTGTGAGATAGATTGTCAGAAGAGGAAGGGAGAGAGTTGTGTAGGAGAGAGGGGTTAAGGGGAAGAGATATAGAAGGTGCCAGGGATAGACAATCAGAGTGGGACAGGGAGGAAAGAAGTGGGTATGAGAGATAGAGGAGCAGGAAGAGGAAGGGTGAGAATGGAGAGGGGAGCGAAGTTAAATAAAAGAGGAGATGGGGTGTGAAAGGGTTGTAAAAGTCAGGGACAGTGTGCCCCACCTCAGCACAAGTAGAGTGGCAGCCTGGGTCTCTTGCTTCCTCTCCCTGGCAATGGGCACCTGGCTCACACTCCCCAGCGTTGGGACTCTCATTAGCCATGGCTGGGTCCGCCTATTGCCATCTCCGTGTCTTCTGCTCCCTTTTTCCAGCGGCGGCGGGTCATCCAGAAGGATGCAGAGTGGGGAGAGCACCTCTCCTGCCTGGTGCTTCCTGACTCTGCAAACTAAAGGTATTGTCACAATTACCCAATACAAAATAACAAGCTGGAGTTTTCACAATCATCAGAGATAAAGTAACACAGGGCTGATTAGGTGCTGATACTAGGCTAAAGTGACTTTTTGGGCAGCCACTATTGCAAATACTAATGCTGCAACTGATTGGCTGTCTATTGAGAGACTCACCAGCATGCCCACCAACTCGAGACACAATTTAACATATGAGGTATTAATATGCTTATTCTAGAAGAATGGGTACCTCTAGTGTATGTAGTTAAGTTGCAGGCGGACGGAATACAGATTGACAGATTCCCCACAACCAAATGCCGATGGACAATATACCAACATGTACACACCACCGACAATCGAAATACTGACATGTCACACTCCCCCGCGGTGGTACACGGCGGGTACTGTACTCACCCGCCCGTGTCCGCCACCGGCTGGCGTTTGTCGGCCTCCATGTCAGGTGAGGCGGCAGGCAGAGGTCCGGCAGTGTTGGAAGGCAGCATGGGAATCTGCAGCATGGTCCCGCTCTAACTCTATAGATGCTGGGTGGCCAGCTCCGCCATCTTGCTTGAGGGCAAACAGGGGATTGGGCCAGGTCAGGTATTCTCACCTGTTTCAGTGTGACAGCCAATGGCAGCCGCCCTCTTTGCATAAAGGGGATCTGCCTAGGTAGCTCAGTGTCAGTGCAAAGAGTCTTCTGTGCCGTGCACTTCCTGGAAGGCTCCTGACTCATTGTGCCCTTGCTATTCCCGCTGTGCCCGTCACCTTGCTATTGGCTATTTGACCCCATCGCTCATTCCAGTCACGCTGGTGGCCAGCTTCTCCCTGGTACTCTTGGGTGCTACCTCCTGGATTCCTGACTCCGGTCCCGCTCCTGGTTCTTCCAAGAATCCGTCTCCAGCATCCCCAGGTCCCAGCCATTCCTCATATTCTTCCAGTCTCCGGATCCATTATTGTTGCCATCCTTTCACTTCTTTACCTGGACATTCCTCATCATTGTTATCTGGATATTCCTCATCATTGTACTCTGGACATTCCTCATCATTGTTATCTGGACATTCTTTATCATTGCTACTCATTATTATTATTTTGCCTGCCTTTATCTCAAAGAAGTATTTGAGTCTGTGTATGACATCATTCATTAAACCCGCTCATTTTAACCCTACTGCTACTGCCTTGTCTCCAGTCCCTGTGCATCACACGACCCCATCTGAATCTTCAACCGTGACAGTTTGCACTGACCCGATGGAGTCGGGTGAAAATCAGGGACCCTTGGCAGGTGTGTTGCAAGGCATTATGGCTCGTCTGGAACAGTTGGAATCCTCACAGCGGCAAGTGGCGCAATTCCTACAAACACTGACACCTCCACCAGCAGTTGCTGAAGCAACATCACAAGCCCCTTCAGGAGGTTCCCCTGCCACGCCGCCAGCCGGGTCTATTATCCCTCCTCATCTGCATTTGCCAACTCCCAGCAAATATGATGGGTCTCCTAAAGGATGTCGCGGGTTCTTGAATCAGTGCGATGTGCACTTCACCCTCCAATCGGCCAACTTCCCAACTGCCAAAGCACGAGTAGCCTACATTGTCTCTCTCCTCTCTGGTGCAGCCCTGAATTGGGTTTCGCCTCTTTGGGAACGAGCAGATCCTCTGCTGAACAATTATGACGATTTTATCACTTACTTTCGGCGAATATTTGACGAACCAGGTCGAGTGTCATCTGCTGCTACAGAGATTCTGAGAATTCGTCAAGGTAGCAGACCAGTGGGTCAATATGTTGTACAGTTCCAGACGTTAGCATCTGAGTTAAGGTGGAATGAAGAGGCCCTCGTTTCTGCATTCTGGATTGGCCTAGCCGGTCGCCTCAAGGATGAATTGGCCACTCGCAATACACCTACCACCCTGACAGACCTAATTTCCTTGTGCAATAAAGTTGATCTGCGACTTCAAGAGCGGCAACTGGAGAGAGCTCGCTCTGATCGCTTTCGACATCGTCCCACTCCTGCTGTTACTCCTCCTGTAAAAAGTGGATCGTCTACTGCTTCTGCCACAGAAGAACCAATGCAAATAAATCGGTCTCGTCTCTCCCTCGAAGAGAAGAACCGACGACGTTGAGACAATCTTTGTATGTACTGTGCCTCATCTTCCCATCTCCTGGCCTCTTGTCCACTCCATCTGGGAAACGACCGCTCCTAATCCCCACGAGGGAGGTTAGATTAGGAGTGTTCTTGCCATCTCCCTCCACCATAGACTCTACCATTTCTGTTATGCTGAGTACCCCTCAGGGACAGACGTCCATCCAGGCCCTGTTGGACTCAGGCGCAGCTGGAAACTTAATTTCGGCTGATATCGCTGCACAGCTCTCTATACCTCTCCAGCCGTTAGAGCAGCCTTTGGTCCTGACAGCCGTTGACGGTAGCCACATCTCCAGCGGTCATATCATCTCTCAGACTGTACCAGTACATCTTCAAGTCGGAGCTCTGCACCAAGAAAGGTTAGAGTTTTTGGTCCTTCCTCAGTCTTCACACGCTGTAGTTCTGGGAATGCCATGGCTTAGATTGAGATAGGGGTTGGGTTGGCACAGGCTTGGGGGACAATTACTCAGTACAATTTAAGCGTTGTTAATTAATGTAAACCAACGTAAGCAAAAGGCCGTTCGGGAAAAACCCTGACTGGCTATTAACGGTTGGTGGTGCTCCCAAACAAAGTTCAGAGTATCAACTGAAAATGGATGTAGTCTATAGGAGAAGACTAAAGGAGAACCAAAAAGGTTTTTGGGGCACACTTGATAGGATAAAATACAGTTTGATGGATGTACAAATGATGTAACAATAAAACGTAACTTTTAATAGGAAGCTTTGTTACTAAAATAAGTTCATACAAATATATCCACACACCGTTTATGAGATTGTTGGAGAATACCATATATGATGGACTCCCGCCAATTATTATTGTGACAATTACTGAAATAAAATATTTACAACAAGAGCGAAAATGTTTAAGTAACGTATTGCCTAGTACCAATTTTTATATATAATATACGGTATTGGCAAACGAAAAGGGCACTGGTCACTGCGCACCACCACTACGATATCCACCACAGTGTCGGCATAGGTGGGTATGGACTTATGGGCATGAGATGGAAGAGAGAATGGGGGGGTCAAGTTTGTTGTGGCTACACCTCAACAGTATCAACAGGCGTACTGCCCCAGTGGATGAATACAGCACTGGATGTTCCCTATAGGTCCCCCATATAGGTACTGATCCAGCCTCTCACTGCTTAGCTTCTGTGTTCGGATGGATTACAGGCGGTCCAGTGAAGTATGGCTGTATAGCCCTTGCTGGTTAATTCCGATGTCAATAGGGTGGATGAGCCAAGGTAAGCTTCTGCTGTCCAAACCGTTCAGAGCAAGGCAGACCTGTTACCCATGTAGCATTGCAGGAGTGCTTGTACTGGTTGGATGGATGAGAGAGCCACGAAATAGGATAGTTTAGTGGTAGGAGGTGCTAACAAACAAGACCCTCATCTCTGCTGTCAAACATCATGCTAGCATCGGATGATTTGATGAGAGTCAGAGGATCATGCGATAGCTTCCTCTAGAATGAAAAGGAGGGGGGGATAGGGATGTGGGAGTATGAGCCCATAGGGCTTAAGGAAAGGTTTATCGATAAATTGGTAAATGTACCCACGGTCCCTAGATAGGAGGGAGACTGGTCCCTGGTGTCAGTGTATGTGTTACTAAAGACACCAGAGATACACCGGGGAATCCGAATATTGATTGGGATAATAGGACTGGGAACAATTAATGATTCAGTCCTTAGAACTCTGTGCTGAATAGATATGAATACAACTTAATAGTGTGTATATGTACAATGGTCTCCCAAAAGACCCTGTGGATGTTGTCAGATACTAGTTAAACAGGTAGTTTTTAGCATGAGACACTCAAAAGAAATGCATAAGTAATTAGCATGTGTAAATCACAGAGAACCACAATACAGGGTGCTTGGGGAATGGGTATTGATAATATATCCTGGTATACAGGGTTAAATATAGGCACAAATGCAGTGGGCAGACTAATAAGTATGCAACTAAAGGGTTAATACCCTGCTTAGTACCACATAGACAAATGCAGAGAGCAGACAAATAAGTATGCAGACAAGGGGTTAATTATACTGTTAAGTACCCCACAGACATAGGGAGTCTCACTTCAAATCTCCCCGTTTCAGAATTCAGTAGGTATTTCAAATGAAAACGATCGTTACACGGGAGATCAGGGTGTGGGGGTTTATCCCCGTTACCTGCGCCGGCTGCGGCCGGTGGAGACACCGCTGCTCTGAGATAGTACCAGTCTGGGGCAGGAGCATGAGCGGCTGAAGTGGGTACTGGCTGGATGATATGCGTGCTGCTGCGCCATGTTGAGGGTGACGGCGGGACGGCTGGAAGGTAACTCCGTCTCCGTTGGAGTTCTCAGCCGGCACTGGTGGGGGTGGTGGGCGTGACCACGTGTGTCCTGACACGTGTTTCGCGTAAAGCTTGGTCACAGGGGTGTGTGCAGGTGGGAGGGTTAGGAGGGGTTACTTATGGTACGTGTAGCCAATGGGACTGTGGGATCCAGCAGTGGAGGCGGGTAATCCTCATGCTGCTGAGGGAATGAGTGCAGTAGTAAAGACTACTGGGGTTGCTACGTAGAGAAAATCTGACCGAAGGGACGGGTTTAGAGAAGGGACGCTAGTCCGGTTGCCATGGCTACTAACGTAGCTGCGTGGTCTGTATGACCGGCTACGTGTTTAAGGAGGCAGGTAAGCCTCATATTAATGACAGGACGTTGGTCCGGTTGACATGGTTGCAAACGTAGCTAGGGTGTCTGTAAGACCGGCTCCGTGGTTACAGAGAAGTGAAAGAGGCTGCATGAAAAAGGAGATTTTTAGATAAAACCGCTGAATGATAAGGTGGTTGTTGACAGACTGTCTAAACGTATGTGTAGACTGGAAATGGGTAAAGAGATGATAGAAAGGCGCTTGAATACTATGGGAGTGCTGAAGAGCACGCATCCGGATTGTCAGTGACTGAATAGGCGAGAACATGTAGGAAAATACAAGGGGACAACATTGGTAATAGGGAAGGATAATAGAATATACAAAAAGGGGGGTTTATAGGGAAATAGAGTATGGGTATGTATACATGTATATATAAACAAACGGATATACGGGGGCAGACCACAAGTCATATCCAAAATGAAAGATAATCGTATACATATGCTAATGCCTGGGCACTAATGAGAATGAATCAAAGAGGGATGGTTCCAGTGGTATGAGATAAAGAAAGAAAGTATCCATAGGTGGGGGGGATGCATGGTAATGGGAACAGAGGTAATAATAAAAATAAAAATAATAATAATGATAAACAAGAAAAATAGGAAAAAAATATTAACGATAATAATATTAATAAAACAAAGTACAGGAGATTATATGCTGAGAGACAGAGTGTAGTACAAATAGCCGAGGTAATCAAATGTATAATACCAGGTGGGCCGAATAAGGAGAATGTCGGCCTTATTTTAACATTATTGGCTTATCATCTCAGACAAGAAAGCACTGGGTGGTAGTAAAGAGTAGAGAGATAAAGTGAAAGAATGTAGTAGTCCGATGTTTTACAAAAAGGCACTGTATTTAATGTCCTCGTTGAGGCCCTTTGGGGCAAGTGAGCCTAGCTGGAAAATCCACCAGCTTTCCCTACGGAGGAGTGCCTGATTGATGTCTCCACCTCTGCGGCCCAGGTGTACTTGTTCAAGGCCTGAGAAACCTCTGCGGCCCAGGTGTACTTGTTCAAGGCCTGAGAATGTTAGATCATCTGTATTTGAGGCGTGCATCCTGAGAAAATGACGTGCAATTGAGGTTAGGGTTTTGAAATTATCTTTGTCCCTGGAGGCATTGCGGATGTTACCTATGTGCTCCAAAATCCTCTGTTTTAGGGGGCGGGATGTCATTCCTACATATCTAGCCTGGCATGGGCAAGTGATGCAATATATGATGTTTTGACATTTACAGTTATAGAAACCCCTGATCCTGATGTCATCGCCATACCTGTCTTTGATTGTCTGAGTATTAATGATATGTTTGCATGCTTTGCAGCTGCCGCATGGGTAACTGCCAACTGTTGTGGGTTGAGTGGCACGTCTTGCCACATAGTGGCTACGGACCAGGTTGTCCTTCAGATTAGGTGCCCTCCGCCAGCTCATGTCAGGTTTTGGTTTTAATTTGAAGGCCAAATCCGCATCCGTTAGCAAGATGTGCCAATGTTTCTGAATTGAATCCCTGATCTCTCTCCATTCATTACAGAAATCGCCTACTATTCTGATGATTGGTGGGGTATCATCCGGTGGCTTGGTATTGAATAGGATATCCTCTCTGGTCTTCTGTTGGATGGATTTCATGGACCTCTTGATAAGTCTCTTCGAAAAGCCCCTCTCTTGTAGCCTGTTAGTAAGATCCTGGCACAGTGTGTTATATGTAGCATCATCAGAGCAGTTGCGTCTCAATCTGAGAAATTCGCCTTTTGGAAGATTAGTAACAGTTGGCGGGAAATGGGAGCTGCTCCTATGTAGAAGGCTATTTGTAGAAGTAGTCTTTCTGTAAAGTTCCGTGGATAGGGCATTGTTGGCACCCCGATATATACGAAGATCAAGAAAGGTAATACTGTCCGGACTCCAGTCATAAGTGAATTTCAGATTCAAGGTGTTCACATTTAGTCTTTGGATGAAATTGGTGAGGTGCTCCGGTGATCCCTTCCAGATTATCAATATATCATCGATATATCGTGTCCACATATGGACGCAGTCAATGTAAGTGTCATCCTGAAGAACAACCTCTTTTTCCCACCATCCAAGGAAGAGGTTGGCGTATGTGGGGGCGCAGGCCGCCCCCATCGCTGTTCCTCTTCCTTGGATGTAGTAGTACTGTTCAAAAACGAAATAGTTTTTGTGTAACACAAAGTCCAGGAGGATCAGAAGAAAATCATGGAAGGGGGTGAGGCCCTCTATTTCCAGAAAGTATCGTACAGCCGCAATCCCAAGATCGTGTCGGATGCAGTTATAAAGAGATTCAACATCCAAAGACACAAGGAGATGGTCGTCGTCTAAGTAGATGTTATTCAGTTTCTTCAAAACTTCCTTTGTGTCTTTGGTGTACGAGGGTAGGCTCATGACGTGGTGCCGAAGATGGACATCCAAAAAGATACAGGCATTCTCTATGAGCGACCCGTTGCCGGACACAATTGGTCTGCCCGGAGGTGACTGTAGATTCTTGTGCACCTTGGGAAGGAGATAAAATGTGGCTATCCTTGGATTGAGGTTCAGCAGGAAAAGGTGTTCTGGTTTTGTAATGGTACCATCTAATAGGGCCCTGTCTATTATTCTTTCAAAGGCAACTTTGAAATTGGAGGTGGGATCGAATAGGGTTTTGGCGTAGCAGGATTTATCGTCCAATTGTGAGTGAGCTTCTTTCAGATACATATCTGTTGGCCATAGGACGATATTCCCCCCCTTGTCCGAAGGTTTAATGACAATATCTTGCCAATCTCTGATCTCTTTAATGGCTGCTTTTTCAGTTTTAGTGAGGTTACCCTTGGTTCTATACTTTTTGTTTTTGCGGTGTAATTCATCGAATTCCTTGGAGACCAGGTTTACAAAGACCTTGACTTCGGGGCATATGGTGTCCTGTGGGAAAAAGGTTGACCTTTTCTTGCAGATTGTTCTGTTGTTTGTAGCAGACGTTTCTGTTCCTTGTAGCACTTCCAGGTCTGCAATGGCCTGTAATTCTTGTGATGTCCAGTTTATTGGGATGTCGGGGGTATCTGTTTGACGGCGAGAATGGAACTTGGCTAGAAGTAATTTTCTACCAAACAGATTCAGACTGGTTTCCCAGTGGAATCTGTCGAAAGTATGTGTTGGGGAGAAAGATAGGCCTTTTTCCAGAACTCTAGTCTGTTCCGTAGTGAGGGAATGGTCAGATAAATTGATAATTTGTAACTTAGTTACTGTGGAATCTACTGTGGACGTTTCCTTTGGGATTGTCGACTCGGCTGACGTGGCTCCCATCTCGTCCAATCTCGTCTTCCCTTTCTTCCTACTTCGTCTGGTCTTCCTCTTCCTTGATAATGTCCTCGGCCTCTGCCAAATTCTAAAAAATCACTTCCTCTGATGTTGGTCTCCTCAGTATGGGTGCTATCGTCAGTGCTGGAATCGACTGGCTGACCATGGAGATCAAGGCCTGGAGTAAAGACTGCTTCTCTTCTTGTTTATCTCGAGTCATACCCGTCCTTCTGAGTGAGTCACAAGTACCCTCTTCCGAACTCTCTGCCTCAGCCATACCAGCTCCTTATTTGTCTTTTTCGGATGTCTTTAGTAAAGGAGGTGCCGATACTCTGCTGCCCCACCGGCCGTGGGACTGTCCCATTGATCTCATTCCAGGCAAGACTCCACCACGGGGAAGAACGTATCCTTTATCGTTACCTGAGACATAGGCCATGTCAAAATACATCCAAGAAAATCTGGAGAAGGGATTCATTCGGCCGTCCACCGCTCCTGCAGAGGCAGGTTTATTCTTTGTCAAAAAGAAAGATAGCAGTTTGAAACCTTGTATCGATTACCGGGGGCTGGATGACATCACCATTAAAAATCGCTGTTCGATAAAGTTAAGGGGGCTACGGTCTTCTCCAAACTAGACTTGAGGGGTGCATACAACCTGATCCGTATCCGCCAGGGGGATGAATGGAAGACGGCCTTCAATACCCGAGACGGCCATTATGAATATCTTGTCATGCTGTTTGGTCTATGCAATTTGTGAACGACATCTTCTGGGACATGTTGTATGTATCTATTGTTGTTTATTTGGACAACATTCTCATCTTCTCTCCCAATCTCAGTACTCGCCGGCACACCGTCCGTGAGGTGTTAAATCGTCTTCGCCAGAACCAGCTTTTCTGCAAGCTTGAAAAATGCGTCTTTGAAGTCTCTTCAGTTCCCTTCCTTGGTCACATTCTTTCAAGTACCGGGTTGGAGATGGATCCTGAGAAGGTTCGTGCTATTCAAGATTGGACGCCTCCTACCACCCACCCTCAAAGGGGTGCAAAGATTCCTTGGCTTCTCCAATTACTATCGCCGCTTCATCTGAGATTTCTCCACCATAGCAGCACCTCTGACCGCACTCACCCGAAAGGGGGCCAATCCTGCCCAATGGCCGCCCGAGGCCTCTGAGGCCTTTCGACAACTAAAATAGGCCTTTATAACCGCCCCAATCCTTCTTCAGCCAGATGTGAATAGACCCTTCATCCTGGAGGTCGATGCCTCTTCAGAAGGAGTAGGGGCAAGTCCTTTCGCAAAAAGGAGAGGATTCAGAGCTTCACCCTTGTGCATATTTCTCCAATAAATTTCTTACGGCAGCAAAGAATTAACCCATTGGAGAACAGGAGCTGTTAGCGGTTAAGTTAGCCTTTGAAGAGTGGCGGTACCTATTGGAGGGGGCTCGTCAACAGATTACAGTCTTTTCAGATCACAAAAACCTTTCTTTCTTACGTCATGTCCAGTGTCTCACTTCTCGACAAGCCCGCTGGGCTATGTTCTTTGAACGATTTAACTTCCAAATCAAGTATCGTCCAGAGGTTTTAAACAACAAGGCTGACGCTTTATCTCGTTCCTTCTATGCCAGTTCAGACTCCGAACCTCTAAAGCAGCCCATCCTGAACCCAGTAGTCTTTGCTCATGTCACTCCTCATCCTACACCTCCTTCAGGCAAGTCCTTTGTGCCACCCAACTTACGCAAGAAGCTGTTGACCTGGGGTCACGCCTTCCGTTTTGCTGGACATTCCGGTATTCAAAAGACTTTGCAATTTCTCCTGCATTCATATTGGTGGCCGACCATTCGGCAGGATGTAACAAACTTTGTATCATCGTGTGTCAAGTGTGCTCAGCACAAGACTTCTCGAACTCCCCCGGCTGGGGCTCTGCTACCACTGTCCATCCCTACGGAACCATGGACTCATCTTTCGATGGCAGGGCCGGTGCAAGGTTTTGTGGCACCCTAGGCAAAACTGCCTACTGCGCCCCTCCACGGGCCATATACAATGATATCACTGGGACCCCCACTGACACACCTCCCCCCTGTGTGTGCTGATACATATTTCATCACATACATCATCATATATATGAGGTAGAAGAATGACCAGTAACAAGGGTAAAGAGCATTCTGATTGCAGAATAACCCCCATAGACAGATTGATATAGAGATAGATAGATAGATAGATAGATAGATACAAATAATCATACTAAAGATGATTGGCAGATAGATGTATATATTTATATAGAAGGATTTCATTGTGACTCACCACACCACATACTCTACAAGGGGTTAATTATACTGTTAAGTACCCCACAGACATAGGGAGTCTCACTTCAAATCTCCCCGTTTCAGAATTCAGTAGGTATTTCAAATGAAAACGATCGTTACACGGGAGATCAGGGTGTGGGGGTTTATCCCCGTTACCTGCGCCGGCTGCGGCCGGTGGAGACACCGCTGCTCTGAGATAGTACCAGTCTGGGGCAGGAGCATGAGCGGCTGAAGTGGGTACTGGCTGGATGATATGCGTGCTGCTGCGCCATGTTGAGGGTGACGGCGGGACGGCTGGAAGGTAACTCCGTCTCCGTTGGAGTTCTCAGCCGGCACTGGTGGGGGTGGTGGGCGTGACCACGTGTGTCCTGACACGTGTTTCGCGTAAAGCTTGGTCACAGGGGTGTGTGCAGGTGGGAGGGTTAGGAGGGGTTACTTATGGTACGTGTAGCCAATGGGACTGTGGGATCCAGCAGTGGAGGCGGGTAATCCTCATGCTGCTGAGGGAATGAGTGCAGTAGTAAAGACTACTGGGGTTGCTACGTAGAGAAAATCTGACCGAAGGGACGGGTTTAGAGAAGGGACGCTAGTCCGGTTGCCATGGCTACTAACGTAGCTGCGTGGTCTGTATGACCGGCTACGTGTTTAAGGAGGCAGGTAAGCCTCATATTAATGACAGGACGTTGGTCCGGTTGACATGGTTGCAAACGTAGCTAGGGTGTCTGTAAGACCGGCTCCGTGGTTACAGAGAAGTGAAAGAGGCTGCATGAAAAAGGAGATTTTTAGATAAAACCGCTGAATGATAAGGTGGTTGTTGACAGACTGTCTAAACGTATGTGTAGACTGGAAATGGGTAAAGAGATGATAGAAAGGCGCTTGAATACTATGGGAGTGCTGAAGAGCACGCATCCGGATTGTCAGTGACTGAATAGGCGAGAACATGTAGGAAAATACAAGGGGACAACATTGGTAATAGGGAAGGATAATAGAATATACAAAAAGGGGGGTTTATAGGGAAATAGAGTATGGGTATGTATACATGTATATATAAACAAACGGATATACGGGGGCAGACCACAAGTCATATCCAAAATGAAAGATAATCGTATACATATGCTAATGCCTGGGCACTAATGAGAATGAATCAAAGAGGGATGGTTCCAGTGGTATGAGATAAAGAAAGAAAGTATCCATAGGTGGGGGGGATGCATGGTAATGGGAACAGAGGTAATAATAAAAATAAAAATAATAATAATGATAAACAAGAAAAATATGAAAAAAATATTAACGATAATAATCTTAATAAAACAAAGTACAGGAGATTATATGCTGAGAGACAGAGTGTAGTACAAATAGCCGAGGTAATCAAATGTATAATACCAGGTGGGCCGAATAAGGAGAATGTCGGCCTTATTTTAACATTATTGGCTTATCATCTCAGACAAGAAAGCACTGGGTGGTAGTAAAGAGTAGAGAGATAAAGTGAAAGAATGTAGTAGTCCGATGTTTTACAAAAAGGCACTGTATTTAATGTCCTCGTTGAGGCCCTTTGGGGCAAGTGAGCCTAGCTGGAAAATCCACCAGCTTTCCCTACGGAGGAGTGCCTGATTGATGTCTCCACCTCTGCGGCCCAGGTGTACTTGTTCAAGGCCTGAGAAACCTCTGCGGCCCAGGTGTACTTGTTCAAGGCCTGAGAATTTTAGATCATCTGTATTTGAGGCGTGCATCCTGAGAAAATGACGTGCAATTGAGGTTAGGGTTTTGAAATTATCTTTGTCCCTGGAGGCATTGCGGATGTTACCTATGTGCTCCAAAATCCTCTGTTTTAGGGGGCGGGATGTCATTCCTACATATCTAGCCTGGCATGGGCAAGTGATGCAATATATGATGTTTTGACATTTACAGTTATAGAAACCCCTGATCCTGATGTCATCGCCATACCTGTCTTTGATTGTCTGAGTATTAATGATATGTTTGCATGCTTTGCAGCTGCCGCATGGGTAACTGCCAACTGTTGTGGGTTGAGTGGCACGTCTTGCCACATAGTGGCTACGGACCAGGTTGTCCTTCAGATTAGGTGCCCTCCGCCAGCTCATGTCAGGTTTTGGTTTTAATTTGAAGGCCAAATCCGCATCCGTTAGCAAGATGTGCCAATGTTTCTGAATTGAATCCCTGATCTCTCTCCATTCATTACAGAAATCGCCTACTATTCTGATGATTGGTGGGGTATCATCCGGTGGCTTGGTATTGAATAGGATATCCTCTCTGGTCTTCTGTTGGATGGATTTCATGGACCTCTTGATAAGTCTCTTCGAAAAGCCCCTCTCTTGTAGCCTGTTAGTAAGATCCTGGCACAGTGTGTTATATGTAGCATCATCAGAGCAGTTGCGTCTCAATCTGAGAAATTCGCCTTTTGGAAGATTAGTAACAGTTGGCGGGAAATGGGAGCTGCTCCTATGTAGAAGGCTATTTGTAGAAGTAGTCTTTCTGTAAAGTTCCGTGGATAGGGCATTGTTGGCACCCCGATATATACGAAGATCAAGAAAGGTAATACTGTCCGGACTCCAGTCATAAGTGAATTTCAGATTCAAGGTGTTCACATTTAGTCTTTGGATGAAATTGGTGAGGTGCTCCGGTGATCCCTTCCAGATTATCAATATATCATCGATATATCGTGTCCACATATGGACGCAGTCAATGTAAGTGTCATCCTGAAGAACAACCTCTTTTTCCCACCATCCAAGGAAGAGGTTGGCGTATGTGGGGGCGCAGGCCGCCCCCATCGCTGTTCCTCTTCCTTGGATGTAGTAGTACTGTTCAAAAACGAAATAGTTTTTGTGTAACACAAAGTCCAGGAGGATCAGAAGAAAATCATGGAAGGGGGTGAGGCCCTCTATTTCCAGAAAGTATCGTACAGCCGCAATCCCAAGATCGTGTCGGATGCAGTTATAAAGAGATTCAACATCCAAAGACACAAGGAGATGGTCGTCGTCTAAGTAGATGTTATTCAGTTTCTTCAAAACTTCCTTTGTGTCTTTGGTGTACGAGGGTAGGCTCATGACGTGGTGCCGAAGATGGACATCCAAAAAGATACAGGCATTCTCTATGAGCGACCCGTTGCCGGACACAATTGGTCTGCCCGGAGGTGACTGTAGATTCTTGTGCACCTTGGGAAGGAGATAAAATGTGGCTATCCTTGGATTGAGGTTCAGCAGGAAAAGGTGTTCTGGTTTTGTAATGGTACCATCTAATAGGGCCCTGTCTATTATTCTTTCAAAGGCAACTTTGAAATTGGAGGTGGGATCGAATAGGGTTTTGGCGTAGCAGGATTTATCGTCCAATTGTGAGTGAGCTTCTTTCAGATACATATCTGTTGGCCATAGGACGATATTCCCCCCCTTGTCCGAAGGTTTAATGACAATATCTTGCCAATCTCTGATCTCTTTAATGGCTGCTTTTTCAGTTTTAGTGAGGTTACCCTTGGTTCTATACTTTTTGTTTTTGCGGTGTAATTCATCGAATTCCTTGGAGACCAGGTTTACAAAGACCTTGACTTCGGGGCATATGGTGTCCTGTGGGAAAAAGGTTGACCTTTTCTTGCAGATTGTTCTGTTGTTTGTAGCAGACGTTTCTGTTCCTTGTAGCACTTCCAGGTCTGCAATGGCCTGTAATTCTTGTGATGTCCAGTTTATTGGGATGTCGGGGGTATCTGTTTGACGGCGAGAATGGAACTTGGCTAGAAGTAATTTTCTACCAAACAGATTCAGACTGGTTTCCCAGTGGAATCTGTCGAAAGTATGTGTTGGGGAGAAAGATAGGCCTTTTTCCAGAACTCTAGTCTGTTCCGTAGTGAGGGAATGGTCAGATAAATTGATAATTTGTAACTTAGTTACTGTGGAATCTACTGTGGACGTTTCCTTTGGGATTGTCGACTCGGCTGACGTGGCTCCCATCTCGTCCAATCTCGTCTTCCCTTTCTTCCTACTTCGTCTGGTCTTCCTCTTCCTTGATAATGTCCTCGGCCTCTGCCAAATTCTAAAAAATCACTTCCTCTGATGTTGGTCTCCTCAGTATGGGTGCTATCGTCAGTGCTGGAATCGACTGGCTGACCATGGAGATCAAGGCCTGGAGTAAAGACTGCTTCTCTTCTTGTTTATCTCGAGTCATACCCGTCCTTCTGAGTGAGTCACAAGTACCCTCTTCCGAACTCTCTGCCTCAGCCATACCAGCTCCTTATTTGTCTTTTTCGGATGTCTTTAGTAAAGGAGGTGCCGATACTCTGCTGCCCCACCGGCCGTGGGACTGTCCCATTGATCTCATTCCAGGCAAGACTCCACCACGGGGAAGAACGTATCCTTTATCGTTACCTGAGACATAGGCCATGTCAAAATACATCCAAGAAAATCTGGAGAAGGGATTCATTCGGCCGTCCACCGCTCCTGCAGAGGCAGGTTTATTCTTTGTCAAAAAGAAAGATAGCAGTTTGAAACCTTGTATCGATTACCGGGGGCTGGATGACATCACCATTAAAAATCGCTGTTCGATAAAGTTAAGGGGGCTACGGTCTTCTCCAAACTAGACTTGAGGGGTGCATACAACCTGATCCGTATCCGCCAGGGGGATGAATGGAAGACGGCCTTCAATACCCGAGACGGCCATTATGAATATCTTGTCATGCTGTTTGGTCTATGCAATTTGTGAACGACATCTTCTGGGACATGTTGTATGTATCTATTGTTGTTTATTTGGACAACATTCTCATCTTCTCTCCCAATCTCAGTACTCGCCGGCACACCGTCCGTGAGGTGTTAAATCGTCTTCGCCAGAACCAGCTTTTCTGCAAGCTTGAAAAATGCGTCTTTGAAGTCTCTTCAGTTCCCTTCCTTGGTCACATTCTTTCAAGTACCGGGTTGGAGATGGATCCTGAGAAGGTTCGTGCTATTCAAGATTGGACGCCTCCTACCACCCACCCTCAAAGGGGTGCAAAGATTCCTTGGCTTCTCCAATTACTATCGCCGCTTCATCTGAGATTTCTCCACCATAGCAGCACCTCTGACCGCACTCACCCGAAAGGGGGCCAATCCTGCCCAATGGCCGCCCGAGGCCTCTGAGGCCTTTCGACAACTAAAATAGGCCTTTATAACCGCCCCAATCCTTCTTCAGCCAGATGTGAATAGACCCTTCATCCTGGAGGTCGATGCCTCTTCAGAAGGAGTAGGGGCAAGTCCTTTCGCAAAAAGGAGAGGATTCAGAGCTTCACCCTTGTGCATATTTCTCCAATAAATTTCTTACGGCAGCAAAGAATTAACCCATTGGAGAACAGGAGCTGTTAGCGGTTAAGTTAGCCTTTGAAGAGTGGCGGTACCTATTGGAGGGGGCTCGTCAACAGATTACAGTCTTTTCAGATCACAAAAACCTTTCTTTCTTACGTCATGTCCAGTGTCTCACTTCTCGACAAGCCCGCTGGGCTATGTTCTTTGAACGATTTAACTTCCAAATCAAGTATCGTCCAGAGGTTTTAAACAACAAGGCTGACGCTTTATCTCGTTCCTTCTATGCCAGTTCAGACTCCGAACCTCTAAAGCAGCCCATCCTGAACCCAGTAGTCTTTGCTCATGTCACTCCTCATCCTACACCTCCTTCAGGCAAGTCCTTTGTGCCACCCAACTTACGCAAGAAGCTGTTGACCTGGGGTCACGCCTTCCGTTTTGCTGGACATTCCGGTATTCAAAAGACTTTGCAATTTCTCCTGCATTCATATTGGTGGCCGACCATTCGGCAGGATGTAACAAACTTTGTATCATCGTGTGTCAAGTGTGCTCAGCACAAGACTTCTCGAACTCCCCCGGCTGGGGCTCTGCTACCACTGTCCATCCCTACGGAACCATGGACTCATCTTTCGATGGCAGGGCCGGTGCAAGGTTTTGTGGCACCCTAGGCAAAACTGCCTACTGCGCCCCTCCACGGGCCATATACAATGATATCACTGGGACCCCCACTGACACACCTCCCCCCTGTGTGTGCTGATACATATTTCATCACATACATCATCATATATATGAGGTAGAAGAATGACCAGTAACAAGGGTAAAGAGCATTCTGATTGCAGAATAACCCCCATAGACAGATTGATATAGAGATAGATAGATAGATAGATAGATAGATAGATAGATAGATAGATACAAATAATCATACTAAAGATGATTGGCAGATAGATGTATATATTTATATAGAAGGATTTCATTGTGACTCACCACACCACATACTCTTGCTGATGCAGGCTCAGCTTGTTTGATAGCAGCAGCAACTGCCATTAGTAAGCGCTGTGAACAGGGGCTGGCAACTTTCGGCCTAGGGGGCATCTACAAGCAAGTGGCCCTGGGGTTGAAGTATGTACACACGGTGTGATTTGGCGGCCGCCAATATCAATTCGATACTGGCTGCCGCCGGGGTGCTGGCATCGGCTGACAGGGAGAGAGGGATGGCGTGTGGGGGAGCAGTTGCCCTCCTTTCAAACTAGTAGAAATAAATTGTGCTGCACAGTCTATTTCTACTTTCAATTCCAATGCTGCGTTGCTGCGCATCTGGATTGAATGTGGCCGAACACAGTGTGATTTTCACACCATGTGTACATACTTTTGGGGTTTGCTTTATTTACAGAATGAAAAAACTGGGCTCTACCATCCTGCAGTGGCCCCTACAATTCCAATGACTGGGACAGTTGTGTGTCCAGAAGGCAGTTATTGGAATGGAAGGTCAGAAACAGGTAGGATTTTGGGGAAACTGGGATAAAGTGGAAGAAATTGGTGGGGAAAGGAAGAAAATGAGAGAGACTGGAGGGGATAAAAATATAACGGGAGAGATCGCAGGAGAAGGGGAGATAAAGAGAGATACTGCATAAGATGGGAGACAGCGAGAGACCTCAAGGGAAAGAGAGACAGCTGGAGAGACCGCAGGGAACAGGAATATAATAAGATACACCACATGAGACAGCAAGAAAGAGCACAGGGGACAAAGAGACAGCTAGGGAGGGCACAGGGGACAGAGCGAGAGAGAGATAGTGAAAAGAACATGGAGAGAGCAACAGAGACTGCAAGAGACACTGACAGAGCGAGACCACAGGACACACGGACAGAGCGAGACCGCAGGGGACAGGGAGAGAGAGAGACTGCAGGAGATGCAGAGAGACCACAGGAGATGCAGAGAGACCGCAGTGGATGCAGAGAGAGCAAGAGAAAAATAAGAGAGTGAGAGAGACTGCAAGGGAAGTGGAGAGAGCAAGACCATAGGGGATGCGGAGAGAGCGAAAGAGACCACAGGGGATGCAAAGAGAGAGAGGGAAAGAGACCACAGGGGACCTGGAGAGAGTGAAGAGACCGCAGTGGATGCAGAGAGAGGGAAAGAGACCATAGAGGATGCAAAGAGGGCAAAAGAGACTGCAGGAGATGCAGAGAGAGTTAAAGAGACTGCAGGGGACATCGAGAGTGTGAAAGAGACTGTAGTGGATGCAGAGGGAAGGAAAGAGACTGTAGGGGATGCAGAGAGGGCGAAAGAGACTGAAGGGGACAAGGAGTGCATAAGAGACCCCAGGGGACGTGGAGAGTGCAAGAGAGAGTGCAGGGGATATGGAGAGAGCAAGGGAGACTGCAGGGGACAGGGAGAGTGCAAGAGAGAGTGCAGGGAATATGGAGAGAGCAAGGGAGACTGCAGGGAACAGGGAGCGACCACAAAGGACTAGGAGATAGAGAAACTGCAGAAGACACTGACAGGGATATAAAGAAAGATACTGCAGGGGACAGGTGGTACCTTTGTGTTGTGCTCCGCAGCTGGCAGGCAGAGTGCCAGGCCCAGCCTTCTTCAGTGCAGGCCTGCAGGGCCAGTAGTATCAGCAGGGAGGAGAACTGAAGTTTCAGAAACTTTCAGGAGGAAGAGTTGGGGGCGGGGCTACTGCTCAGCATGGAGAGAGCAGACCTAGTGCTGGGGGGTCCTGAGGGGGGATCCTGACTGTGACAGGGCCTTTCCAGGGTAGGGAAGAGTTCTCATAATCTGGCCCTGCAGTAACTTTCGTACCTCCCTTATGGTGGCCCCATCCGGATCTGCCTTCTCCTACTGATGCTGGACAAGCAGCAGCGTGCAGCCTCACATGACAGCCGGGTCACAGGAGCAGCCTGTTACTGTTACTGTAAACCTGCACTGGCCCTGCAGATGGCACCCTGCCCCCCTGCCCAGCCCGCCACTGCTGTGAAGTTCTCTGCATCTGCAAAGAACGAACAAAGTTGTTGCCTAGCCGAGCAGGTGCCCCTAGCGATCGTTGATGCTCCTACATCTCTTAGGTGACTGCCGGTCTTAAAAGTGCCCGGGACACGACAGAGGAGAGCCAGAGCTGTGCATGAATGACACGGCAGCATCAATAATATTACACTGCACAGCACGGACCATAGCGCCGCTGGAAGGATTGATGCTGCTGCTGCTAAGGGGGCGGGCAGCTGCACTTTTATTCATTCCTCTCTCTTCTAACCCGGCTAACTTGCCGATCGACGCCTCTGTCTCCCTCTCTCTGTTCTCCCCGCCGGACACAGCGGAAATGATGTTGTTGTTTTTTGGGTGCTTCAGGGAAAAGTGTCTGCCACCGGAATCATGTAATTAAATGTCGGGCAGAGCAAAAGGGCGCCCTCCAGTGGCCGGCGCCCTAGGCAGCTGCCTAAAGCTGCCTAGTGGTAGCGCTGGCCCTGTTCGATGGACTTCATATCCGAATTACCTCCATCTGGCGGTTACACTGTTATCTGGGTGATAGTCGATCGATTTTCAAAGATGGCCCACTTCGTGCCCCTAAAGTCTCTGCCTTCTGCTTCAGTACTAGCTCAACTCTTCATATCAACCATCTTCAAGCTTCATAGGTTGCCTAAAGAAATTATATCCGACCGGGGTGTTCAGTTCGTTGCCAAATTCTGGAGAGCACTGTGTGCGGCTGTTCAGGTGAAACTGAAATTCTCCACCGCCTTCCATCCTCAGACTAACGGGCAAACCGAACGTGTCAACCAGGATCTAGAGACATTCATTCGACTCTTCGTGTCCTCTTCTCAGGATGAATGGAAGGATCTTCTCCCTTGGGCAGAATATGCAAACAACAACTCAAACCATTCCTCTTCAGGCACCACACCCTTCTTTACAGTTTACAGCAAACATCCACGCTCCCCTGACTTCACAAATCTGCCTTCTCCAGAGGTTCCTGCAGCTTCTTCCTCCCTTCATCGTTTTTGCAAAAATATGGGCTGACGTCCATAAAGCTCTTCTTCAAGCTTCTGCCAGATATAAGAGTGCAGCTGACAAGAGAAGGAAAGCGGTTCCACCATTAAAGGTAGGGGATCGAGTATGGCTGTACACCCGCAATCTCCGTCTTCGTGTACCCTCCATGAAATTTGCCCCACCCTTTATTGCCCCATTTCGCATCACTTAAGTCATCAATCCGGTGGCTTACAGATTACAACTTCCATCTTCCATGAAGATATCCAATTCCTTTCACGTATCTCTTCTTAAACCTTTAAAATTGAGCATCTTCCAAAAGAGGATACCTAAACCTTCAAAAGTCAATACAGAGAGAGATACAGAGTTTGAAGTCAAACGAATCATAGACTCTCGTTATCATAATTCCCAACATCAATTCCTGGTGGAATGGGCTGGTTTCGGACCGGAGGAGAATTCTTGGGTAGACCAAGCTGATTTACATGCTCCAAAACTCGTCAAACACTTCTTTCTGAAGAATCCCCACAAGAAGCACAAGCGTCCTGAGGCTACCTGAAAAGGGGGGGGGGGTACTGTCACACACCGCCGCGGTGGTACACGGCGGGTACTGTACTCACCCGCCCGTGTCCCCCGCCGGCTGGCGTGTGTCGGCCTCCATGTCAGGTGAGGCAGCAGGCAGAGGTCCGGCAGTGTTGGAAAGCAGCATGAGAATCTGCAGCATGGTCCCACTCTAAGGCTATAGATGCCGGGAGGCCAGCTTTGCCATCTTGCTTGAGGACAAACAGGGGATTGGGCCAGGTCAGGTATTCTCACTTGTTTCACTGTGACAGCCAATGGCAGCTGCCCTCTTTGCATAAAAGGGGGTCTGCCTAGGTTGCTCAGTGTCAGTGCAAAGAGTCTTCTGTGCCGTGCACTTCCTGGAAGGCTCCTGACTCATTGTGCCCTTGCTATTCCCGCTGTGCCCTTCAGCTTGCTATTGGCTATTTGACCCCATCGCTCATTCCAGTCACGCTGGTGGCCAGCTTCTCCCTGGTACTCTTGGGTGCTACCTCCTGGATCTTCCAAGAATCCGTCTCCAGCATCCTCTGGTCTCAGCCATTCCTCATATTCTTCCAGTCTCCGGATCCATTGTTGTTGCCATCCTTTCACTTCTTTACCTGGACATTCCTCATCATTGTACTCTGGATATTCCTCATCATTGTTATCTGGACATTTTTTATCATTGCTACTCATTATTATTATTTTGCCTGCCTTTATCTCAAAGAAGTATTTGAGTCCCTGTATGACATCATTCATTAAACCCGCTCGTTTTAACCCTACTGCTACTGCCTCGTCTCCAGTCCCTATGCATCACACGACCCCATCTGCATCTTCAACCGTGACACTGACATCAAAATACCGACAAGTAAAACACAGACACAACCACAATGCCAACAGCATAATGACACAAATTATATCTAATAGAATTTATCATGATTTTTTTTTTTCAAAAGCTGACTTATTCTTCCCTGTGGGCATAGAGCAGGCATTCCCAACCACGGTCCTCAAGGCACACCAACAGTGCAGGTTAGTTATATCCAGGCTTCAGCACAGGTGACTTAATTAGTATCTGAGGGATTCTGATTAAACCATCTGTGCTGAAGCCTGGATAGCACTAAAACCTGCTCTGTTGGTGTGCCCTGAGGGCCATGGTTGGGAATGCCTGGCAGAGGGAACAAGCTCCACTAATACGGTCTCCACATTATAATGGTGTCGTATTTTAACTTGATTTTGCATGAGCCCGCCCACTGAGCGGTCTATCCCCAGTGGCTCCTGCAACAATTATATGGGCGGTCACAGAATGATATAGGGCATATCGATGGTACACAGTGGCCGATTGTGCATCGATATATTGGTCATTCTATTGAGCAGACAATATATTAGCCACTGTGTACGCACCTTCAGAGAACAGAATTGATGCCCCGATTGGAGGCATCACCAGGTTTATCCGTTGTTCGTATCAGAAGTGCTTGTACAATACTGCTACATACAGTATATATAGTTTTATATTTGGTAGACAAGGTCTAAAAGTAGAGTCAATAGAACAGTGAAAATTGGGCTACAATTTGACACATTATTCATTCCATACAATAAAAGTCTTCATTGTAGCACCCTGCACCTTTCAAAATCCATGTAATTATTCTTTATGGTCTGGGGTGCTGCTCTCTGCTGTGGTGCGTCTAGTACAGTCTGATTTGTATTTCCCTGCTGACACTCCAAGCAGGACAAAGAAACTGCATGGATTTTGAAAGGTGCAGGATGCTAGAATGACGACTAAAATTGTATATCAGTACTCTATATCGTTCAATGATTATTAAAGACACAGACATCTGGGGTGACATTCTATGATTTGCGTTTTTTTTTTTTTTTTCGCAAAAACATCCGAAATCGCATGTTTTTCCATTTTCGCATATTTAATGAGCTGCGATTTGTGCGATTTGCGATTTTGGCCAATAAGTTGGACACACTGGAAATGCGATGGCTGCTTTTCGCAGCACATCACATCCAGATTGTCAGCAACTCGGGGGTTTGTTGTGTTCCCGGCTGTGACCGTGGTGGACCAGTGGAAGGCGCTGTGTAGCGAATACAGGGGGTTTGACGATTGACATGCACCAAGGGACAGGAGCACAGCAAACCAGAGTGTTGGCGGAGACCAGGAACAGGGGCGCGGAGTCTAATCTGCCAGCGGTGTTCACCAGGGAGTCCCGCAAGGAACTTTGGGCTTAGCTGCGTCTGACAGGCAGGTCGCGGCCCCCTGCCCTGGTCCTCTGGACGCAGGCTGGGAGTGAGGACACAGAAGGTATGAGAGAATGTCTTTTGAGACGGCTTGAGAGCCGGTGATGACGGTTGGCAGCCTGGGAGCTGCAGGATGGCCTGGAAGCCAGAGGTGACGACCTGGGAGTCGTTGGTATACGATGTCGATGACCAGGAGAGAATAACAAAGTCTCTGGGGGCACTTGTGGTAAACAGTTGACACGGGATGTTGACAACAGATGATCCTGCGACAATACTTAGAAGCAGCAACTGATGGATGTCCGGGATGACACGGATGTTGTTAGTCAATGGAGGACGACAGAAGCTGAGTGTCGACTGTGGTGTAAACAGTATCTGTCGACAGATCAGGACAAGATGGTGTAAGTCTCTGATAGTGATAGCTGGCTTAAGAGCCAGAGAGGTGCTCGGCAAAACACCTGATACTCGACTGCAGCGATGGTATCGCAGGAGTCTTCTGGAGATGGAATGAACCAGGTAAAACAATAACAATAGCTGGAGAAACGCTGGAGACAAGGACACAGGTAAACCTGGATATCCTAGAGCCTTGGGAACTTCCTCTGAACACAGGAGAACTCTGGAACAGGTAAAGCAGTTGTTCAAGGCAAGGAGGACTCTGGGAAGCTGGCTTATATTCCTCCAGGTGATTGCTTGATTGTCTGCAGCTTGCAGCAGCAGACAGAACCAGGAAGTATGCCTTGAGTTACCTGGGATCATGCGACTGGTGCTGAACTCAGGAAGCTTCACTGGAGTTCTAATCACTGAAAATGCAGAGCAGCTGCAACAGCAGCAGCTAGGAAACAAACAGGCATGGAAACCTCAGGAAATAACTGTGAACCAAGTCAGGTTCATGACACAGATGTTTTCACATTAAAAAGTATACAAATTGCATATTTAATGGTATGCGATTTGTATAAACTGTGTCTAATTCGCCCAAAAATCAGACCAGGTTCTGATGGGCGAATTAGCCAGAACCCTGCACAGATCAGTGCGATCTGTGCAGGGTTCTGGTGTAAAAAAAGTTTAAACAGTTAAAATAAAAACCAGCGCGGGGTCCCCCGCCAGAGCATCATTGAGCCGGTGCTGGTGACATAAAATCAGGGTCACCGACAAATAGGGGTCCCCTTGATTTAATGAAACCAGCACCAGGCTCAAGGTCCGGCGCTGGTTCCCGAAATACGGGGGACAAAATGACTAGGGGTCCCCCGTATTTTAAGAACCAGCACCAGACCCAACCAGCCAGCAGGGTAATGCCACAGCCGGGGGACACTTATTATATAAGGTCCCGCGGCCAAAGCATTATCCCCCTGGCTGGTCAGCAGGGGTCTTGGGGAAGTGGGGACCCCCCCAATGAAGGCCCCCCCCCTCCAGGACTTACCAGCCCATGCTGAAAGTCCGGGGCTGTCCCCGATGCCCCTGGGCGGTGGGCATCGGGCTGATGCAAAGTGTAAAAAAAGATTAAAAACTATTGTTTTCTACTGTAGAACTATGAGTCCCAGCAAGCCTACCCCGCATGCTGGGACTTGGAGAACCACAAGTCCCAGCATGCGGGGCATTAAAGGGCCCGCTGGCACTTGTAGTTCTACAGTACAAAAAATAGTTAAATAAAACACACTGACACCCTGAAAAATAAAAGTTTAATACATACATAACACACACACTGATACTTACCTACCTTGAGCCCGTAGGTCGGTCCCTGGGTCCTGGACAGAAGAGTCCGGTTCCGGGGCCTTGGTCCTGGTTCCGTGGCTGGTCCGGGGTCCTGGGCTCCAGGGCTGATGTTTCCGGGGTCCAGGATCCGAAGTAGTCCAAAAGGGGTTCCAAAGGAAGTAAATCCTACTCACCTGGTCCCCGGTGACGACCTCGGCATCTTCTCCGGCAGACACGCTGCTCCCGGCTGGTACCCGCTCACGGACTGGAGAGGCGCAGAGATGTTCATCTTCCGCGCCTTTCCTCCGAATGATTCTATTCCCCCCCAGGAGCCGAGAAAGTAATTTGTTGAGTCACCGTTGAGCCCCTTTGGAACAAGAGTGCCCAAACGGGGATTCCACAGCATTTCATTTGTGCAAGTCTTTTCTCGATATCTCTAGTTTTCCACCTTGATGTAATTTGTTGGATACCCCAAAAATTTACAATGTTGATTTCTTTTGACATTTTAATGTTAAGGGTAAAGATTATAAGATTTGCAACTTTATAACATGCCATTCTAAGAACATTATTTATGTATTGGAATGCTCTTGTGGGATGTTTTATGTGGGGAGAACGTCCAGACAACTAAAAGTGCGAATGGCGGAACACGTCTACAATATAAGGAAGGGATTACAGACTCATACAGTGCCAGCACATTTCAAAACCCACCATGAGTCGAAAGAAATCAACATTGTAAATTTTTGGGGTATCCAACAAATTACATCAAGGTGGAAAACTAGAGATATCGAGAAAAGACTTGCACAAAATGAAATGCGGTGGATTCCCCGTTTGGGCACTCTTGTTCCAAAGGGGCTCAACTGTGACTTCGAGCTTAAGCACTTTCTTGCGTTAATATTTGTGTTTTAATGGTTTTTGAAAATGACACTTTTTTATTCTCTCTCCGTCTTTGCACTTTTTCTGGTTTGTATACTGGTTTGGGTGTGAGCGACCTGAATGACATGGATGCTGTATAAGCATCGGTGTCCTTGGGGATGCATACACCCAGCCAGGGAATTATGATCTTTGTAAGCACTTTGTGGTTCATTTATGTTTTTAATTAAACTCCTTTATAGATATTAAAAGTTATTCTATATACATTTTTATTCTGGATATATATTTATGTTTATATTTATATATTTATTAGAGATTAACCATATTGCTACCATTAAGAACCACAACCTGCACATGCACTTTAAATCGATGTAAATATGATATACATGATATTGATTCATTGCATTCTATACCTAGATTGTTTAGTGCGCTACATCAAGCACTTTTGAACTGGTGGAACGCAAAAACCCGGAACTTCTGGGTATTTGGAACGCACCGCCATCTTGGAAATCGTAATGCGCATGTGCAACCAGCGGCAGGTGCCGCGTATGGACGCAAATCATCAGGCTTATAAATACATGACTGTGGACGGACCCTAGATATGCCATTGAAAAAGGCGACTACCGAAACGCGTTTGGTGCTAACTAGGACCTGTGGACCCCATAGCTGGACTGCCTGGATGTTGCTTTCTGTTTCCAAAGCCTGACCTTTCCGGAGGGTCAGTGAGCTGAATACCATCATCTCCAGGGATAGATCGGCGGCACCTGGTTCCAGTTTTGCCTTTGGGACACCACTTATGTTTTTACTTGTCTCCTATATGTGAGTGTATTTTAGATTAAAAGGTGTTTTTTATCAATTGATCTGCACTATCGCCTGCTTTCTCTTGATTTTCTATGTATCACACTCTGGAAGAAAGAGTTGCTGTTTTGCCAGAGGGATACCTTTGAATGCTCTATAATATACAGCTGGCTTGTGAGTGCACACCTGCATTTATATATCGCTTCATTTGCAAAACCTTCTGCCCTTAATTGTGGTGTTTTTTTTCTTGGCGATATGCTTGCTTCATGGGCTGCATAAAGCCAAGTCTCTTCATACAGATAACATACACGTCGACTTGAAAGCGGAGAAACTCCTTAAAGGGACAGTATTCTTACAGTATTCTTTTATTGTGTGTGTTTTTCACATGGTGTTATTGGGGAGCGCTTTACTGACTGTGTACCTACTTTTCCTATTCTAGGAATATAAATGGTATACTTATACCAGTCCTGCTTGTTCCTAGAATGCTTCCCTTGGAAGATAGTCGATCCCCATATGTTTCAGTCCAGAAATGGTGTCCAGTGTATTCCAAGGGTGTCCATAAACCTGACTGGGTGAGGTAGCTTGTGTTATTGTATTCCAGTTGGAAAGGTAGCTTGCCTTTTGGTTGTTATCCCAGGAATAGACCGGTGGTGGTTACCCAAATGGTCGGATCCAAATTGGTCACATGGACTGGAGGGGGAGAGTAGGTATGGTGGAAGCTGGTCCAAGTCGGGTAAAATGTAGATGGTCCTGATAGCACTCCAGCCATCTTTTTCTTTTTAGGGAAGAGGAACTGCATGGGTTTTCAAATATGGCGGGTGCTAGAATGAACACTATAATGGGATAGGAGGCGAAAGATAACCATTACATATGATTCTTAAGATAGATTGGGCGTATAGCATACGGATCACTGAGGTTAGTTGAGTAGTTGTATATCAAACGCTTTTTCAGCTTCTAGAGATAGGAGATATGAGGTTCGGGGGATGAGTTTAGCCAGTACGGAGCCCGTCTGGTCCGGATGGACTATAGCAGGGAGGAGGGTTTCATTCTATCTACCAGGAATGTAGAGAAAAGCTTATAGTCGACATTTAGAAGTGATATCGGTCTATAAGAGCCGGGTAAGTGTGGGTCCATGGTTTAGGTAATAATCTAATTATAGCATCTGTGAAGTATTGAGGGGTAGAACAGGTTGAGAGGACTGCATTAAAGACCAATAGAAGGGATTCCAATAATCTTAACAGAATTTTATAATATTCACCAGTAAATCCATCCTGACCAGGAGAATTCATCGGATTTAAGTGTTTAATGGCCGTTTCCAAGTCTTGTGTGTCACACCAGGGGGCTCACCCGACGAGACTGAGACCTCTGGTGGGGACCTGGACCGGTACCTGAACCGGGGAGGTTGGAGAGGACCCTTGCGCATGGAGTGCGCGACAGTGCACCCAGAGCCAATAAGCAGTCAGAGATAAAATACAACCGGAGTTTATTTGCAGATGGTTGTAATATTAACAGACAGTAAAGTATGCAGGAGAAATGACAGTTCATGCAGATTGCAATACTTTACAGATGTGATGATATGTGGGATCGATGGTGGAACATCGGATGTGAAGACTGTGGGTCCGGAATGACGGACGGAAGACTTGAGCTTGACTGTGGGTCCGGAATGACGGACGGAAGCTTGGTTTGGAGATCCGGAATATCGGACTATCGATGATGATGTGGGAACATCGGATCCGGGTATCGGATATGGAAGAAGACTGTGGGTCCGGAATGGCTGACGGGAGATGAGACTGTGGGTCCGGAATGACGGACGGAAGCAGGAGATCCGGAATATCGGACTAACGATGGAACATCGATGGTGGATGATGCTGGAGCATCGGAAGGACCAGAGTCCCGGAGCTAGGCTTGGTCGCTGGGCTGAAGAGGCAGGATCACAGGCGATGGAATAACCTGGACTTCACAGGAGATGGAACAACCTGGAACACACTGCAGCATGGAAGACAACACCAGCAGAGAAATACACTTGCACGGAGACAAGGACAGCTGACCATACACTGGAGACAGTGTAAGTCTCTGGTAGCAAGTTCATCCTTAATACGATCGGATAGGCCATGCCAGAAAGCTGCGTATAAGGACCCATCACACCAGGAGAGTTCAGACGCCAGAATCTGGAACTGGACCAGATATTGCCCGACGGAGCGGGATCCCTGTCTGAGACGGAGGAGTTCAGTGGAGGCAGATGCTGATCGCCCAGGCTCATCGAAGATACGCCGGAATGTTGACACGAAGTCCTTGTAGTTGGACAGGATGGCATCAGATCTTTCCCATAAGGGAGACGCCCATTCTAACGCTGCTCCACACAGGAGGGAGATGATGTAGGCGATCTTGACCCTTTCAGTAGGGAAGTTACTGGGTTGCAGCTCGAAGTGAATCTCACACTGATTGAGAAAACCTTGACAGGTCTTGGGGTTCCCATCATACTTGGTGGGGACAGACAGATGAAGGCGAGGTACAGCAGCCATTACAGGAGGATGAACTGGACTTGGAAGTTCTCTGACAGGCTCAGGGCCACTGAGAGTGGTCTGTAGCTTATCCAGCCGGGAAGACAGATCTTGCAGACAATGAATCACTTGGCTCTGCGCAGCCTCTTGCTGATCCAAGCGAACAGCCAGTTGCTGTACAGGGCTGGGTGGAGATGCTTGGTTTGCGGCTGGATCCATTTGGCTAGTGCTTACTGTCACACCAGGGGGCTCAGCCGACGAGACTGAGACCTCTGGTGGGGACCTGGACCGGTACCTGAACCGGGGAGGTTGGAGAGGACCCTTGCGCATGGAGTGCGCGACAGTGCACCCAGAGCCAATAAGCAGTCAGAGATAAAATACAACCGGAGTTTATTTGCAGATGGTTGTATTATTATCCCCTTCCCGACACATGACGTACATGTACGTCATGAGTCGGTTGCGGGGGAATCAAGCCAGCTCACGGAGTGAGCTGGCTTGAAAGAGAGCAGGTAATGGCTGTATATTACAGCCAGGCACCTGCTCTCACGGCCACGAGTGGCGAGTTCGCCGATCGTGGCCGTTTAACCCTTTAAGCACCGCGGGCAAAGCGCCCGCAGTGCTTAAATAGCTGATCGGAGGGGGGGCGCCCCCCTCCGGCGCCGATCGGGGCCCCCCTCCGGCGCCGATCGGGGCCCCCCGCGGCGAGATCGGAGGGTGCCGATCGGTTGCCATGGCAGCCAGGGGTCTAATGTAGGATGGCAGGATGTAATAGGAAGTGCTGAAAATCACTATGTTCAGCCATAGAGCTCTATGGCTGAACCTAGTACAGGCGATCGCGCCCCCTAGTGGTCAAGTACACTAGGGGGCCTTGTAGTAAAAGTAAAAAAAAAATAAAAAAATATTAAAAGTTCAAATCACCCCCCTTTCCCCTTTTCACAAATAAAAATAAATAAAAAAAATAAACATATTTGGTATCGCCGCGTTCCTAAAAGTCCGATCTATTAAAATATAACATTAGTTATCCCGCACGGTTAAAGGCGTAAACGGAAAAAAATTCCCAACGCCAAAACTACGTTTTTTGGTCGCATCGCCTACCCAAAAAAAAATAACTAAAAGAGATCAGAAAGTCGCCCATATCCCATAATGGTATTAATTAAAAAGTACACTTCAGCCCGCAAAAAATGAGCCCTCACCCAGGTCCGTAGGTGGAAAAATAAAAAAGTTATAAGCCGCAGAACATGGCGACGCGACGCAAATTAGAAAAACCGTAAAATTTTCTATTTTTTTTTTAGTGGTAAAACGTAACGAAAACTATATAAGTTTGGTATCACCGGAATCGTAACAACCCATAGAATAAAGATAACCCATCATTTTAAACGAACTATGAACTCCAAAAAAAACGTAACCAGCGCAAAATTGTGGAATTGCGTTTTTTTTCCTTTTTACCCCACATTGAATTATTTCCTGATTCCCCAGAATATTATACGGTATAGTAAATGGTACCATTAAAAAGTACAACTTGTCCCGCAAAAAAAAAGCCCTCATGTGTCTATATAGCCGGAAAATTAAAAAAGTTACGCTTATTTGAACGCGAGGAGAAAAAAAAAAGAAAAGTTAACAAAAAAGGCCCCGTCGGGAAGGGGTTAACAGACAGTAAAGTATGCAGGAGAAATGACAGTTCATGCAGATTGCAATACTTTACAGATGTGATGATATGTGGGATCGATGGTGGTACATCGGATGTGAAGACTGTGGGTCCGGAATGACGGACGGAAGCTTGGTTTGGAGATCCGGAATATCGGACTATCGATGATGATGTGGGAACATCGGATCCGGGTATCGGATATGGAAGAAGACTGTGGGTCCGGAATGACGGACGGAAGCAGGAGATCCGGAATATCGGACTAACGATGGAACATCGATGGTGGATGATGCTGGAGCATCGGAAGGACCAGAGTCCCGGAGCTAGGCTTGGTCGCTGGGCTGAAGAGGCAGGATCACAGGCGATGGAATAACCTGGACTTCACAGGAGATGGAACAACCTGGAACACACTGCAGCATGGAAGACAACACCAGCAGAGAAATACACTTGCACGGAGACAAGGACAGCTGACCATACACTGGAGACAACTGAAGCACTAGCAATGGTTCTGAGAGCTCTCAGCATACTTATCCCCACTGGGTGGCCAGGATTGGCCGAGGAAGTATGACAGGGAGATCAGAACCAACAGGATTGGACAGTACAGACATGTGACTGGGAAGAACATGGCAGCCCCCATGTCTGCTATGGCGGGAAAGTGTGTTTGTGCACACCATGCTGGACACTGGGAGCAATGGCGGCGGACAGGTGGATTGCCGTGCACTGGGGACTGTCACTGGGAGACAGGACACCGGCAGAGATGACGTCTGGACCGCAAGCTGAACCTGCGGAGGCACTTAGCCGGTAAGAAAGTCTGTCTGACAGCTCGGATCGTGACATTGTGAAGTGAAAGGTGCTGTAAGGGAAGGGATGGCCGCTTCAGGAACAGTGGGAGTCGTTATGGATTCCCCAAAAGATGTCTCACCTGAAGTGTCCCTGGGGGGGTTGCGTGTAAATGTCAGCGTAAAAGGCATGTGACAGGGTGTAGACGTCTTTGCCACTGGAGGGTAGTAATCCAATGGAAGGCACATCAGAGGAGCTCCAAAATAATAATGAAAAAATACTTCACAGTTCCCAAAGAGGAATAACAAATACAACGTATAGGAGGGACTCCTAGCCGAGCAGCCTAAACTTTAGGTAGTATCACATCCCTAGAACTAGAAATCTCGTGACCATAAGTATAGGGTGCGGAAAAATAGAAGGAGTATACATTTAAGACTTTATTGGTACGAAGTCATTAGTATTCAGGTATATACAAACATATATACACACAAAAACATCCTGACAATGGTAAACCTTATAAAACATAAAAATATGTGAATCATGAATAAGCAATGAGACCACTATTACATACGTCACCATTGGAGACCGTGGCGGTCTAAAGTAAGCAGTAGACACGATACTTGTATAAGACCTAATATATAAGGTCCAATTAAAGTCCTTCTGAACATTAATGCAGGAGCAGTGCCCCACTGTGGGGACCCCGGGTAACACTCACCACTCGACGGCTTCAGGCTGAGCCAGGGGTGTGCGCGCTGCAGCGCAATGCCCACGGGTAACTCTCTCAGGTCAGTGGACCTGCAACAGGGATCACTTCGGTACCTTAAGAGGCCAGCAACTGTCCCTTCCCCTGGCTTCCCTCGAAGCAGAGAAGCGGTGTAGCCCAAACAGCAACGCCAAAATAATAAATTCAAAGCAAATTGAAGAAAACTCTCTGGAGCTCCAGGAGTGTGCATCCTCTCCTGAGGGCACATTTTCTAAAACTGGCTAGGAAGGGGAAGTAGAGGGGAGGAGCCATTACACCCTGGTTGAAGACATTTATGTGCCTGTCTCCTGTCGGATGACCTCTATTCCCCAATGTATTGATACCTCAGTATCCCATATGAATGATAGTGAAAAAATGGTGTATAAAAATTGCTTCTGATTACAGAAAAGATACAATAGTGGATTGCTAAAATCAGGAAAATGGTGAGAGATAAAACAACAAGTGTGAAAAATAAATAGAATAGCTTAGTGCAGGAGATAAGGTGTTAGAAGTTGCCCGACATGTTTCGTCGCTTAGGACCTCAGGGGGTGGGGACAAAACTGCTGGGAGCAGGTTTTTTATCTAGGGACAGACTTACATCACTTCCTGTCAACAAATAATCTAATACGAACATATAAGCACAATTATAATGATATAAAAGAATGTTCCTCTACAATAGGGTGATTGTATATACAGTTACAAATTAAAATGTTTAAACTATTGGAGCAAATATCAAGATACATAATATAACTTATTAGTGTCTGGACTGCGGGAGAGTGGGGCACGACGTCACTTCCGCCCCACTTCCGCCATCCTGAAAGTTTATGTGTATCTGTGCGGGATCCGTCTGTATATTGTTTATACACAGCGCTGGGAGACCTTGCTCTCAGTCGTCATCTCCTGTTACATCTCTCGTCAATTTCCTTTGCTTGGAACGCAGCACTTAGCCGCATTTCCTGCTTCCAGCGGCATCTTGTGGCTGCAGAGTAGAATAGGCAGCAGGAGGCAATTTACAGTCTTTGGTAGGTGTAGCTCCTGCGTCTCAGTAATTATTGCGGCAGGGAACGGCAACCCTGCCGACAGGGTTAGGGGTTCGGTAGTGTGTGCGTCTACTGCACAAAGGGGGGTTGCGGTGCGCAAATGCGTCTCATGCACAATAAAGGACACATTTGCCAGTGCTCCATCTTACATACTGGCGCAGCGTAGGGACGCATTACGCGTCCTCCCGACCTTTTCATACCCCAACTATCCACATCGGCATGGAGTTGACTTTATAAAGTGTGGCGAGCACAGCGGTTTTACATTACATGTAATCCACGGCCGCTCGCCACGCTTCAGGATCTGTGGCTCGCTGCGCTCGCCACACTTTATAGAATCAACTCCACGCCGACATGGATAGTGGGGGTATGCAAAGGTCGGGAGGATGCATAATGCGTCCGCTCGTCGCGCTTTGGGCTGGCGTGGATAGTGGGGGTGTTTCAGTAACACATTCACACATCTGAGACAGTAATGACGACATGTGCTAACTGGTGACTGGATTTTAGTTAATAATAAAAAGAAAGCAACTTACCACAACGAGTGACAGAGACGCTGACTACGCTAAGTTGCCGCAGGAAAACTATGCTAATTCTGACATGGCTGCTCGAGGGAACACTACGCTATTTCTGACTGACTACGCCAACCGCGGGGGATGCTTGCGGGAACACTACGCCAAATCCGACAGATACTCTGACTACACTGGGCACTCGATACAAGCAAAGAAAATATGAACCAGATAGGTGCGCAATTAAAACACAGTGCAGCTATAAGCCAATCAACAGAGTAGAAACACCTTGGACTACTCAAAATACAGTATAGAACAAAAAGATGTGGATAGGCAGTAATAGCGCTCAGTGTTAACTATGAGGCAGGGTGTTTGAAGCCACTGCAGGTAATACAAAACCAAATGAAAGCTTTGCAGCCAGTATCACATGGATGACCCAAATCCAATCGAACCACTGTTTGTGGTAACTGCTCCCTTATTATACATACAGGGGAGACAGAATAATAGGCAACATAGTGCAGGTCAATACAATAAAAAAAGCTTTAATCTATAAAATGCACTTACAATAAAGTGACTTTGATAAAAGCGTGAACAAAATGAACCAGGCAAAACAGCATACAACAGGTGGTGTGGCGTCCTCCTTCGGTCTGGGTCCCTCGTCCCGGAAACAAGGGGGGCTCAGTCCAGGGTTCAGCAAAACTGCAGCTGTTCAAGCCAGTCCAAAGCGTCAAGCTGGGTGGTAATTACGCTTAAACGCGTTTTCGGATAATGTCCTTCGTCAGAAGCGTAAAGATGAAGTCCAAATAGCGGGCATATATATACCCCTAACTGTTAAGCTAAATCACAAACAGATGCCACTAATCGGCGTGCAGTGTCCGGCCTCCTTGTCCCTCAGCCGGCGTTTGCGTTCCATACGCCGGAACTACGTCGGCGTCTGCGTGTCACCCACCGGAAGTGACGATGCGCATACTCGTAGCGTGTAGATGCGTTCCACACAGGTGCCGCTTGCGTTGTCAGGCAAAGAAAACAGGTAGCTATGGGGATAACAGGGAGCTTGGACGCTGTTTACATAGACTCCATTCTGCAAAACAAATATACATTAAAATCCAATAAAATAGCAGTACAACCCAGCACCGTAGGTAGTAAAAAGAAAATGAAATGGTGAAAGGTAGGGAAATTAGAAGAAATGGATTATCATGTTAAGAATGGTTTTAGTTCAAATTCTGTATTTAAACCTTTTGGGATTAATGTTCCAAGGCGGTGGATCCACCGCATTTCTGTCATAGACAGTCTCCTAGCCTCATCATTGGTACGGCTTTTAGGTAGGATTTGTTCTATTGCACTGAAAAACACAATCTGACACTCATTTGCATTATGTACCACACGAAATGCTCAGACACCGTATGTGTCTGTACCTTTTTACGTATGTTGTAGATATGCTCTGCTATACGTGTTTTCATGGGTCTGCTAGTTTTTCCTATATAAGATAGGTTGCAGCTACATTGTAACAAATAAATTATATTCCTTGAGTGACAGGTCAGAAATTGTATAATTTTAAAATCACAACCATTCACCGTGAAATGATCCAATTTTCTTTCTTTAGATTTCACTGTCCTTCAGGCAAGACATGACCAACTGCGATGAAATCCAATAGTTCGGATTGTTTGGCGTGGGCCGCTGTCTGTAGAGCTGTGAACCAAGTGGTCTTTTAAAGATGGTGCCTTTTTATAGATAAATTGTGGTTTTGGTGGCAATTGCGTTTCCAGAATTGGATCACTCTGGAGCAAATGCCAATTGTTCCTGAATACTCGCTCAACATCTTTATGTATGGAGCTGTATTTACTCACAAAGGCCCATTTAAATCTATCATTTACTTGGTCCGACTTAGGTTTAGGTTCCAGTAATGTTGGGCGTTCCATCAGATTAACTTTTTCTCTAGCACTTACAATAAGGCTCTTTGAGTAGCCTTTAGCACTCAACCTATTTGAAACTTCCTCCAGTTGGAGGAAGTATCAAATAGGTTGAGTGCTAAAGGCTACTCAAAGAGCCTTATTGTAAGTGCTAGAGAAAAAATTAATCTGATTGAACGCCCAACATTACTGGAACCTAAACCTAAGTCGGACCAAGTAAATGATAGATTTAAATGGGCCTTTGTGAGTAAATACAGCTCCATACATAAAGATGTTGAGCGAGTATTCAGGAACAATTGGCATTTGCTCCAGAGTGATCCAATTCTGGAAACGCAATTGCCACCAAAACCACAATTTATCTATAAAAAGGCACCATCTTTAAAAGACCACTTGGTTCACAGCTCTACAGACAGCGGCCCACGCCAAACAATCCGAACTATTGGATTTCATCGCTGTGGGTCATGTCTTGCCTGTAGGACAGTGAAATCTAAAGAAAGAAAATTGGATCATTTCACGGTGAATGGTTGTGATTTTAAAATTAAACAATTTCTTACCTGTCACTCAAGGAATATAATTTATTTGTTACAATGTAGCTGCAACCTATCTTATATAGGAAAAACTAGCAGACCCATGAAAACACGTATAGCAGAGCATATCTACAACATACGTAAAAAGGTACAGACACATACGGTGTCTGAGCATTTTCGTGTGGTACATAATGCAAATGAGTGTCAGATTGTGTTTTTCAGTGCAATAGAACAAATCCTACCTAAAAGCCGTACCAATGATGAGGCTAGGAGACTGTCTATGACAGAAATGCGGTGGATCCACCGCCTTGGAACATTAATCCCAAAAGGTTTAAATACAGAATTTGAACTAAAACCATTCTTAACGTGATAATCCATTTCTTCTAATTTCCCTACCTTTCACCATTTCATTTTCTTTTTACTACCTACGGTGCTGGGTTGTACTGCTATTGGATTTTAATGTATATTTGTTTTGCAGAATGGAGTCTATGTAAACAGCGTCCGAGCTCCCTGTTATCCCCATCGCTACCTGTTTTCTTTGCCTGACACGCAAGCGGCACCTGTGTGGAACGCATCTACACGCTACGAGTATGCGCATCGTCACTTCCGGTGGGTGACACGCAGACGCCGACGTAGTTCCGGCGTATGGAACGCAAACGCCGGCTGAGGGACAAGGAGGCCGGACACTGCACGCCGATTAGCGGCATCTGTTTGTGATTTAGCTTAACAGTTAGGGGTATATATATGCCCGCTATTTGGACTTCATCTTTACGCTTCTGATGAAGGACATTATCCGAAAACGCGTTTAAGCGTAATTACCACCCAGCTTGACGCTTTGGACTGGCTTGAACAGCTGCAGTTTTGCTGAACCCTGGACTGAGCCCCCCTTGTTTCCGGGACGAGGGACCCAGACCGAAGGAGGACGCCACACCACCTGTTGTATGCTGTTTTGCCTGGTTCATTTTGTTCACGCTTTTATCAAAGTCACTTTATTGTAAGTGCATTTTATAGATTAAAGCTTTTTTTATTGTATTGACCTGCACTATGTTGCCTATTATTCTGTCTCCACTGTATGTATAATAGGGGAGCAGTTACCACAAACAGTGGTTCAATTGGATTTGGGTCATCCATGTGATACTGGCTGCAAAGCTTCCATTTGGTTTTGTATTACCTGCAGTGGCTTCAAACACCCTGCCTCATAGTTAACACTGAGCGCTATTACTGCCTATCCACATCTTTTTGTTCTACACTGGGCACTCGAACACTACACTGATTCTGATAGCACTGCTAACTACGTAATGGGCGCCGTGATAATACACAAGTACCTTTAATTGATATTTACTAGTCTTCATATTTATTACTTAGGTCGCCGGGTTCTAAATACTTTTTTGCAATACCTGTTCACCATATAGGTGGCCCACCACTGCCTTCCCAGGACCCGTGCAGACACCCTGCATCAATAGGGGGAGTAATCTATAAATAATAGAGATAAGCGTATTTCCTCCTGTTTCATTTTTTTCCTGGCGCTGACACATACATACATATATATATATATATATATATATATATATATATATATATATATACATATATATACAGAGGGGTGCTCGCAATGGAGCGATGGCCGGCACTCACGGAGTCTCTTCAAAGAAATCAGCAGTCAACACAGCAGTGTTAAGTCAACGTTTCTGAGGCGTTTAATAAACCTCTTTCGTCAGGACAACAATAATAACAATAAAAGACAACATATAAATAGCTTACCCATAGAACCACATGATGCTCCTGCACGCTGCACCCGACGGGGAGTCGCGATGACATCACAGGGGCGCGCCACGCACCGGCGTCACGACAGACAGCCCAGGGGGCGTGTACAGAGAGCCACAACAATACATCACCATGGGAACTGTGAAAAAACAGCGTGAATACACAGTTACATTCGGCATTCATATCTGAATCTGACACATTGCGCAATATAAAAGCGGGGTGGTTGCACAAAATAGAGATAAGAGATACAGAGATCAATCTAGTATAATCACAGAGGATTGCATGGAGAAGAGAGCACATATAAGGATGCAATGTAAACGGCAACAAAAAGCATATCTATAAAAAACAATACAAGCTTTGTTTTTCATTAAGCCCTAACGGGGCCACTGTTTGCAATCTATCTATCCAACGTGCCTCTCGTTGCAGCAAAATTTTGCCGCGATCTCCTCCTCTGGTAGAAGGGGGTATCCAATCTATCATTTTACATTTAAGAGATGCCAAGGAGTGATTCATAAGGATGCAATGCCTGGCTACAGGCTGTTCATTGCTTTTCCCCTCGATGGCCTTTCTAATGTTAGATCGGTGTAAAGCCATCCGCTCTTTAAAAGAACGGATGGTTTTTCCCACATACAATTTCCCACACGGGCATTTGATGTAATATACCACGTGTGTACTAGAGCAGGTAAGTGGGTGACGAATCAGGTATTTTTTCCCGGATCTAGGATGTGAAAAGCTGTCACCAGGTTCCAGGGCATTACACGTGGTGCAGCCCAAACATCTATAATTTCCGGGTTTCCTGGATAAAAAATGTGGGGTAGGAGTACTCTTAAAGGATGAAATATCATTATGGACTACCCACTGTTTAATGTTTTTACCTCTCCTATACCCTGGCATAATGGTTTTATTTTTAAGGGTGGTAAGGGAGGAATCATTGCTGACTATTGGCCACAAAGATTTTGCTTTAGAAACAATGTCAGTGGAAGTAGTAGAGTAATCCATAGGGAAAATCATCCTATCTGAAAGATTATCTCTGGTCCGAGGATGTAATGTGTTAATTCTAGGAGTATCAAGAACCTTCTGTTTGGCCTCTTGTAGATTGGCCCAACTGTATCCTCTTTTAAGAAATTTACTCATCAAAGCATCCATCTCAGTCAAGGCATCACTCTCATTGGTACAAATCCGCCATATCCTAAGCAGCTGAGAAAAAGGCAAGCCTCTTTTTAAGGCCGGCGGATGATGGCTCTGGGCCTGCAACAAAGTATTTCTCTCAACTGCCTTATGATATAAGGAGGTGACAATCTTATTCTGGACAATAGAGATGGACACATCTAGAAAATGTACATTCACATTACTCATATCAAAGGTGAATTTTGTATCTACATCTTTCTCATTGATTTGTGACAGGAATGACGCCAATGCCTCCTCAGGACCAGACCAAAATAGGCAGATATCGTCTATGTAACGACAGTATAAAGAAATACTGCTCGCTACCACAGGATCAGAGAAAAATATCTCCTGCTCAACACTGTACATATAGGCATTTGCGTAGCTCGGAGCTACGCAAGATCCCATAGCACACCCGCGTTTTTGATTGTAGATCGCACCATCGAACAAAAAATAATTACGGGTGAGAGTCAGCTGTAAAAGTTGTAAAAATAAATCGATATCCGGGCCCTTGTAGTGTGGACTAGAGGAAAGCAATTTGCGTGTAGCATGAATGCCCCTGTTGTGCGGGATTGTGGTATATAAGCTCACCACATCTATAGTGGCCATCCAATGATCACCAGTTAGAGGGGACAAGTCCTGTAATTTGAGTAATAAAGAAGTAGTGTCCTTGAGGTAAGTAGACAAATGCTGTATGACAGGCTGCAAATAAAAGTCCAGAAATTCTGAGATGACATAGTAAAGAGAGTCATTAGCGGCGATTATTGGCCTGCCAGGCGGTTTTAAGGAATTTTTATGGAGTTTGGGGATGGTGTAAAACACCGGTATCCTAGGAAACTGCATCATCAAGGAATCACAGACCTTCTTAGAGATAAGGTTCCTTGCTACAGCTGCAAGCAGAATCGAATCTAGCTCAGATTTAAAATCGATGGTAGGATCCCCACTCAACTTCTCATAGACCAAAGGGTCATGTAATTGACCATAGATCTCCTCCTTATAATCGCTGAGATTTTGCACCACTATCCCCCCGCCTTTGTCAGCGGGGCGGATAGTGATGTCTTGATATTTGCTCAAATCTCGTAAGGCACTCATTTCGGACTTAGACAGATTGGATCGGCTCTGCAATGTCTTATTGGGGCTATCCACAAACTTATCCATCTCACGTGAGAAATATTTGATGGCTACATTTGTAGACATCGGGTCAAACGTGGATTTTAAGCGGACAGGACACTCTTCCCTTGGCATATCAGAGTCGCC
The DNA here is from genome assembly GCF_055691185.1 of Crinia signifera. NCBI lineage: Eukaryota > Metazoa > Chordata > Amphibia > Anura > Myobatrachidae > Crinia > Crinia signifera. Next base: position 309,403,677 of record NC_139220.1, on the reverse strand, counting down.
AAAATGTTCTCTCAACCGCAGCTGTCGACAGAATTTGAATGTGTCCACCTTATTATCAAAAGATTCACACGAATGGGTAGGGATGAAAGTAAGGCCTTTATTGAGAACAGAAACTTCTATATCAGTAAGAGTTCTGTCCGACAAATTAAACACCAGGTTGGATCCTAAGGCTTCTTCTTTCCTCCTTTGCCTTTGCCCTTGGCCTGCACGTCTGGTGTATTTTCGGCGGTGCCAGCTTTTCGGGCTCGGGTGGCCACCCCCGGAGGGGGCTTTTTGGAGGTACCAGGTCTAGGATCTGCTCCCAGGTCGTTATCACTGGCTGATGATGCCGCTCCACTTGAAGATTCGGTGTCAAATCTTACTCTCCGTGATTTGCGCGCCCTTTGCTGTCTGGCCAATTGTACATTTCTGTTATTCACCCAAGAATAGACTTTTTGTTCCGCATAATCTTTGGTGACTGTCTCCATCTTTGATTTCTTGAACTTGACTAGTTCCATTTTATAGCGCTCCACCTGTTGAGTAAGTTTTTCAAGCCAATTGGCCTCAGCATCATTAGATAATGTTGGCAGATGTGCAGCTTCAAAGACATTGATTTGTTCAGTCACCACTGATTTTTCACGTTTGGATTCTTCAATCACTAACAAGAGTAAATCGAAGGAACATTTATTCAATATTCCTGCCCATTTTCGGCAAAACTCGGGGTTATACCGTCCGATAGTGGGAATGTTTTTGACCCGGAATCCTCTCGGGATCATTTTCATGCGGAAATAATCCGACAGGGTGACAGCATGTAAATGAAAGTCAATCTCTCGCTTTCTCATTTTGAGTAATTGACTGTACAAATGCTCAGGTATATCAGCCCCAGCAGTAGTGGTTAAATTCTCCTTACACAGGATGCCGTCCGCATCAGATTCAGAAAAGGTGTACAGCTCCCCTAATTGCAGGGCAATATTACTAAAACCCGAGGGGGCAGTCTGTGTACTTAGTGCTGGAATCTCCATAGTCCCACAACACACCTCCAAGCGTGAAAAGAAATCTGAATACACCTTTAAAACAGGTGAACGCAGCGGTGAAAAACAAACAGTGAACAGTCCCAATACCTATCCACTGATAGGACAAACAATGGCCAGACAGCTATTTAGCTAGCAGGGTTCCGGTGCCTTGATCCAAAAATCAATATCGGAGGGGGTATGATCCGGCACTCAGTACAAACTAAGTTCAATTGCTCCAGGTGACCCTGCCGCAGGAAATATACAGAGGGGTGCTCGCAATGGAGCGATGGCCGGCACTCACGGAGTCTCTTCAAAGAAATCAGCAGTCAACACAGCAGTGTTAAGTCAACGTTTCTGAGGCGTTTAATAAACCTCTTTCGTCAGGACAACAATAATAACAATAAAAGACAACATATAAATAGCTTACCCATAGAACCACATGATGCTCCTGCACGCTGCACCCGACGGGGAGTCGCGATGACGTCACAGGGGCGCGCCACGCACCGGCGTCACGACAGACAGCCCAGGGGGCGTGTACAGAGAGCCACAACAATACATCACCATGGGAACTGTGAAAAAACAGCGTGAATACACAGTTACATTCGGCATTCATATCTGAATCTGACACATTGCGCAATATAAAAGCGGGGTGGTTGCACAAAATAGAGATAAGAGATACAGAGATCAATCTAGTATAATCACAGAGGATTGCATGGAGAAGAGAGCACATATAAGGATGCAATGTAAACGGCAACAAAAAGCATATCTATAAAAAACAATACAAGCTTTGTTTTTCATTAAGCCCTAACGGGGCCACTGTTTGCAATCTATCTATCCAACGTGCCTCTCGTTGCAGCAAAATTTTGCCGCGATCTCCTCCTCTGGTAGAAGGGGGTATCCAATCTATCATTTTACATTTAAGAGATGCCAAGGAGTGATTCATAAGGATGCAATGCCTGGCTACAGGCTGTTCATTGCTTTTCCCCTCGATGGCCTTTCTAATGTTAGATCGGTGTAAAGCCATCCGCTCTTTAAAAGAACGGATGGTTTTTCCCACATACAATTTCCCACACGGGCATTTGATGTAATATACCACGTGTGTACTAGAGCAGGTAAGTGGGTGACGAATCAGGTATTTTTTCCCGGATCTAGGATGTGAAAAGCTGTCACCAGGTTCCAGGGCATTACACGTGGTGCAGCCCAAACATCTATAATTTCCGGGTTTCCTGGATAAAAAATGTGGGGTAGGAGTACTCTTAAAGGATGAAATATCATTATGGACTACCCACTGTTTAATGTTTTTACCTCTCCTATACCCTGGCATAATGGTTTTATTTTGGATGGCCACTATAGATGTGGTGAGCTTATATACCACAATCCCGCACAACAGGGGCATTCATGCTACACGCAAATTGCTTTCCTCTAGTCCACACTACAAGGGCCCGGATATCGATTTATTTTTACAACTTTTACAGCTGACTCTCACCCGTAATTATTTTTTGTTCGATGGTGCGATCTACAATCAAAAACGCGGGTGTGCTATGGGATCTTGCGTAGCTCCGAGCTACGCAAATGCCTATATGTACAGTGTTGAGCAGGAGATATTTTTCTCTGATCCTGTGGTAGCGAGCAGTATTTCTTTATACTGTCGTTACATAGACGATATCTGCCTATTTTGGTCTGGTCCTGAGGAGGCATTGGCGTCATTCCTGTCACAAATCAATGAGAAAGATGTAGATACAAAATTCACCTTTGATATGAGTAATGTGAATGTACATTTTCTAGATGTGTCCATCTCTATTGTCCAGAATAAGATTGTCACCTCCTTATATCATAAGGCAGTTGAGAGAAATACTTTGTTGCAGGCCCAGAGCCATCATCCGCCGGCCTTAAAAAGAGGCTTGCCTTTTTCTCAGCTGCTTAGGATATGGCGGATTTGTACCAATGAGAGTGATGCCTTGACTGAGATGGATGCTTTGATGAGTAAATTTCTTAAAAGAGGATACAGTTGGGCCAATCTACAAGAGGCCAAACAGAAGGTTCTTGATACTCCTAGAATTAACACATTACATCCTCGGACCAGAGATAATCTTTCAGATAGGATGATTTTCCCTATGGATTACTCTACTACTTCCACTGACATTGTTTCTAAAGCAAAATCTTTGTGGCCAATAGTCAGCAATGATTCCTCCCTTACCACCCTTAAAAATAAAACCATTATGCCAGGGTATAGGAGAGGTAAAAACATTAAACAGTGGGTAGTCCATAATGATATTTCATCCTTTAAGAGTACTCCTACCCCACATTTTTTATCCAGGAAACCCGGAAATTATAGATGTTTGGGCTGCACCACGTGTAATGCCCTGGAACCTGGTGACAGCTTTTCACATCCTAGATCCGGGAAAAAATACCTGATTCGTCACCCACTTACCTGCTCTAGTACACACGTGGTATATTACATCAAATGCCCGTGTGGGAAATTGTATGTGGGAAAAACCATCCGTTCTTTTAAAGAGCGGATGGCTTTACACCGATCTAACATTAGAAAGGCCATCGAGGGGAAAAGCAATGAACAGCCTGTAGCCAGGCATTGCATCCTTATGAATCACTCCTTGGCATCTCTTAAATGTAAAATGATAGATTGGATACCCCCTTCTACCAGAGGAGGAGATCGCGGCAAAATTTTGCTGCAACGAGAGGCACGTTGGATAGATAGATTGCAAACAGTGGCCCCGTTAGGGCTTAATGAAAAACAAAGCTTGTATTGTTTTTTATAGATATGCTTTTTGTTGCCGTTTACATTGCATCCTTATATGTGCTCTCTTCTCCATGCAATCCTCTGTGATTATACTAGATTGATCTCTGTATCTCTTATCTCTATTTTGTGCAACCACCCCGCTTTTATATTGCGCAATGTGTCAGATTCAGATATGAATGCCGAATGTAACTGTGTATTCACGCTGTTTTTTCACAGTTCCCATGGTGATGTATTGTTGTGGCTCTCTGTACACGCCCCCTGGGCTGTCTGTCGTGACGCCGGTGCGTGGCGCGCCCCTGTGACGTCATCGCGACTCCCCGTCGGGTGCAGCGTGCAGGAGCATCATGTGGTTCTATGGGTAAGCTATTTATATGTTGTCTTTTATTGTTATTATTGTTGTCCTGACGAAAGAGGTTTATTAAACGCCTCAGAAACGTTGACTTAACACTGCTGTGTTGACTGCTGATTTCTTTGAAGAGACTCCGTGAGTGCCGGCCATCGCTCCATTGCGAGCACCCCTCTGTATATTTCCTGCGGCAGGGTCACCTGGAGCAATTGAACTTAGTTTGTACTGAGTGCCGGATCATACCCCCTCCGATATATATATATATATATATATATATATATATATATATATATATATATATATTACATACACACACACACACACACACACACATTCAGTTCAACTTTAAGAGCACACTAGGATACATAACTCAGAACAATGCCTGAACACTTTATATGTAACATAACAGAACCATAACATGACAACACATGAACGGTACACTTATCTGAGCGTTAGGGAGGGATCGCTGTGTCTCCGCACTGGACTCAGAGAAAGGGGTTCGAACGGTAAGTTCTTACAAAAATCCCCTTTTCTCTTTCGTCCAGTCCGGTGACACAACTTCACAATGGGACGTTCACGAGCCGGTCCTTTGGGAGGGTACGCTCAGACCAACAGTTCTCATCTCTGCCCGTCCAAATGAAGCATCCTCCGACGCAAACTCATGAAATCTGTAAAATTTAGTAAAGGTATGAACAGAGGACCAGGTGGTAGCCTTACACAACTGCTCCTCCGTAGCCCCATGGCGCACCACCCAGGAGGAAGCAACCGACCTGGTGGTATGTGCATTTATCCGAGACGGAACTGGTCGACCTGCTTTACAGTAGGCAAAGGCAATGGTAGATCTCAACCAACGAGCGATGGTCTGCTTAGAAGCAGGCCACCCAACCTTATGCACATTATATAGCACCAAGAGTAAATCCGATTTTCAAATGTCCTTTACCCTCTCAATGTATATTCGCAAGGCGCGAACTACATCCAATTTCTTCAGTTTGTCCCTATTTTTAACCCCATCTAGGGGAGAAAACACTGGAAGTACAATGTCTTGGTTTAAATGAAAAGATGACACTACCTTAGGTAGGAATTTTGGCACTGTTCTCATCACAGCCCTGTCATCATGAAAAATCAAAAACGGTGACTTGCAAGACAAGGCACCCAACTCAGACACTCATCTGGCTGATGCAATTGCCAACAAAAAAGTGAGCTTCCAGGTCACATACTTTAACTCCGCAGATCTTAGCGGTTCAAAAGGAGGATTCTGTAACATAGATAAGACCAAAGATAAGTCCCAAGGCGCCACCGGCTGCCTATAAGGTGGTTTAAGTCTAGCAACCCCTTGTAAAAAAGTTTGAATTTCAGGTAGCAAAGCTACTCTCTTTTGAAAGAAAATGCATAAGGCCAAAAGCTGCACCTTTAAGGATTGCAGACTAAGGCCTGATGAAAAACCATCCTGTAAAAAATTTAAAAGTCTTGACAATTTGAATCTGGAAGTGTGAAGTTTCTGTCTCTCACACCACCATGTATATCTTCCAGGCCCGATGGTAATTTGCCGCAGATACCGGCTTACGGGCCCTCAGCATGGTCTGGATGACCTCATCAGAAAACCCCTTTTTTCTTTAATAAGGAGGTTTCATAAGCCACGCTGTCAAATTGAGACAACCTGGGTCCTCATGAAGAAACGGTCCCTGGCCTAACAGGTCCTGACGATGAGGAAGCCTTCAGGAATCCTTCGACAACCTCAGTACATCGGAGTACCATGACCTCCTGGGCAAGTCCGGTGCAATTACAATTGCCCGCACTCCCTGATTCTTTATTTTCTTCAACACCCTCGGTAACATGGGAAATGGAGGGAAAATGTACACCATCTGGAAGTCCCACTGAACTGTCATGGCGTCCACTGCCCAAGCAGCGGGATCCCTCACACGCAAGCAGAATCTCTGAACCTGACAGTTCATTCTTGTCGCCATCAGTTCTATGTCTGGCAGACCCCATCGATTCACAATCTCCTGAAAAACCTCTTGATGGAGAGACCATTCTCCTTCCCGAAGGGACTCCCTGCTGAGAAAGTCTGCTACCACATTCCTGACACCTGGAATAAATATCGCAGACAATGCCGGAACGTTGGTCTCTGCCCAACTGAAGATCTTGGAAACTTCCGCCATCGCCATCTTGCTGCGTGTCCCGCCTTGATGGTTCAAATAAGCCACTGTTGTTGCATTGTCCGATTGTATTCTCAGCAGGGAAACTTCTCAGAAAAACCTTCGCCTGGATCAATGCGTTCAAGACTGCCCTCAGCTCCAGAATGTTTATAGGCAGTTTGGACTCTTCCTTCGACCAAAGGCCCTGAAGTCTCAGGTGAAGAACTACTGCCCCCCAGCCCCTCAGACTGGCGTCGGTCGTTATGACCAGCCAATCACAGGGCCTTAGAGATCTCCCCAGCTGCAAATCTTCCACATCCGTCCACCATAGGAGGGACTCACTGGACTCCGGTGACAGGGATAAAACTTCCTGCCTCATCCTCTTGGCATCTCCGGACCAACAGGATAGGATGTTCCATTGGAAAATCCTGGAACGGAACTGCAGAGTTTCGAAAGCTGCCACCATCTTTCCTAGCAACCTTACCCCCTGCCACACCGATGGTGCCGGTGCTTGCAGGTTCTCCAACACCATCAGCCGAATCTCCACCGCTTTGGATTCTGGGAGAAAAACCCTGTGAAGGTGCGTGTCTATGATCACCCCCAAAAATGTCAGGGTCTGCGTTGGTGTCAAATGGGACTTGGGCAGATTCAAAATCCAGCCCTGACTTTTCAAAAACTGTGTTGCCACCTCCAGGTGAACCTGTAACATCTCTGCCGACTCTGCTTTGAAGAGCAGATCGTCCAGGTAAGGGATAACAATTATTCCCTGCAGTCTGAGAGCTGCAGCCATGGTGGACATCACTTTGGTGAACACTCTTGGGGCCGTGGCAAGCTCAAACGGGAGTGCTTGGAACTGCCAATGTCTTCCCCCGATTGCAAACCGGAGTAAAGACTGGAAATCTTTGTGGATCAGGACATGGAGATAAGCATCCTGAATGTCCACTCCCCTGGCTCTATGCTCAACAGCACCGACCTCAGGGATTCCATGCGAAAGTGATCCACCCAAAGATGAACATTCAAAGATTTTAAATTTAGAATGGGTCTGAATGACCCGCCTGGTTTGGGAACTAAGAAAAGGATCGAATAAAAACCTTTTCTTCTCTCCTCTCGAGGGACTGGTATAACTACCCCCTTCTTCTCGAGAGATAAGGCAGCTCCCAGAAGTGAAGATCTGAGAGACGTGGTCCTTGGTAAAGGAGTGGGGAGAAATCTGCGAGGGGGTGGACCCCTGAGATTAATTGATATCCCTCTGAAACAATGGAAAGTACCCAAGGATCTTCCGTGGCCACCCTCCAACTGTCCTGAAATTGCAGGAGGTGACCCCCTACTCTGATTCTAGAACAGGGAGTCTCCGCCCCGTCATGCAGAGGGTTTGTCTCCCCCCTTGGTGGCATGTTTCTTAGTAAAGGCGCCAAACTTAGACGGTCTACCTCTGCCGGCTTGGAATCTTCCACGCCCTGACTGACCCCTCGAAAGGAAGGACGAAAGGACGGTTTAAAGACTCCGAATTTAGAGCCAGAGGATTTAGAGGTGGTGGGAAGAAAGTACTCTTACCCCCCGTAGCCTGCTTGATGATCTCATCCAATTCTGACCCAAAAATGTAAGCTGTTTTGATAAAAGCCTGAGGGCTGAAACGTCAACTTAACCATTGTCTGGCTATGAGTTGTTTGTTATTGAACCAGTCCCGAGTGACGCAGTCTTCTCCTATTATCTACACGGGACAGCATTGCCTGTACTTATACTGAAGGCACCGGGCAAAAAGTTTCCTTCTGGAGTTGAGTGCCAGCGTTTTTGCACAATTGTATATATATATATATATATATATATATATATATATATATATATATCCAAGGGAGATGTTCTGCGTGAGCAAAAAATCAGAGTCGGCACTCTCCAGTAGTAGTAGAAATCTTTAGTAAAACAAACACATTACAAGTGCTCCAAAGGTCATCGACGTTTCATGGCCCAACCGGCCATTTCATCAGGATGTGGGCTGCGGGTAGAGGGTGTGCAGGTGCCAGGGTGGTGTGCTATGGGTGCGATCTTACCTGACTTAAATAGTGGATCCCCAAGGTGTAAGTGCTGTCAGCTGCTGCTCCGTTTCGCGCCACTGTCAGATCGCCGTGTATCGCGCTTCCGGGTTGCGTCGCGTCATCACGTTCCCGTCGGATGGTTTACACTGACTTCCGGGTTCTGTGACACGCAACCACTTCCCTGGTGCGGTTCACGTGACGTCACACTGTAGGCGGGGCGGCTGTCAGCTTCTGCAGTACGGGAAAGAGCAAGGAAATGTAAACAAAACTCTGTAAGTCCTTGCTGTGCGTGCATAAACTAAAAAATTACAGTGCAAAACATATATAAACCTGACAGTGGGGATCTGGTGTAACGTGAATAGAATAGTTTATTGCACCATAGCAGTTGCCACCCTGCGGCACTGAAGAAGGGCTTACCCAAGTCTCAGATGTATCGAGTGGCCCGCATAACCAGTGATCCAGCAGATTTAGACAAAGCGTTAGATCGCATAGTACAACTATTCACAGAGAGGGGTTATAATCACAAAGCACTCCTTTCAACCAAAGTGGAAGTCCTGAAGAAGAACCGCACCACGCTACTACAACCTGCCAATAAACCATCGGTTGAAACAAAAATACCCTTCATTATGAAATACAATGCGGTGAATTCCATCACCCCCAGGGCACTCAGAGCCTTATGGCCTATTGCATCCACAGATACTAGCCTCAAGTGTGCACAGAATAAAACACTCATGCCAAGCTACAAGCGAGGGAGGAACCTCAAAGATATCCTTATGAAAACCAATGTACCCCCCACTCCATCACCATCACTGTTTAATGTTCAAACCAAAAAACATGGATGCTACAGATGCCCATCATGCACTACATGCAATTTTCTGGAACCTGGCCCATACTTTTTCCATCCTCATAATGGCCATCGATATAACATCAAACATGTAGTCACGTGCACAACGCAATACGTTGTATATCTTATTATATGCCCCTGTGGGCTATATTATGTTGGCCAGACCACCAGAGACTTCCGCACCAGAGCAGCATGGCATCGATCAGCCATCAAGGCAGTAATAAGTGGGAAAGACATAGACCAACCGGTCCCGAGACACTTTAAAAATGCTGGGCACCCACTCACCAGCCTCAAATACAAAATCATTGATCATATACCACCCCTGCCTAGAGGAGGAGACAGACAAAAACTCCTCATCCAGCGAGAAGCCAAGTGGATCTTCACCTTGAACACTGTAGCTCCAGGAGGATTAAATGAGAAATTTTCTTTCAATGTATTCTTATGAAATGTATTGATTCCATTTCTCCATTTTTCCTCCCTGCTTGGTTTACCATACACAGAGGTGGTGGGCTAAGTTAATACTACGGGGTTTCATGTGCATACTATTCATGGCACAACCCCCTAATTATGTATAGTTACTTGTACATTAATATCATCCTTTTATGCATGCCTGCCCCTGTTCCAATTATGCTTTACAAAGTATCTTTTTTCCCACCCGGGTGACATGTCTACTCACGCATTTTTTCCTTTATATTCTCATTTTTATCTTCATATTTTTTTATACTTCATATCTCTCTTTTTGCCTGATCATTCACACCCTTTAATTTCTGGCTTTACCAGCCATCTGTCTCACTTCATTTAGGTTTTTTCACCGGACTCATTTTTTAACACTAGTTACCCCCACGTTACACCAGATCCCCACTGTCAGGTTTATATATGTTTTGCACTGTAATTTTTTAGTTTATGCACGCACAGCAAGGACTTACAGAGTTTTGTTTACATTTCCTTGCTCTTTCCCGTACTGCAGAAGCTGACAGCCGCCCCGCCTACAGTGTGACGTCACGTGAACCGCACCAGGGAAGTGGTTGCGTGTCACAGAACCCGGAAGTCAGTGTAAACCATCCGACGGGAACGTGATGACGCGACGCAACCCGGAAGCGCGATACACGGCGATCTGACAGTGGCGCGAAACGGAGCAGCAGCTGACAGCACTTACACCTTGGGGATCCACTATTTAAGTCAGGTAAGATCGCACCCATAGCACACCACCCTGGCACCTGCACACCCTCTACCCGCAGCCCACATCCTGATGAAATGGCCGGTTGGGCCATGAAACGTCGATGACCTTTGGAGCACTTGTAATGTGTTTGTTTTACTAAAGATTTCTACTACTACTGGAGAGTGCCGACTCTGATTTTTTGCTCACGCAGAACATCTCCCTTGGATATTGACTTTGTCAGTAAGGCACCCCCACAGCTGATATCCTTCCTCCAGAGTGCCAAAGCTCTTTGCATTTATTTATATATATATATATATATATATATATATATATATATATATATATATATATATATATATAAAAGTATATACAAGGAGGCACTCTGAGTCGGTTTAAAAAGCGTGAAAAAATCTCTGGTGTTTATTAGGTGGGCAACGTTTCGGGGCTGCACCCCTTTCTCAAGCCTAAACAAGTGATATATATATGCAAAAGAGAAAAGAAGGAGCGCACCATGTAAATATAAATGTCAGATTTTACTGTGTAAAAAATAAGCAGCTCACATACATATTAGAAACTTGTAATCAGCATATCACCGAAAGCGGGCTCAAATCAAATCAGCGGTTCTCACGGCTCAACACAGCTAGATGTTATCAGGGAGCTTCTTTGGCGAGACCATTCGGCGGTACACAGACCGCAGCTGCAGGATAAACAGGAACACCGGACGGAGATGTGTACGGCAGTCAGCAAGGTCAGGAAGCCACGCCCCAATGCGTTTCGTCAGGAGGCGTGTCAGGTGGTGAGTATGGTAGGTTTATATAGCGCACACTTGCCTCTATCAGCCATTTACAATTACGGCACAAATTAGTAACAAAATACAGATGGGATAACCTTTAACAAATTCAGACCATTGGAAAAAAGCCGCAATGGTCGAAATTACATCAAGTAAAAGCCTACATCTACAAATACAATTTATTTTACATAGCGCTAGAGAGAGAGCATTAATAGCAAAAAGACAGAAATTAAACATATAAATATATATGACTATCTAAAAAATCTGTAAATACAGATAAGGTACATCTAACATTTTTTATTAAAAATAGTAGACAATTAGCATAAGTAACTAAAATGAGATAAAAGGAAAGAGAAAAAAATCATGATTAATAAAAAATACATATATATATATATATATATATATACACACCTATGAAAGTATATTCAATAAACGCATAAGTAAATATAAAAGCAGAATTACAAGGATGAGTAAGAAGGGAGAGAGAGAAAAGAAATGATAATAATGATGAAAACACAAAGATACATGGGTGTCGGCATCAATCTGCCTGGTGTCGGGCATGGGTCCACCTTAAATGGAGAGATTGATGGCAGATTGATGCCGACACCCATGTATCTTTGTGTTTTCATCATTATTATCATTTATTTTCTCTCTCTCCCTCTCTCTCTTTCCTTTCTAACTCATCCTTGTAATTCTGCTTTTATATTTACTTATGCGTTTATTGAATATACTTTCATAGGTATATATATATATATATATATATATATATATGTATTTTTTATTAATCATGATTTTTTCTCTTTCCTTTTATCTCATTTTAGTTACTTATGCGAATTGTCTACTATTTTTAATAAATATTAAATGTTAGATGTACCTTATCTGTATTTACAGATTTTTTAGATAGTCATATATATTTATATGTTTAATTTCTGTCTTTTTGCTATTAATGCTCATTCTCTAGCGCTATGTAAAATAAATTGTATTTGTAGATGTAGGCTTTTACTGATGTAATTTCGACCATTGCGATTTTTTTCCAATGGTCTGAATTTGTTAAAGGTTATCCCATCTGTATTTTGTTACTAATTTGTGCCGTAATTGTAAAAGGCAAGTGTGCGCTATATAAACCTACCATACTCACCACCTGACACGCCTCCTGACGAAGTCATCCGTGACGAAACACGTTGGGGCGTGGCTTCCCGACCTTGCTGACTGCTGTACACATCTTCGTCCGGTGTTCCTGTTTATCCTGCAGCTGCGGTCTGTGTACCGCCGAATGGTCTCGCCAAAGAAGCTCCCTGATAACATCTACCTGTGCTGAGCCGTGAGAACCGCTGATTTGATTTGAGCCCGCTTTCGGTGATATGCTGATTACAAGTTTCTAATATGTATGTGAGCTGCTTATTTTTTACACAGTAAAATCTGACATTTATATTTACATGGTGCGCTCCTTCTTTTCTCTTTTGCATGCCTGTACCGTTGGAGGCTAGAGCAAGTCTCCTATGAAGTTGAGCGGCACTGACATTCCTATACTACTATTCTGGACGGAGTTATAAATACTTGAGACGCTTTGCACATTTGGTATTTTGTATATATGTGTATATATATATATATATATATATATATACACACATACACACACATTATATATACACACACATATATATACATATATATACACACACACACACACACACACATATATATATATATATACACACACACATATATATATATATATACACACACACACGCACACACACATATATATATACATACATACATACACACCATATGTAGTGCACTACACTATATGTAGCTCCACGTTTCATAGACGATTAGGGCTTTCCAATTCTTGGACAATATTTTTACCATTATTAAATAATGATCATTTTCACAAGATTTTTGGAAGTTGGCACTCACAAGGGCTAAGTTTAATACACCAATTTATAGATGAAGACTGTTTGACGATATATCCTTTGAATCAAATACGCGATAGACACCCTAATATACAAATTCCATTATTTTCATACTTTCAAGTTCGTAGCTCTATAAATCATATATTTAATACCCTAAAATCTTTAGAAAAGACAAGTATGCTGGACAAAATGATTAGGCACAAATTGGGTAGCCCCCTATCAACATCTAAGATATATAAAATGTATTAGGAAAAAAATAGGTACTTATTTCCTAGCACGGCGCCCCCGATCTAGATTGTATGTGTCGGGTCGAAATCGCAAGCATCGCATGCATCTTATGCATTTGTGCGGCATAAGATGCATGCGATGCATCCGATTTATGCGATTGAAGTACTTTTTTATCGTGTCCATTTTTATCCATCGATTGTATCGGGTGTCATATTTGTGCGGCATATGATGCATGCGATATCGGCGATAAAACTACTTTTTGGTCGTGGTCATTGTAAATAGCATCGATAACAGTACCTTATGTATACAATGCATGCAATCTGTACGTTTTTAAAAAATTCCCGCTCCCAGGCCCATCTGCAATAGGTCTAATTACCCTTATTCTGCATAGTAACATCTGTAATAGGTCTATTAACCCTTATTCTGCATAGTAACACATGTTTACATTACACATAACATGACATTACACATCCCTCACTAAGTTCAACCCCCTGTGACATCATCTCAGAAATTTCTTTGTGGGTTGATTTGTCTGAGAAGTGGAGGTGTATTGGAGAGCTAGTGCGTTTTTTGCTGATTGTTTGCTGATTCCGGATTCCTGACTGAGTTGCTGATTACTGACTTATTCCTGATTTGCTGATTCCTGACCCTGATTGCTGTGTTACTGATTCATGACTGACCTGATTCCTGTGTTGCTGATTCCTGACTGACTCCTGTTTGTCCCGATTCCGGAGATGGCCTCTGAGATTAATATATTTTTCTTGCCCCAGACGGAGGTGGAGGCAGTGGAATTTCTGCAGCAGCATCACCTGTTGCCGCAGGAGGCAACTTGTGGAAATGGCCATCCGATGCGGCTGAGCCAAAAGGAGTGGATGTGGCGCTGCCACGTGAAAGTCTGCCGCCAGAAAATTAGTCTGCGAGCGGGACTGTTTTTCCCTGGGTGCCGCTTACCCTTCCTCACTCTAGTGAGGTTTATATTCTCCTGGGCTGAGGAGATGAGCACGGTGGATTACTGCCAGAAGAATCTGGGGATGTCGATAAAAACCACCGTGCAATATAACAAGTGCATGCGGCAGGCCTGTCTGCTGGATTTAATTGTGCAGCCACATCGTCGTATCGGTGGTCCAGACCAGATTGTCGAAGTCGACGAGACGCTGTTTGTCAGGAGGCAGTCGAATGCGGGACGCATGTTACCCCAGCAGTAGGTGTTTGGGGGTATCTGCCGGGAAACTGGGCAGTGTTTTGCCACAAAAGTGGACACCCGGGGTGCCCCCACTTTAATGGCCACATCATTGCTAATGTGGAGCCTGGTTCAAGTATATATACAGACTGTTGGCGTGCCTACAATACAGCCCAGCTCCAAGCGGCAGGATACCATCATGCCCAGGTTAATCACCGATACAATTTTGTGGATCCCACAATGGGGGTCCACACACAAAATATTGAGCAGATGTGGGGGGCTTGTAAATGGCAGAACAAACGGCACCGGGGAACCGCCAGGCACTTGTTGCAGAGTTACCTAGAGGAATCTATGTGGAGGAAAAGTCTTGGGATGGATGATCCATTTGCCCGAATCCTCCAGGCATTAACATTGCTGCAAAAAGACAATTAATTTAGACATTTTGGCCAAAGACATTTAATGTACGCATTTTCGACTTTAATTAATATGGACAATTTCAAAATTAATTTATTTTTACTTCTACATTTTTTTTCCTGTTTTCTATGTTTTTGTTGATTATTAATCTTTCCAGTAAATTCTTCGTTATATTTAACAAATGTTGTCTTCACTGTGTCAGTTGGCTGATATTGCATGGAGGAATGCATTTGAATACACACCTGAA
The DNA here is from genome assembly GCF_055691185.1 of Crinia signifera. Lineage (NCBI taxonomy): Eukaryota > Metazoa > Chordata > Amphibia > Anura > Myobatrachidae > Crinia > Crinia signifera. The sequence continues at coordinate 309,388,635 of NC_139220.1, read as the reverse complement.
TTAGGCCCATTTTTCTATTTGAAAAAAACAACCCCATTGCTTATGAGCAGAATAAAGATTTTCATTGCAGTATACTGTGTATATATGACACAGTGTGAGCCATAGCAATATTCTGACTATAAATCCATTATTTCCTGCTGACACCTCTCACACAACTTCTATGTCACTGAGGATCACAGCACTGCTATTTGACAAACCCTTCACCGCAGTTAACATAGAAATCGCGTCGATCGCATGCATTGTACTGTATGGAGTACAGAGCAATGCGTTCGATTGATGCGATTTCACGCCCTCCTGTCACTCTAAGTGCAAAAGCGCCAAAAGGACACTCAGGACGTGACCCAGCAGCCATTTTACAGATTACAGGCTGCGCAGCAGACCTCAGGCGCCCTGCCCCTGCTGAAAAGTTAGTTATTTTTACACCTTGTGCATAAGTGGGGTTTGCATACACAGTGGAGGGGGGGGATCATGTCCATATGTGGGTATTGTGATTATTTACATGGGTGATCATGTGCAGGATTGAGGTGATAATGTTTATACAGTATGTGGGTACTGTTAGTATGTGCAGGGTGGGGTTTGAGGTTATAATTTGCATGTTTGGTGATCATGTACAGGTAGTGATGTGCAGGATTGTGGATGAGGTGATAATGTTGGTACTTGTGTGTATTGTGTAATACTGTGTATTATCACAGCTCCCATCACATACCATATGTAGTGGTATGCGATGTGTTGTGATTTTCATGTTATTTTAATGGGGGGGGGGGGCTTATAGAATAAAAATCACATGCGATTGCATCCAATTGTATGCGATGCGATCGCAAGTGATGCGATTTTTTTATTGTATATCCTTAAAAGGCCTTAAAATGGGTGCATATAATGTTACATGCACCCCCATTGTTAATGCCTCCCCCACTATCAAAGCCAACCCGAAGCGTGGTGAGCGCAGCAAGCCCCACGAGGGGCGGCGGGTACGTGTCCTCCGACCTTTTCATACCCCCTCTATCCACGTCGGCGTGGAGTTGAGAATAGATAGTGTGGCGAGCGCACTACAAGCCCGAAGAGTGGCGAGCCCCGCGAGGGGACGCGGAATACATGTAAAGTAATCCGTGTCCGCTCGCCACGCTTCGGGCTCATAGTCCGCGTGCGCTAGCCACGCTTCGGGCTCGGTGGCTCGCTACACTATCTATTCTCAACTCCACACCGACGTGGATAGTGAGGGTATGAAAAGGTCAGAGGACGCATACCGCCGCCCCTCGCTGGGCTCGGTAACATCTGTCACCCAACATATTATACTGTATAGCAACGCCTAGGTACAATAGGCGTTGCTATGCAATATTATATGTTGGTGACATATGTTGCTATGCGCTATTGCACATAGCAACCACCGTGACTATGTAAAATGTGAATGTATAACGGTGGTTGCTATGTGAAATTGCGCATAGCAACATATGTCACTGCATAGCAACGCCTACCTATGTGTTGCTATGCACTACCTAGGCGTTGCTATGAAAAATTTCATTTTACTCACACCACACCATATTTAATTGTAATGACCCATGTAAAGCACAGTACAGTAGGCCATACAATCCATACAATTTGTTCCCTATACAATCATCGCATCGCATAGATTGTACGGCTACAGTACTCTATGGCATACGATGCATGCGATTTAAATGAACGAATCACACAGATTGTATGCCATTTACCATTGCAAATAAGGTACACGATCCGATGCGATGGGCGCCGTGCTAGGAAATAAGTACCAAAAAATAGATTTTTCCAAAAACGATACAGGTCTAGCCAAATGGAAAGACCAGTTTCCAGAACTCTCGTTAATGGAAATAATCAAGTCACGTGTTAAGTTAAATGAGCAATTGGTATCAGCGTACTATACAGAAATGCAATACTATGCAATGAATAAAAAGTAAAGCAGCGCTGATATTACAATGTAACAAAATTTATTATACACAATAAAAACAATAATATAAAAGAAACATTAAAATGAACCAAATGGTATAAAAGAAATTTGAATGGACCCGATATTATAGTCACCAGTTTTGGATGGTAATGAGACCTGCTCTGATCCAAGGGGGTGTGGGATAGTCTTTATAGGCCACTTGATGGTATCCTGAAGTTGTGTTTATGGACTACAACCGATGGCAAGGATGGAATTAGCCTGATCGGGAGTCCCACTGCTGTGAGTGGTCAGGTGTCCAACAAGGATTTTTGGCTTGAGACTTCCAGGGTGATGGGCATCCGATCAGATGATTGGGCAGGTAGGACAGTCCTTGATGAAAAGGTGGGAGTCCTTGAAGCAATATGGGTCCAAACAATAGTGTCACCAACGCGTTTCCCAGTGCTGTGACTGCTTTGTCAAGGTGTCTATTAGGGTCTATGGGTGCCATTTTTATACCGGACTTCCCATGGGTTCATTTGCATAACACATTGGTTCAATATCACAAAAAACGTAAAAAACATAAGATAGATCTACTCGGAGACAATAATATCACTAGTAATTATATATCATAAATTTATTAAACATTTCGATTTGGGTAAAGATGAGAAAAGAAGGTTTTTATAAAACAAATCATTTAGATCACTTCCGGGTCAGTGCCCTATCCTCAGTGAACCAATCACTTCCGGTTCATAGCTTCTATTCGGTATTGATATTAACCTTTTTGTGAGGTAATTCCCCTCTAATGGGATATATGAAGAGGTAGCCGTTCCTCTAAATGGTGACCTTATCGATCATATGTGCAGTATGTAATTATGATTAATATAGTGTGTTTACGTTGGGCCGGAAATGACGTTACACCTGGCCTTTGTTATTGAGTGCGTCATATCCGGCCTTCAGACGATAGCCTTGTTGTTCTTAGTCGTTATGGATACGCCCGGTAGTTGTCGGAGCGCACATCACGTCCGGCCTATGACACTGAGAGTGTACGTTGTCATGGATACATACAGATTCAGCCCGTACTTTGACAGTTTCCGGAAGTGTTTAGGTACTAGCTGAATCTGTATGTATCCATGACAACGTACACTCTCAGTGTCATAGGCCGGACGTGACGTGCGCTCCGACAACTACCGGGCGTAACGTAACGTCCGGGCCAGTCGGAAGTGGAGGTATCCATAACGACTAAGAACAACAAGGCTATCGTCTGAAGGCCGGATATGATGCACGCAATAACAAAGGCCGGGCGTAACGTCATTTCTGGCCCAACGTAAACACACTATATTAATCATAATTACATACTGTACGTATGATCGATAAGGTCACCATTTAGAGGGTCGGCTACCTCTTCATATATCCCATTAGAGGGGAATTAAGAGATGTCACCTCACAAAAAGGTTAATATCAATACCAAATAGAAGCTATGAACCGGAAGTGATTGGTTCACTGAGGATAGGGCACTGACCCGGAAGTGATCTATATGATTTGTTTTATAAAAACCTTCTTTTCTCATCTTTACCCAAATCGAAATGTTTAATAAAAGGTATTGTACCCAGCAGATTGAAAACCATCTCGGATATGACCGCAGTGTGGGCGGTCAGAGAATTTCATCGCTGAAGTCACAAGCCACAATACCCCTGGATTACAAATAAGTATAACCACTTCTAATGTGCACATTTGTGGGGACTTGAACTCTCACTTATCCTAAAACCTACTAACTGGCTCAAAGTTGGAGCATATAATTTTTGCATTTGCAAACCTAATAATCACTAACCAGTTCTAACCTTGATAAGGAGATTGCATGTTTAATGTGTGTGTGTCTTGTATGTATTATTAATTGTATTATTGTATTTTACTGTGAACAATTTTATTAAATATTTCATATATTCAGTACAGCGCTGTACCTATTACTTTTTTTTTTTTTTGGTTCTCTACTACTACTAGGGGTTTATGGTAATCCCCCTATTGGCACAGCAGCAGCACTGAATAACAATCAGCGCTCAGTATCATTCTGTGGAGGATCTCAATGACGACCATACAGCCGGGTGCGGGTCGCCATCAGATCGGACCCACTCACGGTGCACATCGTGAGCGGGACGTGCCCCCCCGCGTCACCGTGAGCGGGTCGGACGAGACACTGACGACCTGCTCACGATGTGCATCGTGAGCGGGTCGTCCTGGTGTGTACCCTACATAAGTCCATCCTTGCCATCGGTTGTAGTCCATAAACACAACTTCAGGATACCATCAAGTGGCCTATAAAGACTATCCCACACCCCCTTGGATCAGAGCAGGTCTCATTACCATCCAAAACTGGTGACTATAATATCGGGTCCATTCAAATTTCTTTTATACCATTTGGTTCATTTTAATGTTTCTTTTATATTATTGTTTTTATTGTGTATAATGAATGTTGTTACATTGTAATATCAGCGCTGCTTTACTTTTTATTTAGCTTTTTCTCTGTCTGGGAGCTGACTACTCCCTCAAGCAGCTGCTGTCTTGATAAAAACTACTCCTGGCAAGCGCTCCACACCAACCTTGGTTGGTTTCTTTCTCTTTATACTATGCAATGATACTGCATAGACTGCACAGGTCTTCAACCTGTGGCCCTCCAGATGTTGTGGAACTACATTTCCCAGCATGCCCTGACAGTTTTGGCATGCTCTTATAGGAAAAAATGTGGCAATGCATGTCGGAACATGTAATTTCACAACATCTGGAGGGCCACAGGTTGAAGACCCATGGCATAGAGCATATTATACACCCAAATTATGAAATATTATGGGAGTGTCTGACAACTCCAAGTGCTTTAAATGTTTAATATTAGACACAGATATTATACCTTGTATATGGTCCTGTAACATAGTACAGACATTCTGGCAAGAGGTTCAAGGATACATACAAAATGTAGTACACATTTCTTTTAATAATTTCTTTATCATGGGTATTATGGAATTACTATTATCCTAACAAAGACTACAAGCTGCAGACATGTGATTGTCTATTACTGGCAAGGGTGGCAGCAGCAGCAAAAAAAACTATACTATTTAGATCAGGGGTGTCCAAACTTTTTGCGACGAGGGCCAGATTTGGGGAAGTGTAAATGTGTGGCGGCAGACCATTAAGCCTGACATTCTTTGAATCATTATTCACATCAGAATGGTCCCCCACTCTGCCCCCATTCACTCTATGTCCCCTGCCTGCCCCTTCACTGAATTTCACCTAGCCTGCCCCCATTCGCTGTATGTCCCCCAGCGTGCCCCTCCTTCACTGTATGTTCCCAACTCTGCACCTTTCTCTTAATGTCCATCAGTGCCTCCATTCATTGTATGTACCCAAGCCTGACCCTCCTTCACTGTATGAATCCCATTCACTATGTACCCCACTCTGCCCCCATTCACTTTATGTCCCCCAGCCTGCCCCTGTTCCCCCTTCTCTGAATGACCATCACTGCCTCCATTCACTGTATGTTCCCCAGCCTGACCTCCTTCACTGTATGTCCCCCACTCTGCCCCCTCCCTTCTCTGTATGTTTCCCAGCCCCTTGTGTGAGCCAGAGGAAGGAGAGGCAAAGCAGGCACTACAAGGACAGGAGATGCTTGGGCTCCCGCTGCTGCCCTCCTCAGCTCTGCATGTTACGGGACCAAGCTTCCCCCCTCCCCAAACACTGCGGTCACTGTGATTGTGGAGTAGGGTGATATACGATTGCAGCAGCAGGAGTAGGACGCCAAACACATCTGACTGTGGCGATCGGCACCTCCTAACTGTAGCAGACAGTAAGGTAAAGGCATGCTCACCGGGGCCTCACCTTTAGTGTCCTGTGCTGTGCTTCCCACATCCGATGCTCTGCCTGCTTCCAGCTGGAGGCCGCTTGAAATGACAGCACGTTCCGCAATTGGCCCCCGGGCCTGACTTTGGACATGCCTGATCTAAATAGATCCAACCAGAATATATCCCCTTGACGGCTAACCTTGACACTCCAGCTGTTGTTGAACTACACATCCCAGCATGCTCTGCATCAGATTTAGCATGGCCAAATAGCAAAACTGAAGCAGAGCATGCTGGGATGTGTAGTTCAACAACAGCTGGATTGTCAAGGTTAGCCATTAAGGATATATACTGTACCATAATCATTAATGTTGCCTAGAGTACAGTATATGTATCAAATGGACTGGATTGAGTGCTCTTTAAATATGGAAACTAAGGCTAAGAAATTCTTTAATATTTGGATACCATACATAAAATCTTCCCCAAAACATAATAGAGAGCATATACGAAAAAAAAATCTCCAAAGGACTACATGGTACAACATGGAAATAATAAAAAAAGGGCTGTCCACCTTTTTAAAAGAATTTAAAGATAAGCAAACAGGAATCTGAATTTTTTTTTTTACAAAATAGGTTATATAGATAGATAGATATATATAGATAGATAGAGATAGATAGATATATGATATAGGATCGCACTCCATACAACAAATGTACAACCGCTGGGGTGACGTCCAGAACTCTCCTCACAAGAAAAAAGTTCATGTATATAAAGACCAAAAAGACTCACTCTCCAGACTGTTTGATGCAAAATAAAAAGCTGTGTATTTGTATTCACATAGACATCAATGTAAAAAAGAAGGGTACTCAACGTTAGCGTTTCAGTCCTTATAGGACCTTCCTCAGGAGTTAGACAACAAGGGCATCCATTTGGGGTGAAGCATAGCGTGGACCACATAGCAGGTTCCTACAGCCTAGATAGATATAGACGATTGAGGTAGGGAGGCGGCACTCACCAGACTTTTTTCATTATAAAACACAGCCTTTATTGTTTGGAACAATAAAGGCTGTGTTTTATAATGAAAAAAGTGTGGTGAGTGCCGCCTCCCTACCTCAATCATCTACATAGGTGCTTTGCATCACAGGATGGCTACCCCAGCAATTACTGAACTATAACAAAGTGAGTGCCGGGCCTCTTTGTGTGTGTGTGTGTGTGTGTGTGTGTGTGTCTGTGTGTATATATATATATATATAGATAAAGAGAGAGATATATATAGAGATATAGGTATATAAATATAGAGATATATATAGAGATATAGATATATTTTTTTAATATTCCTTCCAATAGAAAAGGCACTCCAGTCGTTTTTTTTTTCCAAAACAAACGATTTTATCAAAAGTGGATATCACCAAATGTATACATTTTCGGAATCAGCGCCCCTTCCTCAGGGTACAATCCACAATAAAAAGAGCAGCAAATTTTTTATTGTGGATTGTGCCCTGAGGAAGAAGCTCTGACCACAAAAATGTATGCATGTGGTGATAACCAAGTTTGATAAAATCGTTTGTTTTGGAAAAAACGACTGGAGTGCCTTTTCTATTAGAAGGATTGTATGGACTATCTAAAGCCCACCCAGCCTAGCTGTGACCACTGAGTGCCAGCATACAGAGAATATATATGCAGTATATATTTATATACATACACACACACATACCACAAATAATATGTTTAAAATATTTTCTATGTATTGATATGTGTATTCTATGAAAGATATATAAAATTATAATAATTATTTTCTATTAAAAAAAATTGTCACATTCAGAAAATAAAAATTTGATTCCTTGAATGCATAATGCAGGGTTACCAATTTACTTATGAAACCCATGCTGCATTCAGACCCTCGGAGTGTCTCCTCATGTGATTAATAAGGGTTTTAGTTTTAGTAAAACACTTGCTGCATTCAGAACATTTATATGGTCTCTCTCCTGTGTGACTCCTCTGATGTAGAACAAGTTCTTGCTTTGCAGCATAACACTTGCTGCATTCAGAACATATAAATGGTTTATCTCCTGTGTGACTCCTGTGATGTATAACCAGGTTTTGTTTTGAGGTAAAACATTTGCTGCATTCAGAACATTTATATGGTTTCTCTCCTGTGTGACTCCTCTGATGTTTAACAAGTTCTTCCTTTGTAGCATAACACTTGCTGCATTCAGAACATGTAAATGGTTTCTCTCCTGTGTGACTCCTGTGATGTATAACCAGGTTTTGTTTTGAGGTAAAACATTTGCTGCATTCAGAACATTTATATGGTTTCTCTCCTGTGTGACTCCTCTGATGTTTAACAAGTTCTTCCTTTGCAGCATAACAATTGCTGCATTCAGAACATATAAATGGTTTATCTCCTGTGTGACTCCTGTGATGTATAACCAGGTTTTGTTTTGAGGTAAAACATTTGCTGCATTCAGAACATTTATATGGTTTCTCTCCTGTGTGACTCCTCTGATGTTTAACAAGTTCTTCCTTTGTAGCATAACACTTGCTGCATTCAGAACATGTAAATGGTTTCTCTCCTGTGTGACTCCTGTGATGTATAACCAGGTTTTGTTTTGAGGTAAAACATTTGCTGCATTCAGAACATTTATATGGTTTCTCTCCTGTGTGACTCCTCTGATGTTTAACAAGTTCTTCCTTTGCAGCATAACAATTGCTGCATTCAGAACATATAAATGGTTTATCTCCTGTGTGACTCCTGTGATGTATAACCAGGTTTTGTTTTGAGGTAAAACATTTGCTGCATTCAGAACATTTATATGGTTTCTCTCCTGTGTGACTCCTCTGATGTTTAACAAGTTCTTCCTTTGTAGCATAACACTTGCTGCATTCAGAACATGTAAATGGTTTCTCTCCTGTGTGACTCCTGTGATGTATAACCAGGTTTTGTTTTGAGGTAAAACATTTGCTGCATTCAGAACATTTATATGGTTTCTCTCCTGTGTGAATCCTCTGATGTTTAACAAGTTCTTGCTTTGTAGCATAACACTTGCTGCATTCAGAACATGTAAATGGTTTCTCTCCTGTGTGACTCCTCTGATGTCTAACAAGTTCTTGCTTTGTAGCATAACACTTGCTGCATTCAGAACATGTAAATGGTTTCTCTCCTGTGTGTTGTCTCCTCTGATGGTTAACAAGTTCTTGCTTTGTAGCAAAACACTTGCTGCATTCAGAACATGTAAATGGTTTATCTCCTGTGTGACTCCTCTGATGTCTAACAAGTTCTTGCTTTGTAGCATAACACTTGCTGCATTCAGAACATATAAATGGTTTCTCTCCTGTGTGTTGTCTCCTCTGATGTATAACAAGTCCTTGCTTTGAAGCAAAACACTTGCTGCATTCAGAACATGTAAATGGTCTCTCTCCTGTGTGACTCCTCTGATGCTTAACAAGTTCTTGCTTTGTAGCATAACACTTGCTGCATTCAGAACATGTAAATGGTTTCTCTCCTGTGTGACTCCTCTGATGTCTAACAAGTTCATACTTTGCAGCATAACACTTGCTACATTCAGAACATGTAAACGGTCTCTCTCCTGTGTGCCTCCTCTGATGGATGAGAAGATGTGATTTATATGTAAAGCGTTTGTCACACTCAGAGCACAGATGTGGTTTCTCTCCTGTCAGACTCATCATGTTTTAGTTGAGAAACTAAAGCGTTGTTTAATGGGTGTTCTGCCCAGAAAATAGGAATAACTTTGGTAAATGCCCCAGAGGTAGAAGAAATTAATTCATTAGTTGCCTTGCCCCTTTCCACGTTGTCTTGTAATATTCTTAGTGCAAATCCTGCTCAATTGTCCTGAAAAAAAGTAATGTAAAAGAATAAAATGTTATCAGGTAACTTAATGGTAGAAATAGAATATAAAATACTGTATATAGTAAGGAACATGAAGCATATCTCTATACAATAACAAAGAGCACTTAGCAATTTGACACCATATAAGAACAATGATCAGTGACTAAAGGGGTGTACACACAGAGAACTTTCAATAGGAGATTTTGACTAGATAGTCAAAATCTCCTAGAAGGTTAGCCAAAATCTCCCTATTTTTCTCCTGCTTAGTCAAAATTGTCTAGCAACATGTAACATGTGCAGAGAGCTACATTGCAGTGTAAAAATAATGCAGCCAGTATTTACCTGGGTTGGGATCGTTTTGTCTACAAGCATTGGGTCGACAGGGTCATTAGGTCGACATGAGTTTAGGTCGACAGGTTAAAAGGCCGACACAAGCATAATGGTGGTTTTCTGTGTTTTTTTTTAACTAAAATGTCGACATGGACACACGGCACACTATTTTATTCTCCCTCCACGCCCTAGTGGATGGTAGGGCATGAAATACTGCTCTTTTAGCTTCAGAACAGGCAGGCATAGACCAAGACACTCACTCGTCTCGATATTAGCAGGTCCAAGCCTCTAGCCTGCTTTCGTCCAGCCACATAACAATACTCGCTCTGCTCCCAGGCATCTTATCCTTTTTAAATCCACTTCAGAACTCCCAGTTCAGGAGAGTAACCTAAAACCTGGTGTGTAGTGTGGGAATGGTCTAGCACCAAATCCCTACAGCCACCTCAAAACCTTGGACCGTAGCATCCATTTCATACCTGCCTGGGATTTATACCACTGACATCAGCAGCCACAGTGGCACATACCTGCCATCTAGCAGTTTTCCAGCTGGCTTCCTACAACAGATAAATGTGTAAACACAAATATATCTTTACTGGAACGTTACGTGGCCCCTGGGGCGTGGCCTGACTGATGCAATTGTTCGTGGAAGCGGAGGAGAGAGCTGCGATCCCGAGAGCTGTGCCGCGTGGTGAATCCGTTCCTGCACATATCCAGTGTGTAGCCGGGGAACCGTGAGTGCACTGAGAGGGGACCCCATTTCACTGCAGTTGGCAGGCTCTTGAGAAACAAATGCTAGTGTAGGACTTGCAGTGAAATGGGGTCCCTTGGCGATGGGCTGCAAGCTTAAATGCATTGATCAATTCATGAACTAAAACCCCATTATTTATTTGATTAATTGTATACTAAGGTGAGTTAGTTCATTATGGAGAGTGCTGAGTCCCTGTATTTGTATTTATTAGAGCATGTGGTCACAGGCCACTTTCACCCCAACCTGGGAATGGCGAGTGCTGTTTGCACCCCATTCGCAGGGATGGCGAGTGTTGTGGTACTCTGTATGTGTGTATATATGTGGGTTAATTTTTATTAACCTTTGTTACTGTGATCATAGCTTTCTCTTTCACCCCAGATGAGCTAATTTATCTGTAACCTGTTACAGCTGCCCCTTTAATTCTAAGTCAGGTGTTGTGTTAGGTGACTGCCTCATCTTTAAAAGCCATAAGGCACTTGGCAGGTGAGCTTTAAACCAGGAAAAAACACATATCCACTTTAGCTATGATGTGTCAGCAGTTGGCAGGCTCTTGAGAAACAAATGCTAGTGTAGGACTTGCAGTGAAATGGGGTCCCTTGGCGATGGGCTGCAAGCTTAAATGCATTGATCAATTCATGAACTAAAACCCCATTATTTATTTGATTAATTGTATACTAAGGTGAGTTAGTTCATTATGGAGAGTGCTGAGTCCCTGTATTTGTATTTATTAGAGCATGTGGTCACAGGCCACTTTCACCCCAACCTGGGAATGGCGAGTGCTGTTTGCACCCCATTCGCAGGGATGGCGAGTGTTGTGGTACTCTGTATGTGTGTATATATGTGGGTTCATTTTTATTAACCTTTGTTACTGTGATCATAGCTTTCTCTTTCACCCCAGATGAGCTAATTTATCTGTAACCTGTTACAGCTGCCCCTTTAATTCTAAGTCAGGTGTTGTGTTAGGTGACTGCCTCATCTTTAAAAGCCATAAGGCACTTGGCAGGTGAGCTTTAAACCAGGAAAAAACACATATCCACTTTAGCTATGATGTGTCAGCAGTTGGCAGGCTCTTGAGAAACAAATGCTAGTGTAGGACTTGCAGTGAAATGGGGTCCCTTGGCGATGGGCTGCAAGCTTAAATGCATTGATCAATTCATGAACTAAAACCCCATTATTTATTTGATTAATTGTATACTAAGGTGAGTTAGTTCATTATGGAGAGTGCTGAGGCCCTGTATTTGTATGTATATATATATATATATATATATATATATATATATATATATATATCTATATCGGAGTCCAATCCTCCACCCACCTCTGTAAACATGCAAGCTGATTGCTCAAAGGCGGGCATATACCAGAGAATAATATAGCATCTTTTTCAAGTGATCATACAACCGAGGGTCACATGTAGGACCATGTGACGCTAAGGGGAGGAGAGCAGGTATCTGCCGTCTCTCCCAATGCTGGAAGAAAGGGACAAGTGCCTGACGTCACTCATCGCCCGGTCATGTGATCCATCACATGTTTCGGGTAGGATGAGTATCTGGGTGGTGTCTTGGATGGTTCTGACGTCCGCGGACATGTGGTACATCACATGAACCCAGAAGTGAGTGGTCTATCATAGGTTCCGGATAACCTGTATACCTAGGTGACGTCTTAAGACAGGGGTGTCCAAACTTTTTGTGACGAGGGCCAGATTTGGTGAAGTGTAAATGTGTGGCGGCAGACCATTAAGCCTGACATTCTTTGAATTATTATTCACATCAGAATGGTCCCCCACTCTGCCCCCACTCTATGTCCCCCGCCTGCCCCTTCACTGAATTTCCCCCAGCCTGCCCCCATTCGCTGTATGTCCCCCAGCCTGCCCCTCCTTCACTGTATGTTCCCTACTCTGCACCTTTCTCTTAATGTCCATCAGTGCCTCCATTCATTGTATGTCCCCAAGCCTGACCCTCATTCACTGTATGAATCCCATTCACTATGTACCCCACTCTGCCCCCACTCTATGTCCCCCGCCTGCCCCTTCACTGAATTTCCCCCAGCCTGCCCCCATTCGCTGTATGTCCCCCAGCCTGCCCCTCCTTCACTGTATGTTCCCTACTCTGCACCTTTCTCTTAATGTCCACCAGTGCCTCCATTCATTGCATGTCCCCAAGCCTGACCCTCATTCACTGTATGAATCCCATTCACTATGTACCCCACTCTGCCCCCATTCACTGTATGTCCCCCAGCCTGCCCCTGCTCCCCCTTCTCTGAATGGCCATCACTGCCTCCATTCACTGTATGTCCCCCAGCCTGACCTCCTTCACTGTATGCCCCCCACTCTGCCCCCTCCCTTCTCTGTATGTTTCCCAGCCCCTTTTGTGAGCCAGAGGAAGGAGAGGCAAAGCAGGCACTGCAAGGACAGGAGATGCTTGGGCTCCCGCTGCTGCCCTCCTCCGCTCTGCATGTTACGGGACCAAGCTTCCCCCTTGCTGCCCCCCTCCCCAAACACTGCGGTCACTGTGATTGTGGAGTAGGGTGATATATGATTGCAGCAGCAGGGGTAGGACGCCAATCACATCTGACTGTGGCGACCGGCACCTCCTAACTGTAGCAGACAGTAAGGTAAAGGCGCGCTCACCGGGGCCCCACCTTTAGTGTCCTGTGCTCCCCACATCTGATGCTCTGCCTGCTTCCAGCTGGAGGCTGCGGGCCGCTTGAAATGACAGCACGGGCCGCAATTGGCCCCCGGGCCTGACTTTGGACATGCCTGCCCTAAGTGCTGACCTCTCCCCACCAGACTACAGGAACATGGCTATAGTAAAACATATATTAAAAAAGCCATGAGTAACTCATAATCTACTGACAGGGTGGAACACCAAAACCCAGGATAACACAGTAATGCTGCCCATGCACTAGGGCGATAAATCGAAGGATTGCATTCATATTCAATAGTTCCCCAAACATGATGCACAGGCCCACCGGCCGTGCAATTTGATCGGGGAGCAGGGTCCAGGGGGCTGGCGGTGGGTTCAGGAAGTGGGGGCCGGGTTCAGGGAGCGGCACTCAGGTGGCAGCTGAGTGCATCGTTGTAAAGGAAAGCGGTCGAAGGAAGAATTTGAAAAAAAAAACTATTTAAAACACTGGGCAGCCCTCTGATTGGCTGAGAGAGCGCTGGAGCGCTCTCTCAGCCAATCAGCGGCCACCTGAGAGATGCCTTCAATTGGCTGAGAGCTCTCTCAGCCAGAGGGTCGCCTAGTGTTTAAATTTTTTGAATTCCGTCCGTAGAGATATCTGCAAAAGAGCCTGCCTCCGACCACGCCGGTGTGCACGGGGAAGCCCAGCGCCGCCGTAGATGGCGAAACGTGGTGCTTCCCTGGCAGTGCAGAGACTTCGGAGGGGCCGAGCCAGACCCCTTTAGTGACGGCGGCGACCGGGCCCGCACCTTTTCATGACGGCGCGGCCTGGGCACACCCCTTTTGTGCAGTTGGTGGTGCGGGACTGCCCACAACAGTGACATTTGCAGGTCCAGTCCGTCCCCCTTGCACTGCCCCCGTGCAGCAGCACCCTGCCTGCTACTGTTCCTAGAAGGAACCCAGCAATATATCAGTAATACGGACAGTAATGGAAACATTATTAAAAGAAAACTTAAATCCAACAACTTACAGGACCCCAAAACAATCAGGGATTTACTGGGGAAATCATGTCAAACAAATTAACTTTTTTGACTCCGTGATTGAAAGAATAGATCAAGTTGGTACTATACTCAAAACCATGGGATTGGATTATAGGAGTGGAATGGATAAGAACTTGGTTGCAGAATAGGGAACGTTGTAGTAAATGAACAACAATTTATGCGGTAAAATGCTACCAGTGCAGTACCCCAGTGACCTATACTTGGGCCAGCGCTCTTTAAAATCGAATACCCCTTTCAGATCAGTGTGCCGGGTCCGGTGCTTTTACATTAAACCCAGTTTGCACATTATACATGCGGAGAACCGGGTTTACCCCTTCTAACAACCATTGCCAGGTCGGTTGACCCATGTTATAAGCTAGTGTTCACGATGGATGCAGTTATATTCCCGGCGGTCGGAATCCCGCGTTCAAAAACCCAACACTTTCTCCCTCTATGGGTGTCCACGACACCCATGGAGGGAGAATAAATTAGTGCCTGCTGCGTGGCGAGCCTGCAAGGGGGGTAATCCCCCCCGTCGGAATTTCGACAATCGGGATTTCGTATCAAACCCGTTCACGCTAGGGTCTTTTAGCGCCTGATTTTAAAGGGCAAAATGCGCCCTGTCCCTCTAGAACAGCCGGCTGCCTGTCCCCACCGGTGCACACGGGGAAGCCCAGAGCCGCCGTAGATGCCCAGTGCTTCCACGGCAGTGTTCGGCGGGCCAGGCCCTTCCCCTTTGGTGTTGTGGGCGGGTCTGGTCCACCACCTTTATGCTGCCCCTGTGCAGTGTCCTATAACAGTGGTTCCCAACCCTGGTCCTCAAGTACCCCCAACAGTGCACGTTTTCCAGGTCACCCAGCAGGCGCACTCATTATTCAGACATTTAAAAAGATCCACAGGTGGAGCTAATTATGTCACTTGTGATAGTGGGGCAGATGTACGAAGCAGCGTTAAGTGCAAAAATGCACTTAACGCTGGTTAACTGTGGGGGGGGGGGGGGATTACGTTTATGCTAATGTATTACTAGCGCACCTAACGTGCGCTAGTGACAGCCCGCCGAGTTACGCTTGGCGGGGCTGTCCCCTGCAACCCCCCCCCCAGGGATTAACAGCCGGGGCGATGTATTAACAGCCTTCAAGGTGTTAATTCACCCCGGCCGCTTCGCCAGCTCAGGGCTAGCGTTGTCCTATCCCCCACTGTGGGCACAACGCTAGCCCTGCTTCTGGCTCGGGCTGCGCAGGAGATCCTGCGGTTTTTGCGTGATCTCGCGCATGCCCATTAGAGCCGGACAGGGGGGTGGGGAAGCGCACTGAGCATGCGCGGGACACAGGGGGAGCCGTTAACGCTGGGCATAACGGCTCTCCTTATCGGCTTGGGTTAATACATTAGCAAATAACGGGTGTCTGCTTCTCCTCGTTATGCAGGAGAAGCAGGACCCGCTATTTGAGAAGCGCTATGGGGGGGTTAGTACATCTGCCCCTCTGTGTGGAGACCTGGAAAATGTGCACTGTTGGGGGTACTTGAGGACCAGGTTTGGGAACCACTGTGCTAGAAGGAACAGTAATAAGGTTTGGTGCGGTCACATCAGCAACCTGGCAGCTACCTGTGTTCTAGGTGCAGTGTGAAAGGGGTATATGGAGTGACATTGCAAATGGTATTAATGGGAATTAATACAAAGGTATGCTACAGTGTAGACACCAGGAGGGGGTGAAACAAATGACAGATTATCTAGTAGACTATTTACAGCAGGGGTGGCCAAACCTGTGCTCAAGATCTACCAACAGTACATGTTTTCCAGGCAACCTGTGGATCTATAGTAGGAATGAATGCAGCAGGTTTTAAAAAGTGACAGTAATGACTGCAGCTGTGCACCGGCTAGGTAACCTGGAAAACATGGACCGTTGGTAGATCTCGAGGACCGGTTTGGACACTACTGATTTACAGTATATAATAATAAATCAGAATCAAGTCCAATATGCCTCACATTCTGATTTTCCCATGGGCTAGTCAGTCAAAGAAAGTGGATGATAGGTAAAACTATCGATGGTCAGTGTTTTACTATCGATGGGTGGTTCCAGTATTACCATCGATGCCCATCCCTACAGTGTACAGCAGGACAGGCCAACCTGTGGCTCTCCAGATGTTGTGAAACAACAAATCCCAGCATGCCTTGCCACAGTTTTAACACTCCCTTATAGCAAAACTGTGGCAAGGCATGATGGGATTTGTAGTTTGACAACATCTGGAGAGCCACAGGTTGGCCAGGCCTGGTGTACAGGCACTGTGACAGCAGCTGGGCGAGGGCAACATCACAGCAGCCCCTGGTCGCTGCTAGGATCTATACACCGATAACACCCAGCCCACAATTCAGAGTAAAATATGCATTACAGCACGTACTTGTACAAACACAGAGGGAATCGTACGGTTTAGCTGAGTCCTTATTATACATTCGTATAATGTATTCTCTTTTGGACCGATTATCAACATCTAAGCAACATATTACATACAGCCAGCGTAGGGGGAGGATACAAAGGGGATAAAAACCAGACGATGCTTTAATATCACTCAGAGACTGTGCTGCCATCGATGGAAACCATCGACGCTCGATAGTCACGTGTACTGTAAAACATAGGCACGTACTAGCACAGATTAAGGTCGCTGCCATCGATGGAAACCATCGACGCCCGATACTCCAGTGTACTGTAAAAGATAGGCACGTACTAGTACAGATCAATGTCTGAGCAGCCGGAGCTGCAGCCAGCCCCCCAGTGTGCTTGTACTGTACATACAGGAGCTCCATGCTCAGCGCTCACCTCACTCGCCGCCGCCGCCGCCGGACACTCCCTCACCCCGGTTCTACGCGTTCTCCCGCTGCTGCCTCTGAGACCTGTGGGCGTGGGATGGAAAGCACACGACGGAGAAGGCTGGGCGGGGACACGGGTGAGGAGGAGACTGGGCGGGGACACGGGGGAGGGGGAGGAGACTGAGCGAGGACACATGTTCGCTCTCTCTCATCCCCCCGGCGCACAGAGCAGGTTTCCGACCGCGTCTCTTCCTGACGTCACCAGGTCATGTGGCTGGACAGCAATAATGGCCGCGGCGGTGGGATGTCCCATGATCCTCTGGTCCCACACAGAGCCCCTTCCTGCCCAGCAAGTGCTTCCCCATCCGTACTTCCGGTGCACGGCTCAGGGCCAGTGCATGGTGGGAAATTACCAAAACTGAATGTTATCTAGTCATGGGCAAGACAGTTCATTGGAATGAGTTGAGCCGCACGGCTCAGCTCAGTGAAGTGCGTTGAGACGGTGGTGAGTATTCAATGCCGGTGCGAGCGGCCTGCAAGGGGGTTAAACTGCGAGGATCACAGAAAACCAGTGATCCTCGCAGTTTAACCCCCGCGCCGGCCGCTCGCACTATGCAACGTTCCGGGGGAATCCTCGCCGTCACAGAACGGCGAGGATTCCCCTAAACTGCGAGAGGCGCGGCTAGTGCAGCACACTCGCTGTAATTAGCCTCGGCTCTCGCAGCTTTTGGAGGCACATTCGCAAATTCCCCCTCGCTCAAAAAACGGAGCAAGGGGAAATTTGCGAATGAGGGGGCAGGGCCGGTGCAAGGGTTCTTGGCACCCTAGGCAATACATCTGCCAACTGCCCACCCCCACAGGGGATTGTGAGTTGTAGGGGGGCACCGGGTGGGGTCAGGTGGGCACATAGAGGGGAGAATGGGTACAAGGAAATTGTAAGGGAAGGAGGGGGGTCACAGTGGGTGGTAATGGTATCCTGTCAGGTCACGCTGGTGTGGGAGAGGATGAAGAAGATGCTCATCATTAGAAACAGTACACATGTACCCACAAAAATATGAGACACATCTTGATCAGCCCAATATACATATATGTGGTACTCACCACTGTGCATGGCACAAATCCGGTGGCAGTGAAGAGAGCAACAGCAGGCAGGGCCCATGTATAGAGGCACAGCAGGTCACAGAATGGCCAGTGCTCAGCACTTGATCAGGTTCTGCTACTCCCGGCTAACAGCACCCTGAAGTGCCTGCTAGACGGAGTGCAGCAATTGGTCACACACAGCAGCCGCTGGGTGCTTAGAGGGGGTCGAACACATTAGACACCGGGTGCTGGGGGGGGGAGGTAAGGGGACTGCACATATTAGCCGCCGGGTGCTTGGGGGGGACCGCACATATTAGCCTCCGGGTGCTGGGGGTGGGGGTCCACACACATTAGCCGCCGGGAGCCCGAGTTGGAACGCACACACCAGCGGGGCTGGGGATGTGCAGGGACCGCACACACATTAGCGGCTGGGTGCTTGAGAGGGGGTGGGCGGGGAGGTCGAGGTGACTGCACACACAAGACGCAATGAGTATCGGATGCTGGGGCGGGCTCAGGCACTGCTACCGGGCATGGGTGCTTAAGCATGGGTGGCGAGAGGTGCGCTATATACACATACAGTATATGTTGGCAGGGAGGCGCTGCTACATGTTGGTTCTCCCGGCTGCAGTGCACAGCGACAATGTTGTTTGACGCTGACTCTACTGAGGGGCGGGGACGGTTGGTGTGGTGATGGAAGGCTGGTTAGGCGGCTGCTGTCTGATTTATGCGCCTGCCTTCCAGAAACCATTTTTTTTTTTTTAAAAAGAGGTGTCGGGAGATAACTGGCAGCCGCTCGTGGGATGCACGGTGCTGCTTCATTTAAATGATAAATAAAGGGCGCCCTCCAGCGGTCAGTGCCCTAGGCAGCTGCCTAAGGCTGCCTAGTGGTAGCGCCTGCCCTGTGAGGGGGGTCAGTTGAATACTGACAGGGTGAGCGATGACTGCGAGCAAAAAGTCCTGCTCGCAGTCACCGCTCGCCCACGGCATTGAATATATGCCATTGACTCGGTTCTCGAGTCACTACTCATATGTAATTACAGGCACAGGGAGACAGTGCAGGGCTCACAGCAGTGATCTAGTGCGTGCATATTGCGGTGGAACAATGAACACCATACATGCAGCTGCAGGGGAGCAAGCAGTGGGGGGTCCCAGACCGGCCTCCAAACCTCAGCATCGATACTATAGCCACGATGCCTGCTGCCATCATGCCAAGCCTGTGCCAGCCGCCGCTAGAAGTGACTGACATTATTACGCCACACACTAAACTGCCCGACCCCAGCACTTACCTCACTCGCTGCCAGACACACAATGACAGTATTATTAATAGCCCCGCTGCCGCCTGCTTTGAGACTAGACTAGAGCAGGAACCGGAGCACTAACATACCCTCCAACTGTACCGATTTAGCCGGTACAGTACCGTTTTTTTACGGTCTGTACCGGCTAAATCAGAGTGTACCGAATGTGCCGTTTTTTTTAGGCATCCGTCTGGGGCAGCTCTGGCCTCGGCTGCTCACCCTCCCCACGGCTCCCAGGTCCCATCCCTGCATCCCTCTCCTGCTTAGTAAGCAGGATGCTGGAGCAATGCTTCAGTTCTCACCGGCCCTGTAGCGCTGCTAGGGGTAATATTTTCTAGGGGGTGCGGGTCCGCATGTTTGCTGTCCGCCAATGAGCAGTGTGCCGTGTCAGGAGGTGACCAATACGTGGTAGGAAGGAATGGATTCGCAGACACTTCGGGACGGTGCGGTGTCTGCAGTGTCCTTGTGCCCCTCCGCTCTTCCGTGTACAGTACACATGACCGCAATGCTGCTGTGCCGTCTCACCCTGCTCTGCTCCCTCTCCCTGCTGCCGGGGTCCCGGAACCAAGGCAGGGGGGAGATACTCCCGGGAGGTGAACGAGAACCGGGACGGGGGAGAGAGTGGTTAGTTCCTATACAGAGGCTCAACCAAGTCTGTGAGAAAGCGCAGTGGGGAGGCTGCTGTCTCTGTGTATTGCACCATGGGCAGTTACATGTAGGCACTGAGGATGGTGCCCGGGGGGTTACAGGTAGGCTGCGTCATGCAGCTGGCGGACCTCATGTATAAAAAAATGCCCAGTACGCATTCAGAAAGGGGAGTGTGGACACACCCCCTGTAGCAAGGGCCACTCCCCTTTCTGAATGTGTACCGATTTCTAACATTTATATGTTGGAGGGTATGCACTAAAAGATGACCGGGCGGGCGCATGGAACAGGCTGGGTGTAGTTACATCACAAATTCGCAATGGGGAGGAGAGGCGGCGGTTACATCGATGAGAAGGAATAAACGGGGCGGGGACACGTTTGACTGGGAGGAGACTGGGCAGGGACACGGATTATGGGGAGGAGACTGCGGGGACACGGATTACGAGGAGGAGATGTGTGGGGACACATATTATGGGGAGGAGAGTGGTCGGGAAAACGTATCAGGGAGAAGAGACTGGGCGGGAACTCATCCCCCAAGCGCACAGACCTGGGTTTCCCGCCTCAGCATCTCCTGATGTCATCAAGTCATGGGGCTGGACATAAGTCATGACGGCGGCAATGTCACATGATCCTCTGCTCCCACACAGATCTCCCTCACAGTCAGTGCCCCCTCCTGCCCAGCAACTGATTCTTTAGAGTCCATCCTGGTGACTGTCTTGAGGAACCACAGGAGACCGAGGGGACAGTCTGTCTATCATCCCCCAGGCGCTCTGCACAGAGATGTTCCCCGCCGCAGCTTCTCCTGAGGTCACCATCACCATGACACTCGGCACCCACACAGCGTCTTCCACAGACGGAGCAGCTGCTTATCCATCCCCCCTGCTGGTACCTGATCATTGTCTTTGTGTGCCCAGGCCCAGTATAGCAGCTGTCTTTGTACTGTGCACTGTGTGGTGAGTGGGGCCCTGGGCACTGTGTAACATCTAATCTTACTCAGCACTGGGGGTTTGAGAGGGAGGAAAGGCAGGTGTGGTATGTGTGTATATGGCACATATAATACACCCATACCCTCCAACTGTACCGATTTTTGCTGGTACAGTATCGTTTTTTAACGGTCTATACCCGCAAAAAACAAAGTGTACCGATATTCAGCCGGCCACGGGTAGTAAACAGTAGCACCCGTTCCCAGTGGTGCTTTGCGGGCCCCAGCCTGCATGTGCCACGCTGACGTCACACGGCTGTGGCGCATACCCTCCTGCACCCCATCGGCGCATGCTCTGCTGAAGCGCCATGGAGCAGGAGGACCTCCCGCACTCCTCCGCAGGCACATACTCTGCAGAATATACAAGGCATGGTACTTGTGTATTATCTGGGCGCCCCCAATTTTTTTTAATCTTATGTCATTGTACAACCAAAAATCGGTCGCATCGCATGCGACACAATTGGACCCGATCTTTAATTGTACAGATGCCTGATTCCTATGTTAAATTCCCCCCCCCCCCCCGACCCGATTTTGGATTGTACACCCACCCTGATGGGTAATGACTATGTTAAAAGGCCCCCATTGTTAACGCCACCCCACTATCAACACCAACCCGAAGCGTGGTGAGGGGCGGCGGTACGAGTCCTTCAACCTTTTCATACCCCCACTATCCACGTTGGCGTGGAGTTGATTTTAGATAGTGTGGAGAGCCACCGAGCCCGAAGCGTGGCGAGCGGATTACTTCACATATATTACGCGTCCCCTTGCGGGGCTCGCCACGCTTCGGGCTCAGTGGCGAGCGCACTATATAAAATCAACTCCACGCCGACGTGGATAGTGGGGGTATGAAAAGGTCGGAGGACGCGTACCGCCGCCCATCAAGGGCTCGCTGCGCTCGCCACGCTTCGGGTTGGCGTTGATAGTGGGGTGGCATTAACAATGGGGTGGCATTTAACATAGTCATTATCCATCAGGGTTGGTGTACAATCAAAAATTGTCTGGGGGGGGGGGGGGGGCATTTAACATTGGAATAAGCCCAAATCGGGCATGATTGCATGCCATTATAATGGAATGCGATGGGACGCGATATAAAAATTGTACAGTCGGGTTTTAAAACCTCTGAAATCGGGTCCCATCGCATCGTATGCCTTAAGTAGTGGCATGCGATGCGATATATCGGGCACCCAGATAATACACAAGTACCCAAGGCACCAATAAGCAGAAGGACTGTGGAGCACCTGCGGCGGCTGGTGGGAGTTGGGTCACAGTGGCAGGTATTTAATGCTGTGGGCTTCCTGCTCGCTGTCACCAGTCACCCTGACAGTATTCAACGCAGCCCCCTCATACGCCAATTCCCCCTCGCTCCATTTTTTGAGCGAGGGGGAATTGGCGTATGCAGCTCCTGAACCAGCGAGACTCGCGGCTAAATACAGCGAGTTTTCTGCATTAGCCGCGGGTCTCGCTGTTTTGGGGAATTCTCGCCATCCTATGATTTCCCCAGAAAATTGAATAGAGCGAGCGGCCGGCGCGGGGGTTAAACAGCAAGGATCGCTGGTTTTCTGCAATCCTCGCTGTTTAACCCCCTCGCTGGCCGCTCAACGCGACATTGAATACACCCCAGTGAGGGGAGCAGTGAGCGGCACACAGTGAGTGGGCAATGGCATACACAGGAATTTAACTTGACAATATTCGGAAAGGGGGTGTGACCACGTCCCCTTTGCCCATGGTCACACCCCCTTTCCGTATGTGTACCGATTTTTGCAGTCCAAATGTTGGAGTGTATGCCCTGTGTCCTGTAATGTCAGGGCTATAACCAGGGTTGCCTACCTGACTTCCCTGGTAATGTATGATTGCCATCACCTGTTGTGCAACACCTTTCTTACCAATTACCTAGCTCCCCACAGGTGACGGCAATCATATTTTACCAGGGAAGTCCAGGAACAGAGCATTTTCTCCCTGAAGGAGAGGGTCAGGCTCCATCTGCCCTGTATGATACATTATAGCTGTGTAAACATGGAGCAATGTGGTTGCTGCCGATACTGATTCGGCCAGCAGGGAGGGGTGGCACACGGGAGAACATAGTAGTAGATCTAGGTTGTACTGCACAGTCTGTTTCTACTTTAGATTCTGGTGTCTTGCATCAGGATTACGTAGAGATGTGGCAAACACAGTGACTGTTTGCTCTGCGATTTTGAATATATAGTAAAAATTGATAGCCACAATGGCTCTGTGTACGGACTTTCAAAAGAAAAAGAGAAAGACGAAGGGTGGTGGGTAAGAGGGAATGAAGGAAACAGCGAGAAAAGGAGGAAGGGGTATGACCCAGAGGGGTAGATTTATTAACTGGTGATCCGGGGCATATGCGCTATCCCTATGCGCTATAGCGCTTCCCCTGATCTATGACACCCACTGAGCGGGTGTCTTACGTGCGGCGGTGTAAGGCAGGAGGCAGAGCGCAGCTACAATATTTTGTAATGCCTGCCTCCCGCCTGATTTATGAACGGTCAGCATCGCTGACCGTTCCGCCTAATGCAGCTATCGACTTCGACAGCTGCAGGCGGCGATGCCCTATGCCTACAGCAGGGACAGCGCTGTCCCTGCTGGTGGCTCTGAGCTGCGCTGGGGATCTCGCGTGAGTAGCGAGATCCCGTGCATTCGCAGTCCAGCCGGCCGGGGAGAAGAAGACAGCTCGTCATTGTTAACCGATGCGCTGACAGCTAAAGGAGGCATCGCCGGAGGGGGGAGTTAGCACTCCCCCGCTTTGGCGGGCAAGATCTTAGTAGATCTTGTCGCTCTCCCCTCCTGCTTCACCTCACTACTGAGCCGCTATAATAAATACCCCAGAGTGTGAGATAGAATGTCAGAAGAGGAAGGGAGAGAAAGAGTTGTGTAGGAGAGAAGGGTTAAGGGGAAGAGATATAGAAGGTGCCAGGGATAGACAATCAGAGTGGGACAGGGAGGAAAGAAGTGGGTATGAGAGATAGAGGAGCAGGAAGAGGAAGGGTGAGAATGGAGAGGGGAGCGAAGTTAAATAAAAGAGGAGATGGGGTGTGAAAGGGTTGTAAAAGTCAGGGACAGTGTGCCCCACCTCAGCACAAGTAGAGTGGCGGCCTGGGTCTCTTGCTTCCTCTCCCTGGCAATGGGCACCCGGCTCACACTCCCCAGCGTTGGGACTCTCATTAGCCATGGCTGGGTCCGCCTATTGCCATCTCTGTGTCTTCTGCTCCCTTTTTCCAGCGGCGGCGGGTCATCCAGAAGGATGCAGAGTGGGGAGAGCACCTCTCCTACCTGGTGCTTCCTGACTCTGCAAACTAAAGGTATTGTCACAATTACCCAATACAAAATAACAAGCTGGAGTTTTCACAATCATCAGAGATAAAGTAACACAGGGCTGATTAGGTGCTGATACTAGGCTAAAGTGACTTTTTGGGCAGCCACTATTGCAAATACTAATGCTGCAACTGATTGGCTGTCTATTGAGAGACTCACCAGCATGCCCACCAACTCGAGACACAATTTAACATATGAGGTATTAATATGCTTATTCTAGAAGAATGGGTACCTCTAGTGTATGTAGTTAAGTTGCAGGCGGACGGAATACCGATTGACAGATTCCCCACAACCAAATGCCGATGGACAATATACCAACATGTACACACCACCGACAATCGAAATACTGACATGTCACACTCCCCCGCGGTGGTACACGGCGGGTACTGTACTCACCCGCCCGTGTCCGCCACCGGCTGGCGTTTGTCGGCCTCCATGTCAGGTGAGGCGGCAGGCAGAGGTCCGGCAGTGTTGGAAGGCAGCATGGGAATCTGCAGCATGGTCCCGCTCTAACGCTATAGATGCCGGGAGGCCAACTCCGCCATCTAGCTTGAGGGCAAACAGAGGATTGGGCCAGGTCAGGTATTCTCACCTGTTTCAGTGTGACAGCCAATGGCAGCCGCCCTCTTTGCATAAAGGGGATCTGCCTAGGTAGCTCAGTGTCAGTGCAAAGAGTCTTCTGTGCCGTGCACTTCCTGGAAGGCTCCACTCATTGTGCCCTTGCTATTCCCGCTGTGCCCGTCAGCTTGCTATTGGCTATTTGACCCCATCGCTCATTCCAGTCACGCTGGTGGCCAGCTTCTCCCTGGTACTCTTGGGTGCTACCTCCTGGATTCCTGACTCCGGTCCCGCTCCTGGATCTTTCAAGAATCCGTCTCCAGCATCCCCAGGTCCCAGCCATTCCTCATATTCTTCCAGTCTCCGGATCCATTATTGTTGCCATCCTTTCACTTCTTTACCTGGACATTCCTCATCATTGTTATCTGGACATTCCTCATCATTGTACTCTGGATATTCCTCATCATTGTTATCTGGACATTCTTTATCATTGCTACTCATTATTATTATTTTCCCTGCCTTTATCTCAAAGAAGTATTTGAGTCCCTGTATGACATCATTCATTAAACCCGCTCATTTTAACCCTACTGCTACTGCCTTGTCTCCAGTCCCTGTGCATCACACGACCCCATCTGAATCTTAAACCGTGACAGTTTGCACTGACCCGATGGAGTCGGGTGAAAATCAGGGACCCTTGGCAGGTGTGTTGCAAGGCATTATGGCTCGTCTGGAACAGTTGGAATCCTCACAGCGGCTAGTGGCGCAATTCCTACAAACACTGACACCTCCACCAGCAGTTGCTGAAGCAACATCGCAAGCCCCTTCAGGAGGTTCCCCTGCCACGCCGCCAGCCGGGTCTATTATCCCTCCTCATCTGCATTTGCCAACTCCCAGCAAATATAATGGATCTCCTAAAGGATGTCGCAGGTTCTGGAATCAGTGCGATGTGCACTTCACCCTCCAATCGTCCAACTGCCAAAGCACGAGTAGCCTACATTGTCTCTCTCCTCTCTGGTGCAGCCCTGAATTGGGTTTCGCCTCTTTGGGAACGAGCAGATCCTCTGCTGAACAATTATGACGATTTTATCACTTACTTTCGGCGAATATTTGACGAACCAGGTCGAGTGTCATCTGCTGCTACAGAGATTCTGAGAATTCGTCAAGGTAGCAGACCAGTGGGTCAATATGTTGTACAGTTCCAGCCTTAAGGTGGAATGAAGAGGCCCTCGTTTCTGCATTCTGGATTGGCCTAGCCAGTCGCCTCAAGGATGAATTGGCCACTCGCGATACACCTACCACCCTGACAGACCTAATTTCCTTGTGCAATAAAGTTGATCTGCGACTTCAAGAGCGGCAACTGGAGAGAGCTCGCTCTGATCGCTTTCGACATCGTCCCACTCCTGCTGTTACTCCTCCTGTAAAAAGTGGATCGTCTACTGCTTCTGCCACAGAAGAACCAATGCAAATAAATCGGTCTCGTCTCTCCCTCGAAGAGAAGAACCGACGACGTTGAGACAATCTTTGTATGTACTGTGCCTCATCTTCCCATCTCCTGGCCTCTTGTCCACTCCGTCTGGGAAACGACCGCTCCTAATCCCCACGAGGGAGGTTAGATTGGGAGTGTTATTACCATCTCCATCCACCATAGACTCTACCATTTCTGTTATGCTGAGTACCCCTCAGGGACAGACGTCCATCCAGGCCCTGTTGGAAACTTCATTTCGGCTGATATCGCTGCACAGCACTCTATACCTCTCCAGCCATTAGAGCAGCCTTTGGTCCTGACAGCCGTTGACGGAAGCCACATCTCCAGCGGTCATATCATCTCTCAGACTGTACCAGTACATCTTCAAGTCGGAGCTCTGCACCAAGAAAGGTTAGAGTTTTTGGTCCTTCCTCAGTCTTCACACGCTGTAGTTCTGGGAATGCCATGGCTTATCAAGCACAATCCCCATGTCGACTGGCTGACCATGGAGATCAAGGCCTGGAGTAAAGACTGCTTCTCTTCTTGTTTATCTCTAGTCATACCCGTCCTTCTGAGTGAGTCACAAGTACCCTCTTCCGAACTCTCTGCCTCAGCCATACCAGCTCCTTATTTGTCTTTTTCGGATGTCTTTAGTAAAGGAGGTGCCGATACTCTGCTGCCCCACCGGCCATGGGACTATCCCATTGATCTCATTCCAGGCAAGACTCCACCACGGGGAAGAACGTATCCTTTATCGTTACCTGAGACATAGGCCATGTCAAAATACATCCAAGAAAATCTGGAGAAGGGATTCATTCGGCCGTCCACCTCTCCTGCAGAGGCAGGTTTCTTCTTTGTCAAAAAGAAAGATAGCAGTTTGAGACCTTGTATCGATTACCGGGGGCTGGATGACATCACCATTAAAAATCGCTGTTCGATAAAGTTAAGGGGGCTACGGTCTTCTCCAAACTAGACTTGAGGGGTGCATACAACCTGATCCGTATCAGCCAGGGGGATGAATGGAAGACGGCCTTCAATACCCGAGACGGCCATTATGAATATCTTGTCATGCTGTTTGGTCTATGCAATGCCCCTGCCGTTTTCCAGCAATTTGTGAATGACATCTTCTGGGACATGTTGTATGTATCTATTGTTGTTTATTTGGACAACATTCTCATCTTCTCTCCCAATCTCAGTACTCGCCGACACACCGTCCGTGAGGTGTTAAATCGTCTTCGCCAGAACCAGCTTTTCTGCAAGCTTGAAAAATGCGTCTTTGAAGTCTATTCAGTTCCCTTCCTTGGTCACATTCTTTCAAGTACCGGGTTGGAGATGAATCCTGAGAAGGTTCATGCTATTCAAGATTGGACGCCTCCTACCACCCTCAAAGGGGTGCAAAGATTCCTTGGCTTCTCCAATTACTATCGCCGCTTCATCTGAGATTTCTCCACCATAGCAGCACCTCTGACTGCACTCACCCGAAAGGGGGCCAAATCCTGCCCGATGGCCGCCCGAGGCCTCTGAGGCCTTTCGACAACTAAAACAGGCCTTTATAACCGCCCCAATCCTTCTTCAGCCAGATGTGAATAGACCCTTCATCCTGGAGGTCGATGCCTCTTCAGAAGGAGTAGGGGCAAGTCCTTTCGCAAAAAGGAGAGGATTCAGAGCTTCACCCTTGTGCATATTTCTCCAATATATTTCTTACGGCAGAAAATAATTACCCCATTGGAGAACAGGAGCTGTTAGCGGTTAAGTTAGCCTTTGAAGAGTGGCGGTACCTATTGGAGGGGGCTCGTCACCAGATTACAGTCTTTTCAGATCACAAAAACCTTTCTTTCTTACGTCATGTCCAGTGTCTCACTTCTCGACAAGCCCGCTGGGCTATGTTCTTTGAACGATTTAACTTCCAAATCAAGTATCGTCCAGGGGTTTTAAACAAGGCTGACGCTTTATCTCGTTCCTTCTATGCCAGTTCAGACTCCGAACCTCTAAAGCAGCCCATCCTGAACCCAGTAGTCTTCGCTCATGTCACTCCTCATCCTACACCTCCTTCAGGCAAGTCCTTTGTGCCACCCAACTTACGCAAGAAGCTGTTGACCTGGGGTCACGCCTTCCGTTTTGCTGGACATTCAGGTATTCAAAAGACTTTGCAATTTCTCCTGCATTCATATTGGTGGCCGACCATTCGGCAGGATGTAACAAACTTTGTATCATCGTGTGTCAAGTGTGCTCAGCACAAGACTTCTCGAACTCCCCCGGCTGGGGCTCTGCTACCACTGTCCATCCCAACGGAACCATGGACTCATCTTTCGATGGACTTCATATCCGAATTACCTCCATCTGGCGGTTACACTGTTATCTGGGTGATAGTCGATCAATTTTCAAAGATGGCCCACTTCGTGCCCCTAAAGTCTCTGCCTTCTGCTTCAGTACTAGCTCAACTCTTCATATCAACCATCTTCAAGCTTCATAGGTTGCCTATAGAAATTATATCCGACCGGGGTGTTCAGTTCGTTGCCAAATTCTGGAGAGCACTGTGTGCGGCTGTTCAGGTGAAACTGAAATTCTCCACCGCCTTCCATCCTCAGACTAACGGGCAAACCGGACGTGTCAACCAGGATCTAGAGACATTCATTCGACTCTTCGTGTCCTCTTCTCAGGATGAATGGAAGGATCTTCTCCCTTGGGCAGAATATGCACACAACAACTCAAACCATTCCTCTTCAGGCACCACACCCTTCTTTACAGTTTACGGCAAACATCCACGCTCCCGACTTCACAAATCTGCCTTCTCCAGAGGTTCCTGCAGCTTCTTCCTCCCTTCATCGTTTTTGCAAAAATATGGGCTGTCCATAAAGCTTCTTCAAGCTTCTGCCAGATATAAGAGTGCAGCTGACAAGAGAAGGAAAGCGGTTCCACCATTAAAGGTAGGGGATCGAGTATGGCTGTCCACCCGCAATCTCCGTCTTCGTGTACCCTCCATGAAATTTGCCCCACCCTTTATTGGCCTATTTCGCATCACTTAAGTCATCAATCCGGTGGCTTACAGATTACAACTTCCATCTTCCATGAAGATATCCAATTCCTTCCACGTATCTCTTCTTAAACCTTTAAAATTAAGCATCTTCCAAAAGAGGATACCTAAACCTTCAAAAGTCAATACAGAGAGAGTAAACTCTGTAGAGTTTGAAGTCAAACGAATCATAGACTCTCGTTATCATAATTCCCGACATCAATTCCTGGTGGAATGGGCTGGTTTCGGACCAGAGGAGAATTCTTGGGTAGACCAAGCTGATTTACATGCTCCAAAACTCGTCAAACACTTCTTTCTGAAGAATCCCCACAAGAAGCACAAGCGTCCTGAGGCTACCTGAAAAGGGGGGGGGTACTGTCACACACCGCCGCGGTGGTACTGTACTCACCCGCCCGTGTCCCCCGCTGGCTGGCGTGTGTCGGCCTCCATGTCAGGTGAGGCGGCAGGCAGAGGTCCGGCAGTGTTGGAAAGCAGCATGAGAATCTGCAGCATGGTCCCACTCTAAGGCTATAGATGCCGGGAGGCCAGCTCTGCCATCTTGCTTGAGGACAAACAGGGGATTGGGCCAGGTCAGGTATTCTCACCTGTTTCACTGTGACAGCCAATGTCAGCCGCCCTCTTTGCATAAAGGGGATCTGCCTAGGTAGCTCAGTGTCAGTGCAAAGAGTCTTCTGTGCCGTGCACTTCCTGGAAGGCTCCTGACTCATTGTGCCCTTGCTATTCCCGCTGTGCCCGTCAGCTTGCTATTGGCTATTTGACCCCATCGCTCATTCCAGTCACGCTGGTGGCCAGCTTCTCCCTGGTACTCTTGGGTGCTACCTCCTGGATTCCTAACTCCTGTCCCGCTCCTGGACCTTCCAAGAATCCATCTCCAGCATCCTCCGGTCTCAGCCATTCCTCATATTTTTCCAGTCTCCGGATCCATTGTTGTTGCCATCCTTTCACTTCTTTACCTGGACATTCCTCATCATTGTACTCTGGATATTCCTCATCATTGTTATCTGGATATTCTTTATCATTGCTACTCATTATTATTATTTTGCCTGCCTTTATCTCAAAGAAGTATTTGAGTCCCTGTATGACATCATTCATTAAACCCGCTTGTTTTAACCCTACTGCTACTGCCTCGTCTCCAGTCCCTGTGCATCACACGACCCCATCTGAATATTCAACCGAGACACTGACATCAAAATACCGACAAGTAAAACACAGACACAACCACAATGCCAACAGCATAATGACACAAATAATATCTAATAGAATTTATCATGATTTTTTTTTTTCAAAAGCTGACTTATTCTTCCCTGTGGGCATAGAGCAGGCATTCCCAACCACGGTCCTCAAGGCACACCAACAGTGCAGGTTAGTTATATCCAGGCTTCAGCACAGGTGACTTAATTAGTATCTGAGGGATTCTGATTAAACCATCTGTGCTGAAGCCTGGATATCACTAAAACCTGCACTGTTGGTGTGCCCTGAGGGCCGTGGTTGGGAATGCCTGGCAGAGGGAACAAGCTCCACTAATACGGTCTCCACATTATAATGGTGTCGTATTTTAACTTGATTTTGCATGAGCCCGCCCACTGAGCGGTCTATCCCCAGTGGCTCCTGCAACAATTATATGGGCGGTCACAGAATGATATAGGGCATATCGATGGTACACAGTGGCCGATTGTGCATCGATATATTGGTCATTCTATTGAGCAGACAATATATTAGCCACTGTGTACGCACCTTCAGAGAACAGAATTGATGCCCCGATTGGAGGCATCACCGTGTCAGAAGTGTTTGTACAATACTGCTACATACAATATATATAGTTTTATATTTGGTAGACAAGGTCTAAAAGTAGAGTCAATAGAACAGTGAAAATTGGGCTACAATTTGACACATTATTCATTCCATACAATAAAAGTCTTCATTGTAGCACCCTGCACCTTTCAAAATCCATGTAGTTAATCTTTATGGTCTGGGGTGCTGCTCTCTGCTGTGGTGCGTCTAGTAAAATCTGATTTGTATTTCCCTGCTGACACTCCAAGCAGGACAAAGAAACTGCATGGATTTTGAAAGGTGCAGGATGCTAGAATGACGACTAAAATTGTATATCAGTACTCTATATCGTTCAATGATTATTAAAGACACAGACATCTGGGGTGACATTCTATGATTTGCGGGGGGGTTTTTTCGCGATTTTTTTCGCAAAAACGTCCGAAATCGCATGTTTTTCCATTTTCGCATATTTAATGAGCTGCGAAAATGTGAAAAAAGTGCGATTTTGGCCAACAAGTTGGACACACTGGAAATGCGATGGCTGCTTTTCGCAGCACATCGTATTCAGATGTTTTCACATTAAAAAGTATACAAATTGCATATTTAATGGTATGCGATTTGTATAAACTGTGTCTATAATTCGCCCAAAAATCAGACCAGGTTCTGATGGGCAAATTAGCCAGAACCCTGCACAGATCATTGAGATCTGTGCAGGGTTCTGGTGTAAAAAAAGTTTAAACAGTTAAAATAAAATAAAAACCAGCGCGGGCTCCCCCGCCAGAGCATAACCAGCCCCGGGCTCATTGAGCCGGTGCTGGTGACATAAAATCAGGGTCCCCGACAAATAGGGGTCCCCTTGATTTAATGAAACCAGCACCAGGCTCAAGGTCCGGCACTGGTTCCCGAAATACGGGGGACAAAATGACTAGGGGTCCCCCATATTTTAAGAACCAGCACCAGACCCAACCAGCCAGCAGGGTAATGCCACAGCCGGGGGACACTTATTATATAAGGTCCCGCGCCCAAAGCATTATCCCCCTGGCTGGTCAGCATGGGTAGGGGTCCTGGGGAAGTGTTGACCCCCCCCCCAATGAAGGGGTCCCCCCCTCCAGGACTTACCAGCCCATGCTGAAAGTCCGGGGCTGTCCCCGATGCCCCTGGGTGGTGGGCATCGGGCTGATGCAAAGTGTAAAAAAAGATTAAAAACTATTGTTTTCTACTGTAGAACTATGAGTCCCAGCAAGCCTACCCCGCATGCTGGGACTTGGAGAACCACAAGTCCCAGCATGCGGGGCATTAAAGGGCCCGCTGGCACTTGTAGTTCTACAGTACAAAAAATAGTTAAATAAAACACACTGACACCCTGAAAAATAAAAGTTTAATACATACCTAACACACACACTGATACTTACCTACCTTGAGCCCGTAGGTCGGTCCCTGGGTCCTGGACAGAAGAGTCCGGTTCCGGGGCCTTGGTCCTGGTTCCGGGGCTGGTCCGAGGTCCATGGCTCCAGGGCTGATGTTTCCAGGGTCCAGGATCCGAAGTAGTCCAAAAGGGGTTCCTAAGGAAGTAAATCCTACTCACCTGGTCCCCGGTGACGACCTCGGCATCTTCTCCGGCAGACGCGCTGCTCCCGGCTGGTACCCGCTCACGGACTGGAGAGGCGCAGAGATGTTCATCTTCCGCGCCTTTCCTCCGAATGATTCTATTCCCCCCAGGAGCCGAGAAAGTAATTTGTTGAGACACCGTTGAGCCCCTTTGGAACAAGAATGCCCAAACGGGGAATCCACCGCATTTCATTTTGTGCAAGTCTTTTCTCGATATCTCTAGTTTTCCACCTTGATGTAATTTGTTGGATACCCCAAAAATTTACAATGTTGATTTCTTTCGACTCGTGAAAAATCACACATTTTAATGTTAAGGGTAAAGATTATAAGATTTGCAACTTTATAACATGCCATTCTAAGAACATTTATGTATTGGAATGCTCTTGTGGGATGTTTTATGTGGGGAGAACGTCCAGACAACTAAAAGTGCGAATGGCGGAACACGTCTACAATATAAGGAAGGGATTACAGACTCATACAGTGCCAGCACATTTCAAAACCCACCATGAGTCGAAAGAAATCAACATTGTAAATTTTTGGGGTATCCAACAAATTACATCAAGGTGGAAAACTAGAGATATCGAGAAAAGACTTGCACAAAATGAAATGCGGTGGATTCCCCGTTTGGGCACTCTTGTTCCAAAGGGGCTCAACGGTGACTTCGAGCTTAAGCACTTTCTTGCGTTAATCTTTGTGTTTTAATGGTTTTTGAAAATGACACTTTTTTATTCTCTCTCCGTCTTTGCACTTTTTCTGGTTTGTATACTGGTTTGGGTGTGAGCGACCTGAATGACATGGATGCTGTGTAAGCATCGGTATCCTCGGGAATGCATACACCCAGCCAGGGAATTATGATCTCTGTAAGCACTTTGTGGTTCATTTATATGTTTTTAATTAAACTCCTTTATAGATATTAAAAGTTATTCTATATACATTTTTATTCTGGATATATATTTATGTTTATATTTATATATTTATTAGAGGTTAACCATATTGCTACCATTAAGAACCACAACCTGCACATGCACTTTAAATCAATGTAAATATGATATACATGATATTGATTCATTGCATTCTATACCTAGATTGTTTAGTGCGCTACATCAAGCACTTTTGAACTGGTGGAACGCAAAAACCCAGAACTTCTGGGTATTTGGAACGCACCGCCATCTTGGAAATCGTAATGCGCATGTGCAACCAACGGCAGGTGCCGTGTATGGACGCAAATCATCAGGCTTATAAATACATGCCTGTGGACGGACCCTAGATATGCCATTGAAAAAGGCGACTACCGAAACGCGTTTGGCGCTAACTAGGACCTGTGGACCCCATAGCTGGACTGCCTGGATGTTCCTTTCTGTTTCCAGAGCCTGACCTTTCCAGAGTGTCAGTGAACTGCATACCATCATCTCCAGGGATAGATCGGCGGCACCTGGTTCCAGTTTTGCCTTTGGGACACCACTTTGTTTTTACTTGTCTCCTATATGTGAGTGTATTTTAGATTAAAAGGTGTTTTTTATCAATTGATCTGCACTATCGCCTGCTTTCTCTTGATTTTCTATGTATCACACTCTGGAAGGAAGAGTTGTTGTTTTGCCAGAGGGATACCTTTGAATGCTCTATAATATACAGCTGGCTTGTGAGTGCACACCTGCATTTATATATCGCTTCATTTGCAAAACCTTCTGCCCTTAATTGTGGTGTGTTTTTTCTTGGTGATATGCTTGCTTCATGGGCGGCATAAAGCCAAGTCTCTTCATACAGATAACATACACGTCGACTTGAAAGCGGAGAAACTCCTTAAAGGGACAGTATTCTTTTATTGTGTGTGTTTTTCACATGGTGTTATTGGGGAGCGCTTTACTGACTGTGTACCTACTTTTCCTATTCTAGGAATATAAATGGTATACTTATACCAGTCCTGCTTGTTCCTATAATGCTTCCCTTGGAAGATAGTCGATCCCCATATGTTTCAGTCCAGAAATGGTGTCCAGTGTATTTCAAGGGTGTCCATAAACCTGACTGGGTGAGGTAGCTTGTGTTATTGTATTCCAGTTGGAAAGGTAGCTTGCCTTTTGGTTGTTATCCCAGGAATAGACCGGTGGTGGTTACCCAAATGGTCGGATCCAAATTGGTCACATGGACTGGAGAGGGAGAGTAGGTATGGTGGAAGCTGGTCCAAGTCGGGTAAAATGTAGATGGTCCTGATAGCACTCCAGCCATCTTTTTCTTTTTAGGGAAGAGGAACTGCATGGGTTTTCAAATATGGCGGGTGCTAGAATGAACACTATAATGGGATAGGAGGTGAAAGATAACCATTACATATGATTCTTAAGATAGATTGGGCGTATAGCATACGGATCACTGAGGTTAGTTGCGTAGTTGTATATCAAACGCTTTTTCAGCGTCTAGAGATAGGAGATATGAGGTCAGGGAGATGAGTTTAGCCGGTTACGGAGCTGCCATAACTTTACAAATATTAGGCGAAGAGTGCCTTCCCCCAATAAAGCCAGTCTGGTCCGGATGGACTATAGCAGGAGGAGGGGTTTCATTCTATCTGCCAGGAGTGTAGTGAAAAGCTTATAGTCGACATTTAGAAGTGATATCGGTCTATAAGAGCCGGGTAAGTGTGGGTCCCTGGTTTAGGTAATAATCTAATTATAGCATCTGTGAAATATTGAGGGGTAGAACAGGTTGAGAGGATTGCATTAAAGACCAATAGAAGGGGTTCCAATAATCTTAACAGAATTTTATAATATTCACCAGTAAATCCATCCTGACCAGGAGAATTCATCAGATTTAAGTGTTTAATAGCCGTTTCCACATCTTGTGAAGTGAAAGGTGCTGTAAGGGAAGGGATGGCCGCTTCAGGAACAGTGGGAGTCGTTATGGATTCCCCAAAAGATGTCTCACCTGAAGTGTCCCTGGGGGGGGTTGCGTGTAAATGTCAGAGTAAAAGGCATGTGACAGGGTGTAGACGTCTTTGCCACTGGAGGGTAGTAATCCAATCGCATCAGAGGAGCTCCAAAATAATAATGAAAAAATACTTCACAGTTCCCAAAGAGGAATAACAAATACAACGTATAGGCGGGGCTCCTAGCCGAGCAGCCGCATTATTATTTAAACTTTAGGTAGTATCACGTCCCTAGAACTAGAAATCTCGTGACCATAAGTATAGGGTGCGGAAAAATAGAAAGAGTATACATTTAAGACTTTTTTGGTACGAAGTCATGAGTATTCAGGTATATACAAACGAAAACATCCTGACAATGGTAAACCTTATAAAACATAAAAATATGTGAATCATGAATAAGCAATGAGGAGACCACTATTACATACGTCACCATTGGAGACCGTGGCAGTCTTAAGTAAGCAGTAGAGACGATACATGTATAAGACCTAATATATAAGGTCCAATTAAAGTCCTTCTGAACATTAATGCAGGAGCAGTGCCCCACTGTGGGGACCCCGGGGTAACACTCACCACTCGACGGCTTCCTGAGGGCACATTTTCTAAAACTGGCTAGGAAGGGGAAGTAGAGGGGAGGAGCCATTACACCCTGGTTGAAGAAATTTATGTGCCTGTCTCCTGTCGGATGACCTCTATTCCCCAATGTATTGATACCTCAGTATCCCATATGAATGATAGTTCAAATGCTGGTTTATAAAAATTGCTTCTGAGTACAGAAAAGATACAATAGTGGATGGCTTAAATCAAGATAATGGTGAGAGATAAAACAACAAGTGTGAAAAATAAATAGAATAGCTTAGCTTAGTGCATGAGATAAGGTGTTAGAAGTTGCCCGACATGTTTCGTCGCTTAGGACCTCAGGGGGTGGGGACAAACTGCTGGGAGCAGGTTTTTTATCTAGGGGCAGACTTACATCACTTCTTGTCAACAAATAATCTAATACGAACATATAAGCACAATTATAATGATATAAAAGAATGTTCCTCTACAATAGGGTGATTGTATATACAGTTACAAATTAAAATGTTTAAACTATTGGAGCAAATATCAAGATACATAATATAACTTATTAGTGTCTGGACTGCGGGAGAGTGGGACGCAACGTCACTTCCGCCCCACGTCCGCCATCCTGAAAGTTTATGTGTATCTGTGCGGAATCCGTCTGTATGTTGTTTATACACAGCGCTGGGAGACCTTGCTCTCAGTCGTCATCTCCTGTTACATCTCTCATCAAATTCCTTTGCTTGGAACGCAGCCCTTAGCCGCATTTCCTGCTTTCAGCGGCATCTTGTGGCTGCAGAGTTGAATAGCCAGCAGGAGGCAATTTACAGTCTTTGGTAGGTGTAGCTCCTGCGTCTCAGTAATTAGTGCGGAAGGGTACGGCAACCCTGCCGACAGGGTTAGGGGTTCGGTAGTGTGTGCGTCTACTGCACAAAGGGGGGTTGCGGTGCGCAAATGCGTCTCATACACAATAAAGGACACATTTGCCAGTGCTCCATCTTACATACTGGCACAGCGTAGGGATGCATTACGCGTCCTCCCGACCTTTTCATACCCCAACTATCCACATCGGCATGGAGTTGACTTTATGAAGTGTGGCGAGCACAGCGGTTTTACATTACATGTAATCCGCAGCCGCTCGCCACGCTTCAGGGTCAGTGGCTCGCTGTGCTCGCCACACTTTAAAGAATCAACTCCACGCCGACGTGGATAGTGGGGGTATGCAAAGGTCGGGAGGATGCATAATGCGTCCGCTCGTCGCGCTTTGGGCTGGCGTGGATAGTGGGGGTGTTTCAGTAACACATTCACACATCTGAGACAGTAATGACGACATGTGCTAACTGGTGACTGGATTTTAGTTAATAATAAAAAGAAAGCAACTTACCACAACGAGTGACAGAGACGCTGACTACGCTAAGTTGCCGCAGGAAAACTATGCTAATTCTGACATGGCTGCTCGAGGGAACACTACGCTATTTCTGACTTACTACGCCAACCGCGGGGGATGCTTGCGGGAACACTACGCCAAATCCGACAGATACTCTGACTACACTGGGCACGCGAACACTACACGGATTCTGATAGCGCTGCTAACTACGTAATGGGCGCCGTGATAATACACAAGTACCTTTAATTGATACATTTACTAGTCTTCATATTTATTACTTAGGTCGCCGGGTTATAAATACTTTTTTGCAATACCTGTTCACCATATAGGTGGCCCACCACCGCCTTCCCAGGACCCGTGCAGACACCCCGCATCAATAGGGGGAGTAATCTATAAATAATAGAGCTAAGCGTATTTCCTCCTGTTTCATTTTTTTCCTGGCGCTGACACATACATACATACATACATACACACACACACACACACACACACACACACATATATATATATAAACACACACACACACACACACATTCAGTTCAACTTCAAGAGCACACTAGGATACATAACTCAGAACAATGCCTGAACACTTTATATGTAACATAACAGAACCATAACATGACAACACATAAACGGTACACTTATCTGAGCGTTAGGGAGGGATCTCTGTGTCACCGGACTGGACTCAGAGAAAGGGGTTCGAACGGTAAGTTCTTAAAAAATCCCCTTTTCTCTTTCGTCCAGTCCGGTGACACAGCTACACAATGGGACGTCGGTCCTTTGGGAGGGTACGCTCAGACCAACAGTTCTCATCTCTGCCCGTCCAAATGAAGCGTCCTCCGACGCAAACTCATGAAATCTGTAAAATTTGGTAAAGGTATGAACAGAGGACCAGGTGGCAGCCTTACACAACTGCTCCGCCGTAGCCCCATGGCGCACCACCCAGGAGGAAGCAACCGACCTGGTGGTATGTGCATTTATCCGAGACAGAACTGGTCGACCTGCTTTACAGTAGGCAAAGGCAATGGTAGATCTCAACCAGTGAGCGATGGTCTGCTTAGAAGCAGGCCACCCAACCTTATGCACATTATATAGCACCAAGAGTAAATCCGATTTTCGAATGTCCTTTACCCTCTCAATGTATATTCGCAAGGCGCGAACTACATCCAATTTCTTCAGTTTGTCCCTATTTTTAACCCCGTCTGGGGGAGAAAACACTGGAAGTACAATGTCTTGGTTTAAATGAAAAGATGACACTACCTTAGGTAGGAATTTTGGCACTGTTCGCATAACAGCCCTGTCATCATGAAAAATCAAAAACGGTGACTTGCAAGACAAGGCACCCAACTCAGACACTCATCTGGCTGATGCAATTGCCAACAAAAAAGTGAGCTTCCAGGTCACATACTTTAACTCCGCAGATCTTAGCGGTTCAAAAGGAGGATTCTGTAACATAGATAAGACCAAAGATAAGTCCCAAGGCGCCACCGGCTGCCTATAAGGTGGTTTAAGTCTAGCAACCCCTTGTAAAAAAGTTTGAATTTCAGGTAGCAAAGCTACTCTCTTTTGAAAGAAAATGGATAAGGCCGAAAGCTGCACCTTTAAGGATTGCAGACTAAGGCCTGATGAAAAACCATCCTGTAAAAAAATTTAAAAGTCTTGACAATTTGAATCTGGAAGTGTGAAGTTTCTGTCTCACACCATCTAATGTATATCTTCCAGACCCGATGGTAATTTGCCGCAGATACCGGCTTACGGGCCCTCAGCATGGTCTGGATGACCTAATCAGAAAACCCCTTTTTTCTTTAATAAGGAGGTTTCATAAGCCACGCCGTCAAATTGAGACGACCTGGGTCCTCGTGAAGAAACGGTCCCTGGCCTAACAGGTCCTGACGATGAGGAAGCCTCCAGGAATCCTTCGACAACCTCAGTACATCGGAGTACCATGACCTCCTGGGCAAGTCCGGTGTAATTACAATTGCCCGCACTCCCTGATTCTTTATTTTCTTCAACACCCTCGGTAACATGGGAAATGGAGGGAAAATGTACACCATCTGGAAGTACCACTGAACTGTCATGGCGTCCACTGCCCAAGCAGCGGGATCTCTCACACGCAAGCAGAATCTCTGAACCTGACAGTTAATTCTTGTCGCCATCAGGTCTATGTCTGGCAGACCCCATCGATTCACAATCTCCTGAAAAACCTCTTGATGGAGAGACCATTCTCCTTCCCGAAGGGACTCCCTGCTGAGAAAGTCTGCTTCCACATTCCTGACACCTGGAATAAATATTGCAGACAATGCCGGAACGTTGGTCTCTGCCCAACTGAAGATCTTGGAAACTTCTGCCATCGCCATCTTGCTGCATGTCCCGCCTTGATGGTTCAAATAAGCCACTGTTGTTGCATTGTCCGATTGGATTCTCAGCAGGGAAACTTCTCAGAAAAACCTCCGCCTGGATCAATGCGTTCAAGACTGCCCTCAGCTCCAGAATGTTTATAGGCAGTTTGGACTCTTCCTTCGACCAAAGGCCCTGAAGTCTCAGGTGAAGAACTACTGCCCCCCAGCACCTCAGACTGGCGTCGGTCGTTATGACCAGCCAATCACAGGGCATGAGAGATCTCCCCAGCTGCAAATCTTCCACATCCGTCCACCATAGGAGGGACTCCCTGGACTCCGGTGACAGGGATAAAACTTCCTGCTTCATCCTCTTGGCATCTTCGGACCAACAGGATAGGATGTTCCATTGGAAAATCCTGGAACGGAATCTGGCGAACTGCAGTTTCGAAAGCTGCCACCATCTTTCCTAGCAACCTTACCCCCTGCCACACCGATGGTGCCGGTGCTTGCAGGTTCTCCAACACCATCAGCCGAATCTCCACCGCTTTGGATTCTGGGAGAAAAACCCTGTGAAGGTGCGTGTCTATTATCACCCCCAAAAATGTCAGGGTCTGCGTTGGTGTCAAATGGGACTTGGGCAGATTCAAAATCCAGCCCTGACTTTTCAAAAACTGTGTTGCCACCTCCAGGTGAACCTGTAACATCTCTGCCGACTCTGCTTTGAAGAGCAGATCGTCCAGGTAAGGGATAACAATTATTCCCTGCAGTCTGAGAGCTGCAGCCATGGTGGACATCACTTTGGTGAACACTCTTGGGGCCGTGGCAAGCTTAAACGGGAGTGCTTGGAACTGCCAATGTCTTCCCCCGATTGCAAACCGGAGTAAAGACTGGAAATCTTTTTGGATCGGGACATGGAGATAAGCATCCTGAATGTCCACTCCCCTGGCTCTATGCTCAACAGCACCGACCTCAGGGATTCCATGCGAAAGTGATCCACCCAAAGATGAACATTCAAAGATTTAAAATTTAGAATGGGTCTGAATGACCCTCCTGGTTTGGGAACTAAGAAAAGGATCGAATAAAAACCTTTTCTTCTCTCCTCTCGAGGGACTGGTATAACTACCCCCTTCTTCTCGAGAGATAAGGCAGCTCCCAGAAGTGAAGATCTGAGAGACGTGGTCCTTGGTAAAGGAGTGGGGAGAAATCTGCGAGGGGGTGGACCCCTGAGATTTATTTGATATCCCTCTGAAACAATGGAAAGTACCCATGGATCTTCCGTGGCCACCCTCCAACTGTCCTGAAATTGCAGGAGGCGACCCCCTACTCTGATTCTAGAACAGGGAGTCTCCGCCCTGTCATGCAGAGGGTTTGTCTTCCCCCTTGGTGGCATGTTTCTTAGTAAAGGCGCTAAACTTAGACGGTCTACCTCTGCCGGCTTGGAATCTTCCACGCCCTGACTGACCCCTCGAAAGGAAGGACGAAAGGACGGTTTAAAGACTCCGAATTTAGAGCCAGAGGATTTAGAGGTGGTGGGAAGAAAGTACTCTTACCCCCCGTAGCCTGCTTGATGATCTCATCCAATTCTGACCCAAAAATGTAAGCTGTTTTGATAAAAGCCTGAGGGCTGAAACGTCAACTTAACCATTGTCTGGCTATGAGTTGTTTGTTATTGAACCAGTCCCGAGTGACGCAGTCTTCTCCTATTATCTACATAGGACAGCATTGCCTGTACTTATACTGAAGGCACCGGGCAAAAAGTTTTCTTCTGGAGTTGAGTGCCAGCGTTTTTGCACAATTGTGTGTGTATATATATATATATATACATACACACACATATATATACAAAGAAATAAGGAGAGCGAGCGCTCTATAGTGCATGAATCTGTATGATAAGTTTATTCAAGGTACACACAGGTTTACAGATGGCTTAAAATCACGTACCAGACAATGCGGTACTAAACACCGCAGATATAAAGCATAGGCATGCTGTCTCAGCAGCCGGGTGTTGGAGAGGTTACACTCACATGGCAATCCGACTTAGCAGCAGCAGCGGTGAGACTCCACACGTCTGAGCGGCACGATATCCCCACAGGTAACTCTGGTCAGAGACGACGCTAGGCCACGCCCCAACGCGTTTCGTATTCGACTTCGTCAGAGGGCTGACGAAACATGTTGGGGCGTGGCCTAGTGTTTTGCCACAAAAGTGGACACCCGGGATGCCCCCACTTTAATGGCCGCATCATTGCTAATGTGGAGCCTGGTTCAAGTATATATACAGACTGTTGGCGTGCCTACAATACAGACCAGCTCCAAGCGGCAGGATACCATCATGCCCAGGTGAATCACCGATACAATTTTGTGGATCCCACAATGGGGGCTCACACACAAAATATTGAGCAGATGTGGGGGGCTTGTAAATGGCAGAACAAACGGCATCGGGGAACCGCCAGGCACTTGTTGCAGAGTTACCTAGAGGAATCTATGTGGAGGAAAAGTCTTGGGATGGATGATCCATTTGCCCGAATCCTCCAGGCATTAACATTGCTGCAAAAAGACAATTAATTTAGACATTTTGGCCAAAGACATTTAATGTACGCATTTTCGACTTTAATTAATATGGACAATTTCAAAATTAATTTATTTTTACTTCTACATTTTTTTCCTGTTTTCTATGTTTTTGTTGATTATGAATCTTTCCAGTAAATTCTTCGTTATATTTAACAAATGTTGTCTTCACTGTGTCAGTTGGCTGATATTGCATGGAGGAATGCATTTGAATACACACCTGAATTAGGCCCATTTTTCTATTTGAAAAAACAACCCCATTGCTTATGAGCAGAATAAAGATTTTCATTGCAGTATACTGTGTATATATGACACAGTGTGAGCCATAGCAATATTCTGACTATAAATCCATTATTTCCTGCTGACACCTCTCACACAA
Organism: Crinia signifera; assembly: GCF_055691185.1. NCBI lineage: Eukaryota > Metazoa > Chordata > Amphibia > Anura > Myobatrachidae > Crinia > Crinia signifera. The sequence continues at coordinate 309,345,613 of NC_139220.1, read as the reverse complement.
CTTCTATGTCACTGAGGATCACAGCACTGCTATTTGACAAACCCTTCACCGCAGTTAACATAGAAAACGCGCAATATCTTCACTTCAAACAAACAAATCCCCGGGGCCAGACGGATTTTCTGGGGAATATTATAAAATACTACAACCAGATATCGTCCCGACACTATTAGAACTATACCGAACCATCCACAAAACCCAACCCTTATACCCCTCCTTCAATGAGGCATATACGACCTTAATCCCCAAGCCTGGACGTGAACCCACAAAAATAGACTCATACCGCCCCATTACTCTTTTAAACGTAGATTTTAAGCTACTATCTAAAATTATGGCAACAAGAATCCAATCTTTCTTTGCGGAGATTATCTCACCCAACCAACTGGGTTTTGTCGCGGGCCGACAATCCGTTAAAGGAATACGCACCGCAATAGCCTCGGTAATTGCTTCCAATCTCCATCCTAATGCCCCATATATGCTATTGAGCCTAGACGCCCACAAAGCGTTTGAGACCGTCCTTTGGACTTTCCTATTCCAGACGCTATCAGCATACTCCTTCGGACCCCTTTTTATAAATTTGATAAAGTTCTTTTATGAAACACCATGCACCTCCTTACTTATCAATGAAACTAAGAGCACACCTATACAGATGTATAGAGGGACTAGACAGGGATGCCCCCTCTCACCGATCCTATTTAATCTCTCTTTAGACCCCATACTCAGGCTAATCGAATCCTGGCCTACCCTTCAAGGAATACATGTAGGCAACATGGAAATCAAATTAACTGCATTTGCCGATGACGTCCTCATCTATATAGCAAACCCAAAAACCTCCCTACGCCCTCTACTAGATCTCCTACACAACTCAGGTAGACTATCAGGTTTCCAGATTAACCTGGAAAAATCTGAAATCTTATACTTAAAACAGGGATATACGCGCCCCAAGTGGGCCGCACAATTACCAATGAAATGGGCAAAGGGCTGTCTAACCTATTTGGGCATAACCCTACCCAAAAATATGCAACACCTATACGCCTATAATATCAGTAAAACTATTAAAAACCTTACTAGGGACCTAAATAGGATGGGTCATCTCCAGTTGTCATACCTGGGCAGGGCAAATCTCCTACGAATGGTATACTTTCCCAAACTCTTATATCAAATTCAGGTCCTACCATTATTACTCACTAAATCCGATATCCTTGCTATAACTAAACTGTTCCGAACCTTTATCTGGAACAAGGGTAGAGCAAGAATCGGAATGATTAAATTGACACAACCCAAATGGAATGGTGGGATTAACTTCCCAGACATATCAATATATAATCAAGCGGCAGTATTCAGATACCTCAAAGACTGGCTACTTACTAACCACACATATGCTAACACAGCCTTGGAACAACAATTCTTACCTCACACCTCACTAACTGCTTTCCTACACCTAGAAGACAGAGACATCCCCCCAGAAACGCATCTTAATCCTCTCCTAATGTCCGTTCGTAAGTTGTGGCTTACCCTACGCCACGCCTCTCACCTGAACCCACACCATACGATACACCTACCTTTTGTACAAAATCCTCAATTCCATGACGGTAATGCCCCACCAACTTTCACAAGTTGGAAAAACGCAGGTTTACGAAGAGTTGGACAGTTAATTGACTCACACCCATAAACCACATAACTTCTTAGAAGCCTCTAAGAACTATCCAATAATTACCACCCTTAACTTAAACTTTATCCAAGCCCAATCCTACGTAGACAAAATCTCTAAACTCATCCCAGAAAGAGACTGGAACAATGACCTCGACAACATACTCCTAGCTCCTCCATTACCTAAAAAAGCAATCTCTACCTACTATAAATTCCTCCGAAAGACCATAGACTACTCGTCATAAAAAACAGGCCTCAATCAATGGCTAGAGCATTTCCCTTCCCTCACAACAGACATCTTGCTAAAAACCCTAGAGTCATCAACTACAATATTCCCAATGGCCAAATTCACGGAAATGTACCTAAACATTTTTCACAGATCATATATATCCCCCGCGCGAGGGTTCCAAATGCAAATTCTAGAATCCCCAGAATGCCCTAAATGTCACCACCCCCAAGCAGACCTATATCATTGCTTTTGGGCCTGCCCACAGGTCACAAAATTCTGGACAGAGGTTCGTGACTTCTCCAATGAACACCTAGTAAATTTCACACCGCTCACCCCGGAGTGGGCCATATTTGGCATCCTCCCGGAGGAGACTAGAGCCCCTAAACCCATAAAAAAATTAATGCTAGCAGTCTCATCCGCTGCCCGCAAAACTATCCTGCAAGTTTGGATCCAAAATTCCCCCCCGAACCTGGCAATGTTTAAAGATAAATTGTTTTTTATTTTCCACATGGATTGGTTGGAGGCCTCCCTCCAAAAAGAGTCGCGTACAAAACAATTCTTTGCCACCTGGAACAGCTATATGGAAACCCTACCTACATCAACTAAACAAACTCTCCACCAATGCTTCCAAAATATCCGCTGGTACGAAGAACAGAGACTACTCAATGACCCTCCGCTAGTCCTGGATTAGTTTAACACCTCCTTTTACTATGACTAATATATTGCACTTATGTTGTGAAATTGGGGAATCCTAATGTCAACATGTAACCCCTTTCTGTATACTTACATTTTTGATATACGACTCTCATGCCTGAGATTGTCTGAATGCTTCTTATGATGTTTTGATGCTTTGACTCAATAAAAAGCTTTTTGAAAAAAAACAACATAGAAATCACGTCGATCGCATGCATTGTACTGTATGGAGTACAGTGCAATGCGTTCGATTGACGCGATTTCACGCCCTCCTGTCACTCTAAGTGCAAAAGCGCCAAAAGGACACTCAGGAAGTGACCCAGCAGCCATTTTACAGATTACAGGCTGCGCAGCAGACCTCAGGCGCCCTGCGCCTGCTGAAAAGTAAAGCTGGCCATACATCAGAAAGATCGATCTTAAGATCGATTGTGCTCATGATTGTGTACAATTTCCCTTGAAATCCCCGGCAGTCCTTGGACACACAATCTACACACAATCGATCATACAATCAATCATACAATCCATCTACTGCATGATTGTGTACACAAGATGTGCACACAATCTGCATACAATCCATCTTACAATCAGCTGAGATTGTATGATTGGGTACAATATCTTTCTGATGTATGGCCACCTTTAGTTATTTTTACACCTTGTGCATAAGTGGGGTTTGCATACACAGTGGAGGTGGGGTGGTGGGGGGGAGAGGAGGGGGGGGGATCATGTCCATATGTGGGTATTGTGATTATTTACATGGGTGATCATGTGCAGGATTGAGGTGATAATGTTTATACAGTATGTGGGTACTGTTAGTATGTGCAGGGTGGGGTTTGAGGTTATAATGTGCAGGTTTGGTGATCATGTACAGGTAGTGATGTGCAGGATTGTGGATGAGGTGATAATGTTGGTACTTGTGTGTATTGTATTGTGTGTAATACTGTGTATTATCACAGCTCCCATTGCATGCCATCACATACCATATGTAGTGGTATGCGATGTGTTGTGATTTTCATGTTATTTTAATGGGGGGGGGGGGAAGCTTATAGAATAAAAATCACATGCGATTGCATCCAATTGTATGCGATGCGATCGCAAGTGATGCAATTTTTTTTATTGTATATCCTTAAAAGGCCTTAAAATGGGTGCATATAATGTTACATGCACCCCCATTGTTAACGCCTCCCCCACTATCAAAGCCAACCCGAAGCGTGGTGAGCGCAGCAAGCCCCACGAGGGGCGGCGGGTATGTGTCCTCCGACCTTTTCATACCCCCTCTATCCACGTCGGCGTGGAGTTGAGAATAGATAGTGTGGCGAGCGCACTACGAGCCCGAAGAGTGGCGAGCCCCGCGAGGGGATGCGGAATACATGTAAAGTAATCCGTGTCCACTCGCCACGCTTCGGCCTCATAGTCCGTGTGCGCTAGCCACGCTTCGGGCTCGGTGGCTCGTTACACTATCTATTCTCAACTCCACACCGACGTGGATAGTGAGGGTATGAAAAGGTCAGAGGACGCATACCGCCGCCCCTCGCGGGGCTCGGTAACATCTGTCACCCAACATATTATACTGTATAGCAACGCCTAGGTACAATAGGCGTTGCTATGCAATATTATATGTTGGTGACATATGTTGCTATGCGCTATTGCACATAGCAACCACCGTGACTATGTAAAATGTGAATGTATAACGGTGGTTGCTATGTGAAATTGGGCATAGGCGTTGCTATGCAATATTATATGTTGGTGACATATGTTGCTATTGCACATAGCAGCCACCGTGACTATGTAAAATGTGAATGTATAACAGTGATTGCTATGTGAAATTGCGCATAGCAACATATGTCACTGCATAGCAACGCCTACCTATGTGTTGCTATGCACTACCTAGGCGTTGCTATGCAAAATTTCATTTTACTCACACCACACCATATTTAATTGTAATGACCCATGTAAAGCACAGTACAGTAGGCCATACAATCAATACAATTTGTTCCCTATACAATCATCGCATCGCATAGATTGTACGGCTACAGTACTCTATGGCATACGATTTAAATTAGATTTAAATGAACGAATCACACAGATTGTATGCCATTTACCATTGCAAATAAGGTACACGATCCGATGCGATGGGCGCCGTGCTAGGAAATAAGTACCAAAAAATAGATTTTTCCAAAAACGATACAGGTCTAGCCAAATGGAAAGACCAGTTTCCAGAACTCTCGTTAATGGAAATAATCAAGTCACGTGTTAAGTTAAATGAGCAATTGGTATCAGCGTACTATACAGAAATGCAATACTATGCAATGAATAAAAAGTAAAGCAACGCTGATATTACAATGTAACAAAATTTATTATACACAATAAAAACAATAATATAAAAGAAACATTAAAATGAACCAAATGGTATAAAAGAAATTTGAATGGACCCGATATTATAGTCACCAGTTTTGGATGGTAATGAGACCTGCTCTGATCCAAGGGGGTGTGGGATAGTCTTTATAGGCCACTTGATGGTATCCTGAAGTTGTGTTTATGGACTACAACCGATGGCAAGGATGGAATTAGCCTGATCGGGAGTCCCACTGCTGTGAGTGGTCAGGTGTCCAACAAGGATTTTTGGCTTGAGACTTCCAGGGTGATGGGCATCCGATCAGATGATTGGGCAGGTAGGACAGTCCTTGATGAAAAGGTGAGAGTCCTTGAAGCAATATGGGTCCAAACAATAGTGTCACCAACGCGTTTCGCAGTGCTGTGACTGCTTTGTCAAGGTGTCTATTAGGGTCTATGGGTGCCATTTTTATACCGGACTTCCCATGGGTTCATTTGCATAAAACATTGGTTCAATATCACAAAAAACTTAAAAAACATAAGATAGATCTACTCGCAGACAATAATATCACTAGTAATTATATATCATACATTTATTAAACATTTCGATTTGGGTAAAGATGAGAAAAGAAGGTTTTTATAAAACAAATCATATAGATCACTTCCGGGTCAGTGCCCTATCCTCAGTGAACCAATCACTTCCGGTTCATAGCTTCTATTCGGTATTGATATTAACCTTTTTGTGAGGCGACATCTCTTAATTCCCCTCTAATGGGATATATGAAGAGGTAGCCGATCCTCTAAATGGTGACCTTATCGATCATATGTGCAGTATGTACAGTTGTGTTCAAAATTATTCAACCCCCAATGCTGTAAAGGGGTTTAGGGACTATAGTGTACATTTGGAATTGTATTCAGAATGAAATCCTACAAGGACGTTTTAAAGAACCAAATGCAACTAAAATGACATCAATTGTTTATATAACACAGTAGTAAATGTGTATTTTGTGGTTTCTTCATTGCCACAATTATTCAACCCCTTAAAGACTACCACTCTGAAGAAGAGAGGTTAATTCTGGTGTTTTCAATCAGGTATTGAAAACACCTGTGGATGTCACCGAGCACCAATCAAGCATAATAAGCACCAATTAGGCAGCTTTAAAATGACTGTGATACTCAGCTCCTTCTAGACATTTACTGGTGTGGTTACAAACATGGTGAAGTCAAGAGAATGGTCCAGGAAGACAAGAGAAGAGGTGATTTGTCTTCACAGGAAGGGCAATGGCTATAAGAAGATTGCAAAGAAGTTAAACATACCAAGAGACACCATAGGAAGCATCATTCGCAAATTCAAGGCAAAGGGCACTATTGAAATGCTACCTGGTCGTGGAAGAAGATCCTGACTTCGACTGCTGTGCGCTACCTGAAGCGTAGAGTGGATAAAAGTCCCCGTGTGACTGCTGAGGAACTGAAAAAAGATTTGTCAGATGTGGGTATAGAAGTTTCAGCTCAGACAATAAGGCGCACACTACGTAATGAAGGTCTCCATGCCAGAACCCCCAGGCGCACCCCCTTGCTGTCTCCCAAGAATAAGAAGAGTCAACTGCAGTATGCCAAGAGTCATGTGGGCAAACCACAAAAGTTGTGGGATAGTGTTCTGTGGACTGATGAAACAAAATTAGAACTGTTTGGGCCCATGGATCAACGCTATGTTTGGAGGAGGAAGAACAAGGCATATGACGAAAAGAACACCTTGCCTACTGTGAAGCATGGCGGAGGGTCAATTATGCTTTGGGGCTGTTTTGCTTCTGCAGGTACAGGGAAGCTTCAGCGTGTACAAGGTACCATGAATTCTCTTCAGTACCAGGAGATATTGGATGAAAATGTGATGCAGTCCGTCACACACCTGAGGCTTGGGAGACGTTGGACCTTTCAACAGGACAATGATCCCAAGCATACCTCCAAGTCCACTAGAGCATGGTTGCAGAGGAAAGGCTGGAACATTTTGGAGTGGCCATCGCAGTCACCAGACTTAAATCCGATTGAGAACCTCTGGTGAGACTTAAAGAAAGCAGTTGCAGTGCGCAAGCCTAAGAATTTGACTGAACTGGAGGCTTTTGCCCATGAAGAATGGGTGAAGATACCCGTAGATCGCTGCAAGACACTTGTGTCAAGCTATGCTTCACGTTTAAAAGCTGTTATAACTGTAAAAGGATGTTGTACTAAGTACTAAGATTGAATGTCACTTGGGGGTTGAATAAAAACTAATAATGATGTGAGCACAGAAAAGACATTTGTGGTTATTTCATTATAAACTTAAGTTTATATTTCTCTGACCTACAAGTGCCTCTTTCATGTAAATGTAAGCAAGATGACTGAATGATCAAAATCAATGTCAAACTGGCCAAAACATTCAATTTCAGTGGGGGTTGAATAATTTTGAAGACAACTGTAATTATGATTAATATAGTGTGTTTACGTTGGGCCGGAAATGACGTTACACCTGGCCTTTGTTATTGAGTGCGTCATATCCGGCCTTCAGACGATAGCCTTGTTGTTCTTAGTCGTTATGGATACCTCCACTTCCGACTGGCTCGGACGTTACGTTATGCCCGGTAGTTGTCGGAGCGCACGTCACGTCCGGCCTATGGCACTGAGAGTGTACGTTGTCATGGATACATACAGATTCAGCCAGTACTTTGACAGTTTCCGGAAGTGTTTAGGTACTAGCTGAATCTGTATGTATCTATGACAACGTACACTCTGTGTCATAGGCCGGACGTGTCCTACCTGCCCAATCATCTCATCGGATGCCCATCACCTTGGAAGTCTCAAGCCAAAAATCCTTGTTGGATACCTGACCACTCACAGCAGTGGGACTCCCGATCAGGCTAATGCTGGGTACACACCAGGAGGACTAGGGCCCGATCCCCTCAATCTAGATCCAATTCCGACCAATTGGATGTAGATTGTGTGCTGATTGGGCCCTTTTCTGTCCTGGTGTGGACCGATACCGATCCGATGCGCGGTCCCGCGGGCCGGTCGTTATTGAGATCCTACCTGCTGCAGGTAGGATCTCAATGACAAAAAAAAGGAATAGGTACAGCGCTGTACTGAATATATGAAATATTTAATAAAATTGTTCACAGTAAAATACAATTAATAATACATACAAGACACACACACATTAAACATGCAATCTCCTTATCAAGGTTAGAACTGGTTAGTGATTATTAGGTTTGCAATTGCAAAAATTATATGCTCCAACTTTGAGCCAGTTAGTAGGTTTTAGGATAAGTGAGAGTTCAAGTCCCCACAAATGTGCACATTAGAAGTGGTTATACTTATTTGTAATCCAGGGGTATTGTGACTTGTGACTTCAGCGATGAAATTCTCCGACCGCCCACACTGCGGACATATCCGAGATGGAGATGTAACCCCTGGATTACAAATAAGTATAACCACTTCTAATGTGCACATTTGTGGGGACTTGAACTCTCACTTATCCTAAAACCTACTAACTGGCTCAAAGTTGGAGCATATAATTTTTGCAATTGCAAACCTAATAATCACTAACCAGTTCTAACCTTGATAAGGAGATTGCATGTTTAATGTGTGTGTGTGTCTTGTATGTATTATTAATTGTATTATTGTATTTTACTGTGAACAATTTTATTAAATATTTCATATATTCAGTACAGCGCTGTACCTATTCCTTTTTTTTTTTTTGGTTCTCTACTACTACTAGGGGTTTATGGTAATCCCCCTATTGGCACAGCAGCAGCACTGAATAACAATCAGCGCTCAGTATCATTCTGTGGAGCATCTCAATGACGACCATACAGCCGGGTGTGGGTCGCCATCGGATCGGACCCACTCACGGTGCACATCGTGAGCGGGTCGTG
>NC_139220.1:309271808-309331808 GCF_055691185.1 Crinia signifera | reverse complement strand
GTTCAGGAGAGTAAACTAAAACCTGGTGTGTAGTGTGGGAATGGTCTAGCACCAAATCCCTACAGCCACCTCAAAACCTTGGACCGTAGCATCCATTTCATACCTGCCTGGGATTTATACCACTGACATCAGCAGCCACAGTGGCACATACCTGCCATCTAGCAGTTTTCCAGCTGGCTTCCTACAACAGATAAATGTGTAAACACAAATATATCATTACTGGAACGTTACGTGGCCCCTGGGGCGTGGCCTGACTGACGCAATTGTTCGTGGAAGCGGAGGAGAGAGCTGCGATCCCGAGAGCTGTGCCGCGTGGTGAATCCGTTCCTGCACATATCCAGTGTGTAGCCGGGGAACCGTGAGTGCACTGAGAGGGTCTCTCTCTCCAACCGCAGTTGTAGCTGATTGCCAGTGTGGATTACATTTTATGCCAGGTGGTTCTTAAGCCCAACGCTGACGAATGCTGTGGTGCGCTTAACGTACTTTGAAGCCTTTTAAATATTTTATTTAAATAAACCAAACGATATTGCACTATTGGGCGCCCTTCTCCTCTATTTTGTTTGTATATATATATATATATATATCTATATCGGAGTCCAATCCTCCACCCACCTCTGTAAACATGCAAGCTGATTGCTCAAAGGCGGGCATATACCAGAGAATAATATAGCATCTTTTTCAAGTGATCATACAACCGAGGGTCACATGTAGGACCATGTGACGCTAAGGGGAGGAGAGCAGGTATCCGCCGTCTCTCCCGATGCTGGAAGAAAGGGACAAGTGCCTGACGTCACTCATCTCCCGGTCATGTGATCCATCACATGTTTCGGGTAGGATGAGTATCTGGGTGGTGTCTTGGATGGTTCTGACGTCCGCGGACATGTGGTACATCCCATGAACCCAGAAGTGAGTGGTCTATCACAGGTTCCGGATAACCTGTATACCTAGGTGACGTCTTAAGATGTTCACAGGTCATGTGATACGTCACATGATCCCGGAAGGCGGTTCTCATAAAATCGAAATTATTTAAGCATCTGGTTGCTAAGCAACTAAAGATCATTCTCAGGGCAGTATTCAATGAGGCTAATTCGCCATGTGTGCTATTTTCGTGCTGTAAGGCGATTTTTTTGACTAAAAAAGTGAATCACCCTATTCAATGACCAGATGGCGAATACATTTCAAGGTTATTATCGCCATGCTTCACCGTGTAGCAATTGCTATCTTTTTATGGTGAAGTGGAATGTGAACTTTTAAATTAAAGTTGTTGTGGTTTTATATTTGGTAATAAAAAAATCAGGAATTTTATTATGTGAAGGGGCATGCTATTTTTATTCATGTGCTTATAGCACATGAATATATATTTAATTTAAAAAAAATTATTTTTTTTTTTTACACAGAGCAGCCAGCAGGGGGCCGGGAGCCGCTCATTAGATATTCATATATTCACTGCACCCGATCATTACTTATGCAGGATCGGGTGCAGTGAATACCCGGTCCCCTGCTGATTCTTCCGGGGGGCAGCCTGTGCTGCCTGGCTCCCGAGGAACCCACCTCCCCCCCACATACGTTCTGGGGCAGGCAGGGAGACTTCCATCTCCATGCCTGCCACCGTCCTCAGGCTCCCTGCGGCGTCCGCCGCAGGAGTTCAAATTCGAGGACAGGGGCAGCGAGCGTCTGCCTCATTGAATACTGGGTACAGCGAGGCTCCGGAACACGGCGGGCAGTGGCGACTGTGCAGCAAATCCTAAACAGGATTCGCTGCACACCGTGATTTTTAACATTGAATACTGCCCTCAGATGTGTGCTCAGACTGCAACGGCACAGAAGATACAAAATAGACAGATATTTTAATTGTAATAAAGTCTAGAAAAATTTATTTATATATGTATAATATATATATATATATATATATATATATATAATATATGTATAATATATATATATATATATATAATATATGTATAATATATATATATATATATATATATATATATATATATACATATATATACACACACACACACACACACACACACACACAAACATACACACACACACCATAAGATGTAACTGTTTATATATTATATCTTACGGGTTATACAAATAGTCATAATATGTACTTTATAAAAATATTCACAAAAAGGTATGATAAAAATTAAGCAGTCCCCAGTTGATAGAGTAAATATAAAAGATAATCTCTCTGATGGGTTATCATATTACTCATAGACAGAGCAATTCGAATATATAAATATAGTAGTATAAATGATAAATGCAAAGAAAAAATTGATAGAAACATAAAAAAGAAAAAAAATCTAAAAAAAGAAAAAAAATCGGGACAGCAGATTGGGTAAATATTGTGGGACGAACGTGAGATATATGTCAACGACTATCCCCAAGCGATCGTCACAGTGTGCAAAAGGGGATGGCGGAGACAGGGACTCACATCAACGAGAAGCAGGAAAAAGAACAAAAAGGACAAAATGAGTTTAAATTACTGAATTTCATTTCATGGTCTCATTAAGGCCATCGGGATGGATGGAGTTGAACTTCAAAGTCCAGAACACTTCTCTTGCACAACAGATTTTATCGATCTCCCCCTCTAGGTGTATGCGGGATCTGTTCTAGGCCTACGATTGTGAGACAGGTAGGATTACTCTGGTGCTGGGTCTTATAGTGTCGAGACACTATGTTTCATGAAGCCCTTGATGATGTTCCTACGATGTTCCATAAATCTAGTGTGTAACGGCCTAGTTGTACTTCCTATATATGGGAAGATTACATCCGCATTTAAGTAAGTACACCATATAATCTGAATCATTTCATGAAAGATCGAAATGAATATGGATTTTCCCGTGGGAATACAAGAACAGATGTCAGGTCAGACGTCTCGGAATATAGGTGCACATCGTGCATCTTGTTTTCACACATCTATAAAAACAATTTGGCTTTATGGAAATCAATGTTCTGTTTGTATTATCGGTTTCTTTGTTGTTTATCATATCTTTTTTGAAGTGGCTAGTATTGTTTTTAAAGATTATTTTTTCTTGTAAATGATACGTGTTTTTTTTAGGAATAATATGACACAATATTTTAATATCACACAATCTATAATATTCTAATACGTGAAATAATATTCTTAATATCTATTATCTAGCTCTATCATCCTTGTGATCTTTATTGGTTTTAGGTCTATCTTTCTGTTGATTTTTTGGTCTTAGGAGTTCTGTCGTATCCATTTGAAGAACTTCAGAAAGGGATTTAGTCAGTAATTCCTCCGGATATTCTTTTTCTCTAAAGGATTCTAATAATTCCTCTGCTTGTTGGAAAATAGGATTTTGGGTACCTACAGCTAAATCCTTTTCTCGTAGTCCATATGGGATACTGGGTTCAATACTATGGGGATAGAGTTCCTCCGTAGGAGAGACAGGCACATAAGATCTTTCACTGTGGGTGCACTGGCTCCTCCCCTCTATCACCTCCCACTTCCTCTCAGTTAATGAAAAACTGTGCTGTATGAGGAGGTATGTGAATAAGTCAGTGTGGTGAGATTTGCACCAGCACACCACAGTCAAACAAGAAACAGCAGGTGAATACTTAATATACAGAGGTCACCTAGCAATTGAAAATTGTCAGAATTGACAACAAAACAACAGTATGTTAAGTTTCAGAGGTTAGACCTCACTGGTCCGACTGGAAAGCAGAGTATCCACACAGAGGCGGGTTCCAAGTATCCCATATGGACTACGAGAAAAGGATTTACCGGTAGGTACCCAAAATCCTATTTTCTCTACCGTCCAATGGGATACTGGGTTCAATACTATGGGGAGGTCCCAAAGCTACCAGAACGGGCGGGTATATGCGGAGTCTGCTGTAGAACCGCTTGACCAAACTGGGAATCCTCCCTGGCCAGAGGGTCAAACTTGTAAAATTTTACAATGTGTGTTGACCTGACCAAGATGCAGCTCTGCAGAACTGTGAGGCCGAGACACCTCGGGCAGCTGCCCAGGAAGTCCCCACTGATCTGGTTGAATGAACCTTCCACGAAGGCGGTAGTGTAAGACCAGTCATTCTGTAAGCCTGTTGTATGGTGTATCCAACAGGCAATGGTCTGCTTGGATGTTGGATAGCCCTTCTTTTGTGCATCATACAGCACGAAGAGGCAATCTGACTTTCGGATCCAAGCAGTATGTTTTACGCACACCTTAAGTGTATGGACCACATCCAAAGAAGGAGGGGTGTCAGGATGAGCTGCCCTTGGAGCAGCAGATCCTCTCTGAGATGTAGACGCCATGGATCTTCCACTTGCATTACCTGAAGATCCCTGTACCAGACCCTTCGAGGCCAATCTGGCGCCACTAGGATGGCTTCTGCTCTTTGCAGCCAAATTCTCTTTTGCACTTGCGCCGAGAGGTAGTGGTGGGAACAGGTATACCAGCCAGTAACTCCAGGGCCAAGTCAGGGCATCCACTGCTTCCGGATCCCTGGTCTGTGAACAGTACTTGTCCACCTTGTGATTTAGCCGAGAGGCCATGAGGTCTATCCAAGAGGAGCCCCCACAGATCTGTAATGATCCTGAACACCTCGGGATGTAGTTCCCTTTCCCCTGGGTGTAGGTCTTGACGACTGAGTAAGTCCTCCTCCCAGTTGTCCACTCCCGGGATGAATACTGCTGACAACGCCATCACATGTTGTTCTGCCCAGGAGATGATCTGGTCTCTCACATGCAAGTCAGGCTCCTTGTTCCTGCTATAATAAACCGCCCTCAACTCCAACTTGTTGATGTGTAACCTGGATTCCAAGAGAGACCATCTGCCTTGAAGACGGATTCCCTGAATCACCGCACTCCAGCCTCTTAGGCTGGCATCCTTGGTTAACAGGAGCCAATCCTGGATCTGGAAACACCGACCTGCCAGGAGATTGGTTGAGTTCAACCACCATTGGAGTGAGAGCTTGGCCTAAGCCAACAGCCGAATCCTTCTGTGCATCTGAAGGGGGGACCCCGACCACCTTGCCAGAATATCCAGTCCAATGTTCTGGAATGGAATCGGCCAAACTGGAGTGCTTCGAAGGAAGCCACCATCTTGCCCAAAAGTTTGAGGCAAAGATGAACAGTCAATTGAGGGGTCATTAGCACCTCCTCCACCAACAGCTGAAGAGCTGTTACCTTCTCCATCGGTAGAAAAACCTTCTGTTCTACTGTATCTAGGATCATACCCAGAAACAGCATCTTCTGTTTTGGGACCAGCAATGACTTTGGTAGATTCAAAATCCACCCATGATGAGTCAATGTCTTCATTGTCAGCTGGATTGCACTCCTCAAGGCCTCATCCGATCCTGCCTGGATTAGCAGGTCGTCCAGGTATGGTATTACATTTACCCCTTGGTGAGGAGAGACATAATTTCCGCCATTATCTTTGTGAAAATGCGTGGTGCCGTGGACAGACCGAACGGCCAAGCCTGAAATTGATAATGGTCGTCACCCAGCGCAAATCTTAGGAACATTTGGTGCGGGGTCCATATAGGTATGTGAAGGTAGGCATCCGTCACATCTATGGAGGCTAGGAACTCCCCTTGTTCCAGACTGGCAATTACAGAGCGAAGCGACTCCATTCTGAACTTGAACACCTGAAGAAAATAGTTCAAGGATCTCAGATTGAGAATGGGTCTTACCGACCCGTCCGGTTTTGGTACAAGGAAGAGGTTTTAATAACAACTCTGACCTTGTTCCTGCCTCGGAACCGGAATAATTACCTTTGACTGAAGTAGTCTCTGTATGGCTCCCTGAAGGAGTGTACGATCCTGTTCCGATGCTAGAAAGGCTGATCAGAAGAAGCTTCTGGGGGAGGCCTGGCAAACTCCAGCCTGTAGCTCTGCAAAAAAAGATTTCAGGCCCAGGGATCTAGGCACGAGTCTTCCCATACGTGGCTGAAGTGTGACAGTCGAGCTTGAGAATGTCTCGTGGTGGGCAGACCCCGTCATGCCGAGGACTTGGAGGCAGCTGCAGTGGCCCCACGGTCCTTTTGTCCTGAGGTATTAGTCTCTTTGAACTTACCTCTGGATCCTCTGTTGGCATTTGAGGCACCCCTGGCCTTGAAGTGGGTTCTGGTGCTGGATGGGAGTCGTGATGGACGAAATGCAGCTTGTGCTAATGGGAGAAATGTGGACTTACCAGCCGTGGCCTTGGAAATCCACTCATACAGCTCACTCCCAAACAGTCTATCGCCCGCAAAGGGAATGTCACGCTGCGTTTTTGAGTCCGCGTCTGCTACCCACAGGGCTCTTCTGGCCGACACAGCCATGGCTGAAATGCGTGCATTTATAGCACCCAGCTCCTTTTGTGCTTTTCAAAGCACCTTTGCTGTGTCCTGAATGTGGTGCAGCTTTTCACCTAGCTGTGCGACAGACATGTCCCCCGACAAATCCTCTTGGATTTGTGTGGACCAGGTATAAATGGCCTTGGCCATCCAACAGCTGGCTAGAACAGGATGCTGTAAAGCCCCACTTGCTGTATACATGGACTTGAACTGTAGCTTTAAGTCTCCTGTCAGCTCCATCCCTAAGAGTGGATACTCCCGGGACTGGAAGCAATACCTTCCTTAAAAAGGTGCGAAACTGAGGAGTCCGCAACAGGTGGCTCCTCCCACATTTTCCTACCTGCAGGGTCAAAGGGATATGTATTAACAAACCGCTTCGTTAATTGGAACCTCTTTTCCCGGTTCTTTCATGCGGTTTTAAAAGCACCCTCTAGTTCCGATTGTTCCGGAAAATAGAGGTTGCCTTTTCTGTCATAAAGAAGGAATCATCATCCATGGCATTCCTCTAGAGCAGGGGTGGGCAACTATTTTGGCTGGGGGGACGTTTAACAAAACTAGTAAATATTCGAGGGCCGCACACAATATCTTTATATATATATATATATATATATATATATATATATATATATATATATATACATATATACATATATACATATATACATATATACATATATATATATATATATATATATATATACACATATACATATATATATATATATATATATATATATACACATACACACATACATACATACATATAGGCCATGTACTGCGGAGGACTCTGTAGGAATTGGTCTGTATTGGTTACAGATGTGGCTGCTAATTTGGTAGGATAAACAGTGGTGGCAGCACTGGGAGGATGGGGGCAGCATCTGCCTGGCATTCCTCTCTCTTCAGGACCAGCGGTCCAGTCCAGGGAGCTGGGAAAACACCCTATGGATGGAGCATCCATTCTAGCAATGTGCGGGGCAAGAAGCAGAGGCTGGGGAGTGTAACATAAATAAATGGACACTACCTGGAGGACCAGCACATATAAAGTCAGACCAGATGTGCACACCATCTGCCACTCCTCTTCCTGTGACAGGGGTGTGCTGGCCTGGCTTTCTGTTTTGGGCAACAGGGAGACTGTCTGTGTCTAGCACCGCATGTCAGTCATTGTCAGGGGCGGATCCAGAAAAAAATAACTGAGGGAGCACCATAGGGAAAAGCGCATGTGCTGGAAAAATGGGGATGGCCTTGAAATAGGAAATGGGGAGACATTAGATGACGTAAAAAATGATGAGGAGACAGGGGCATAATTAACGCTTTGTGGGCCCCATAGTGAAATTATGAAAGGTCCCCCCTCTCACCCATTACAATGCCTTTCAGGTTGGGGGGGGGGGGAAGAGTGAGTGAGACAGAGGATGTTGGGGAAGAGAGAGACAAAAGGGAATACAAAGCGAGCGTGTCAGGGAAAGACAGTAATGAGAGAGGGTGACAGGGAGAAAAAATAATTAGAGTGAGAGAGGGTATCGGATGGACGGAGGGGTAAGCAGAGAGGAGAGGGTGCAGAGGAGAGGATTCAGGGAGAGGAGGTGCGGTAGAGTGGAGGAGGGAGAGCGGAGGAGAGGTGGAGGAGGAGAGGATAAAGATGAGTGGAGGAGAAGAGGAACAGAGAAAGGAAAGTGGAGGAGAGGGGGAGAGGAGGAAGGAGACTGGTGGAGGAGGAGCAGAGAATGAAGAGCAGAGACGAGGGGGAGACAAGGAAAGGATGCAGGAGCGAGAAGGTGAGGTGGAGTGAAAGAGGAGGAGCAAAGGAGAGGGGAACCAAAGGAGAGAAGGCAGTGAAGAGGAGGAAGGGGAAGCAGAGTAGAGGAGGGGTATCAGAGGAGAGGAGGAAGGGGAGCACAGGAGAGGGGGAGAGGAGAAGGGGGGCTGGAGGAGTGGGTGTGGGGGAAAGGTGAGGTGGAGTGGAGGAGGAGAGGAAGGTGAGCAGAGTAACAGAGGAGGGGGGAGCGGAGGTGACTGAGGAGGTGCATAGGAGAGGGGGTGCAGAATGAAGGAGGAGGAGCAGACAAGAGGAAGGAGAGTGGAGTAGGAGCAGAGGACAGGAGGAAGAGCAGAGAGGAGATGGAGAGGATGAAGGGGAGCAGAGGTGGAGCCCAGGAAGGAGAATCAAGGAGCAGAGGAGAGGGGGACCAGTGGAGAGAAGGGAGAGCAGGGGTGTTAAATAGCTGTTACAGCAAGATGTCCCTCCTAATCTGCTCTGTGTTTCCCCCCTCTGTACCTCCTCTTATGGGCGCTGCACTCTCCCTAGGATGGATCTCCTCTGCTCTGTCTGCGCCGTGAATCTCCCAGCAGCAGCGCAGGGTCTCCACTCTCCAGCTCCCACTTCCCAGCGCCGGGTCTGCTCCCCTGTCTCTGCGGGTGCCTGGTCTCTTCCTCCGGCTCACTGTGCTTGTTCTTCCTGCGCGCCGGGACTGCTTCTGACAGTGCCTGAACTGGCGGTATGCTTTGCATAATGATTACTTTTTTTTACTGCTGCCCGCCGCCGTTCGTACCGGCTGTGCATGCCGCGCACAGCATTTCTGGGAGCGTGGGAGGTGGTGGTGGGGGTGATGTGGCCGCACCAACCAATGGTGGGGAGGTGGCTGCCACGTCATCGTGTCCCCTCCCACGCTCCCAGTAATGCTGTGCGCGGCACCCACAGACGGGCAATAACGGCGGCAGCAGTAAAGTAATCATAATGTATGTTATGTTTGTCCTGACGCTGACAAGCGGCTATAGTCGGGCCGCTTGTCATAGTAATATGTCAGTGCGGCGGGCCAGACCTAAGCGTCTCGCGGGCCGCCTGTTGCCCACCTCTGCTCTAGAGGAAGGTCTAAAACCTCTCTTATAGCTCTTATTAAGGACTAGGGCCCCTGTGCCAGAGCCTGCCCCTGAACAGATCTCTGTTCTTCCTCCCCTTCTTCAATTAAATCCTCCTCTGTCTCAGAGGAAATCACTGCTGCAGGCCTTTTCTGAGGCTGTGCAGGAAGGGGGGTGAGAGTATCAACCCTTGCAGAAAATATGGATACTTTTGTCTGCACTCTCTGGGTCTGCTGTTATTAGCAGCCAACTGAGAATAAATAGAGTCCAGCAGTGTGAATTCTGTTGGCCCACACAGGCTCTCTTTCAACCTGTGACCCTCCACGCAACTGTGGGGGCATCCCACTGACCTGTGGGATAGCCCCACTTGCTGTGGTGACATACATGGTTCACAGGTAACCTGTGATTGAGATGCAAATTTCATGCTGCAAACCACCATTTTGCTTCACAGTCACCACAATAACACACACACACACACACACACTTCACTCACACTATCTGTGTACAGAGTGAATATATATATAGCAGTATAGACTCTGACTAATTGCAGTGTGTTGACAGCGCTTATTAATAGTCAGTGGGGTAAGAATCAGAGCTACTTGGGGACCAGTGTACCTTGTTTAACCTAAGCTCACTTGATCTGAGAGCAGGTTCTGTTATAATACATAGGACAAGTGGGGGAGTCTTCCGCACAGGACATAAATCACCAATTAAAAAAGTAAAAGTGTGGCCCCCTATTTTCAATGTGTGGCCGTAGCCAATAGTTTATCAAGGGGTGTGCTACCACTGACACTTAAATGGCAATTTAAACAGAAAGAAAGAACAGTGTGTCAAAGTGTGGTGCACCTCTAGGACAATTAATTACAACAATAAGAAATAACTTTTATTGGGTATCTCTAAAAGCTGCAAAATATTAAAAACATACATATGACACAAAAAAGTGAGGGTGGTGCGTGTTTAAAAACTGCACGTGCGGGGATTCTCCATATGCGCTGTGAGATCTCTCTTATTCTAGCAGAGACTCAGCGCCACAATGACTGTATGTTGCATGTAACAATCTCATATGATACAGATGTGAAGATCACAACTTATGATACAATGTATGAGTCTAAAGGCCCCCATACACTATACGATTTGGGCATGATTTCACCCGATTCGGATGAATCGGGCCATGAAATTGGCCCAAATCGCATGTTTTGACATCCCCTCCGATCCGATGCGCGGTCCCGTGCACATCGGATCGGAGTCGGACCGGCTGTACATAAGATTTCCTAAATCTTATGTGCAGCCTCCGGGCGGGGGACGCCAGAGCCGGGCAGGGGGAGAGCCGGGCAGAGTCAGCGGCGGCAGATGCTGAGACGGGGGGGGGGGGGGGGGGGGGGGGGGGGGGGGGGGGGCGCAGGAGAGCCGGGCTGGTGTGCGGGGGTGGACGCCGGTGAACTGACGAGGGAGCTGGGCGCAGGAGGACCGGGGACAACTTTGCATCTGCAAAGAAAAAAAAAAAAACATTACAAATGAATGGGCAGCCACTGGCTTCCCATTCATTTGTATTGTTTTTTTTTCCCTGGCTTGCAGTGCAGAGTGAGTGAATCCCCGATCCTCCTGCCCAGCTCCCTCGTCTGTTCACCGGCGTCCACCCCCGCACACTGCCTGTGTCACCAGCCCGGCTCTCCAACGCCCCCCCGCCCGCTGCCTATTTGACAGCTTACTATGCCCGGCCCCTCGCCCGCTGATTCTGACCGGCTGTCCCCCTGCAGCTCCCCGGGAGTTTCATATAATAAATCGCATGGCGATTTATCATATGCAAAACTTGGCACATCAAGTGCCTCATCATGTGTGAAACCTCCCGGGGAGCTCCCGGGGAAATCAGGTCCGACTTGTCCCTAGGACAAGTCGGGCTAATGTATGGGGGCCTTAGCAGTTGAAAATTGAAGCTATTCAGATTGGATGCAATAGTTGGCCAGGAGTCGCGTAGGTAGTTAGCATGCGAGAGTCTCGTTCGTTATCGGAATTAACCAGACAAATCGCTCTGTTAGAGGTGTTCCCCCATCCTGAACCTTCTGTGAGGGGATTCTAACAACTGCCTATCCTTTGTCTCCGAGATTTGATCAATAACCTGTGTGCAGGAGAATAATCAAATCGACACACACACACACACACTGGAGTATCAATGACAGGTTCTGAAGTTTATTAGTCTATGGTTGCATATTTATTCAATTCTTATCTTTGTACAGAATGGGTTTTACACATATAATTGCCTTCCATTCCTATACACAAATCACTACTCATTGACACACCAACTTGTTTACATCACTACTGAGATTTGGTTCCCCCACATCTCCTGGGCGTACAGCCAGAAATACAGATAAGCTTTGGACCCCTTCTAAAAGATTTACGAGTCTCCTTCAAGGAAACAAAACTTTAGCTACACAATTAATTATAATGAGAACACCTTACATTACATATATGATGCATACAAAATGGCGTATATGGCACTACATAGAATAACCACCAATCTACCTCTCTCAGCTCTAACTAGCTACGCAACCCCCGGCCAACTATTGCATCCAATCTGAATAGCTTCAATTTTCAACTGTAAAGGCCACCATACACTATGCGATTTGGCCCCATCTGGATCGGGCAGTGAAATCGGACCAAATCGCAGGTTTTGACACCCTGTCCGACCCGATGCGCGGTCCCGTGCGCATCGGGTCAGAGTCGGGACGTCGGACCGTGGGGACTCTGAGGGACGTCAGCCGTGGGGACTCTGAGGGCGCCGGCGAGGGAGGGGGGCGGCAGGGGGAGCCGGAGCAGGGAGCTGTAATGCTCTGTCCGGGTAGGGGGGGACACGCCGCTAGTAGTGCGGACGCTACGGGGGACACAGGCTGCAGTGACAGAGCCGGGCGGGGGGAACCGGGAGCTGTCAGTACTGAAAAAAAAAAAAAGCCCATACAATGAATGGGCAGCCTGTGATTGGCGGAGCGCTCTCTCAGCCTGTCAGCAATTGGCTGAGAGAGCGCTCAGCCAATCAGAGGCAGACCATTCATTGTATGGGCTTTTTTTTTTTCAGTACTGACAGCTCCCCCCACCCGGCTCTATGTTACTGCCGCCTGCGTCCCCCGCAGCGTCCGCACTACTAGCAGCGTGCGTCCGTCGCCCCAGCTGCCTTGCAGCATCCCCCGCCCGCCACCTCGATGTCCCCGGCCCCCCTGCTCGCTCCACATTGCAGCTCCCCGGGAGTTGCAAATGATACATCGCATGCGATGTATCATTTGCAAAACTTGGCACATCAAGTGCCAAATCGTGTGTCCCCGTCCCGGGGAGCTGCAGGGGGAAATCAGGTCCGACTTGTCCTTAGGACAAGTCGGACTAATGTATGGGGGCCTTAAGACTCATACATTGTATCATAAGAGTTGAAATCTTCACATCTGTATCATATGAGATTGTTACATGCAACATACAGTCATTGTGGCGCTGAGTCTCTGCTAGAATAAGAGAGATCTCACAGCGCATATGAAGAATCCCCGCACGTGCAGTTTTTTAAACACGCACCACCCTCACTTGTTTGTGTCATTATATGTATGTTTTTAATATTTTGCAGCTTTTAGAGATACCCAATAAAAGTTATTTCTTATTGTTGCAATTAATTGTCCTAGAGGTGCACCACACTTTGACACACTGTTCTTTCTTTCTGTTTAAATCTGTTATAATACACACAGTGTTACAACTACACAGTGATATAAGCTAGGCAACACTAGACAAGTGCTAAATAGCGTTTAACTTGTTGTCTCTGCCTGTTCAGGATTTCAGCACCGCTGAGAAGCTCCTGTAATGGCGTCTCAGACACAGGGAGAAGCAGTAAACAGTGTAAAAACGCGCCCAGCAGAGCCTGGTCCCGCTCTGAGTGAAGCCCCGCCCCCCTGCATGGAGCTGGCGCCTTCAGTGTATTATACTGACAATTTTGTGCTTATCTGTGTAAAAAACAGATTTAAGTTATAGCCCTGGTGGTCCAGCAGCTATCTGTGTGTCAGTCTTAAGGATGGGGGGGTTTGCGCTGTCCCTGTGTGAGGGCCACCACTGTGGGGAACCCTGACTAGTACTCACCACTCGACGTCTTCGGACCTTGCCAGAGGTGTGCGGCAGCTGGGAGGTCTGCTCTCCCCAGCGCAATGCTGTGCGGTGACAGAACCCCTCTCAGGACAAAGTCCTGCAGCAGGGCAGCTCTGCGCCTTAAGAGGCCGGTGACTGACCCTTCCCCTGGCCCTCTGGAGCTTCCAGAAGTGCAGAGTCTCCTGAGGCACATTTTTCTAAACTGAGAGGAAGTGGGAGGTGATAGAGGGGAGGAGCCAGTGCACCCACAGTGAAAGATCTTATGTGCCTGTCTCTCCTACGGAGGAACTCTATCCCCATAGTACTGAACCCAGTATCCCATTGACGGTAGAGAAAAAGGTAGATGTGTCTGTACAACTGCGTCTTAGGCGCATTAGTTGGCCCCTCTTAAAGTGAATGTAAGAGTTGGTATTGACAGTTTTTATGTAATTTGATGAAATTATTTTTTCTTCCCTCACTCCTACTGGAAGGATATTAACACTCTATTCATCACATTTGACAGTCTCTCCAAAATTGGTAATATAATCTGGAACATTTAATAAACATTGGATACCTTTTTAAGGTTGCCATATTCCATTGATACCACTAGATGTCACTCTTGTGACATTCCCCATCCTTTAGTCTAAGTTTTATGGTTATGTTGTGGATTATTTTTACATTTATGTATTATATATTTTAGTATATTTAATACATAGGTACTCTTTACCTAGAACGGCGACCATCGCGACCATCGTATGCACTAAAAAATGGGTGCGATGCGATGCCCGCAATGGCCGCGATTTCCCATAGGGATCAATGTTAAAAGTCAGATTGGACGCGATTTTAGTGTTCAATGCCTCAATGCCCGCGATTTTTCCATAGGAAACAATGTTAAATGGGCCACAGAGCCCAAATAGTCACCCTAAAGTCTGAAATGGACCCCACAATTGTTAACGCCACCCCGAAGCGTGGCGAGCGCAGCGAGCCCGCGAGGGGCGGCGGTACGCGTCCTCCGACCTTTTCATAACCTAACTATCCACGTCGGCATGGAGTCGAGAATAGAATAGATAGTTTCACAGGTAAACGCGTCCCTTCGCGGGCTTCACAGGTATCCGCGTCCGCTCGCCACGCTTCGGGCTCGGTGGCTCGCCACACTATTCTATTCTCAACTCCACGCCGACGTGGATAGTGGGGGTATGAAAAGGTCGGAGGACGCGTACCGCCGCCGCTCGCCACGCTTCGGGTTCACGTTGATCGTGGGGTGGCGTTAAAAATTGTGGGGGCCATTTAAGACTTCAGGGGGACTATTAGGGCTCTGTGGCCCATTTAACATTGTTTCCTATGTAAAAATCGCGGGCATTGAGGCATTTAACACTAAAATCGCGTCCAATATGACTTTTAACATTGATCCCTATGGGAAAATCGCGGGCATCGCGTCGCACCCGGTTTTTATGTGCATACGATGACTGCGATATTTTTTACCCCCGACGCCCGCGATGCCAATCGCGGGCGCCGTTCTAGGTAAAGAGTACCAATACATTTATTGTATTTTTAATCTTGAACCGTCTGGAAACTTCATTCAGCCAGCACTGGCAAGATTTCTTTTTACAACCCGTGGTGGTGCTGGGTAGTCATGCAGAGGGCTTGGATGTGGTAGCTCCGGAGCTACGATCCTGGGCTGCGGCCTTACAGAACTTTGTCCGAGAACCCCTCTGCGAATTGGAGCCACCTCTCGCCTTCAGGCGGAATCTTTTGGACCGAAAGGACCGTTGCGCCGGACCCGCAAAGGGCTGGCGGTGTACAGTGGGAGTAGACGGAAGAAATGTTGATTTCCCAGCCTTGGAAATAAGGTCATCTAACTCACTCCCAAACAATCTGTCCCCCGTATAAGGGAGATTTTCAATGCTACGCTTTGAATCAGCGTCAGTCACCCACTGGCGTAGCCAGAGGGTTCTGCAACCGGAGACTGCCATGGCTGAATTGCATGCATTTAACGCACCTAATTCTTTTTGTGCATCGCACAGCATTTTGGCCGCATCTTGGATGTGGCCCAGTTTCTATGAAACCTGCACCACCATCATGTCCCCCTGCAAACCTTCCAGTATCTGGGAGGCCCAGGTATGGATGGCCTTAGCCATCCAGCAACTTGCCAGAACCGGCCGCTGACATACGCCGCTAGCGGTATAAATAGCCTTAAGGGTAGCTTCTATCTTTTTATCAGAGCTATCCTTCAGAGACTAGGACCCTGGTACCGGTAGTACCACCTTTTTGGACAAACGTGATGAGGACGTGTCCACAACAGGAGGCTCCTCCCACACCTTTCGGCCAGCTAGCTCAAAAGGGAAGGCAGACACAAATTGCTTTGTCAGTTTAAAATGTTGTTCTGGGGACTTCCAAGCCACCCTGAATGCATCCTACAAATCAGCCTGTTCTGGATAAACAATAGGCTGCCTTTTCTGGGCTCCAAAGAATGGTTTCCCACTACAGACTCTGTTAAAGGGAGGTCTAAAACATCCCTAATGGCCATAATAAGTGGTTCAGTAACTGTAAGTGCAGGCTGTGAGTCCTGTGAGGGCTCGTCTAAATCATCCCCAACTGCTGGCTCCTCATCTGAATCAGGAGAGAGCCTCTGCGCCCCGTTTACGGGAGTCTGGGCAGTGTTTGCAGCCAACTGAGAGGACACATCCTGCAGCATGCTCTTTATGGAGCTAGCCCAGTCCGGTTCTTGAGAGGCAGACTGCATATTCCCACTAAGCTGGGGTGAGACACCACTGAACACTGGGGAAATACAAGCTTCACAAGTGACAGAAGCAGGTGCAAACTTCACACTGCATAACATACAGGTCATCTTCCTGACCATGGTGGGGGAACAAACCCGAACACACACACACACACAGTGATTTGTGTACAATAAGCACACTATGTGACAGGTAATGCACTGTGAATTACTAATGTGAATTACAGCTATGGGTAGCTTAACAAGCGTGTGGGTAGGACTCTGGGGCACTGAGGGGGACCTGTACACCAACAACCTAGCCTTCAGATTGGAGAGAGCTGGTAACAGACATAAAACCATAGAGGATTATATGTATACTTGCAGTTATTAACCCTTCACAAGGGTTAAAAGTGCACAAAACCTGTGCTGTCACTGATGTAGAACTCCCTCTCCTGGATTGTCCCAGGAGGTGGATAATGGCTATTACAGAGCCCAGAGAGAAGCAAGAAGCTGTTAGTTTGGCGCCCTCAGAGGTCTGGTCCCGCTCCGAGTAAGCCGCGCCCATTGCAATAGGGCTGGGGTACACATTTATTTGTACTGGAAAATGGGCTTAATATGCCCTAATGCGGTGAACTGCGTTTGGGGTACAGTGGCAGCACCTAAATCCAGTCTGTGGTGGGGCTGCACGGTCCCTGTGCAGGGACACTGCAATCGCCGCCGCCATCTTGCCGCATCACATACCGGGGTGCCCACTGAGGGAACCCCGGGTCATACTCACCACTGATGTCTTCGGGCTGAACCAGGGGTGTGTGGTACGCTGGGGGTGAGCTACGTTGACACCTAAGCGACCACGGTGGCAAACACCCTCTCAGGACAGTGGTCCTGCAGCAGGGTCAATTCGGTACCTGAAGAGGTCGGCAATTGAACCCTTCCCCTGGTTTCCCAGGATGCAGGAATGCTGTTTAAGCCCAAACAGCAGACCCAAAATAATAAAGAAATGAAACTGAAGAAAAAACTCCCTGGAGCTTCACAGTGAGCACCCTTTCCTGAGGGCACATTTTCTTAAACTGGTCTTGTGTGAGGAAGTAAAGGGGAGGAGCCAGTACACCCAGTGAAAAAGCTTCTATGTGCCTGTCTCCTGTGGATACCGCTCTTCTCCCATACGTTATGATGAAATCCCCAATATCCCATATGGATTAGAGAAAATTTTATTATTTTAAGTCTTGTGATTGCGGAGGAGGGTGATATACAATTGTAGAAGCAGGGGTTGGATGCATACTCACCCGAAAGACACCAAACACACCTAACTGTGGTGACCGGAACCTCCTTACTGCTGCACTAAAGGTGGGGATCCGTGCTCGCCGGGCCCCCACCTTTAGCGTCCTGTGCTGTGCGTCCCGCGTCTGATGCTCTGCCTGCTTCAGGCTGGAGGCTGTGGGCCACTTGAAGTGACAGCACGGGCCGCAATTGGCCCCCGGGCCGGACTTTGGACATGCCTGTTTTAAGATATCACTTTTCTATCTATTCACTAAAACACCATTGGTGTGTACATGTATGTTTGTATGTGTGGTTTTTAACCTCTATAAATTCACTGCCACCTCCCATCGCATTTCATAAGGGAGTTTTATAATATGGAATATTAAAAGTTAAATTTTATGTCTGTATTTTTTGTCTAGTGCACTCCCAAATAACAGTCATTTTCTCTCTTGTGGCTAGACTTTCCCAAACCTCTCATGTTGCAGTAACAAGAACTTGATAAGAACGGCCATTACCTTATGATCTCAGGCCTTCTGAATTATAAACCGCTAACCATTGTGTCTCTCGATGGCCCTATCTCCAACCAGATCCCCTTTTGAAGGAAGGTTTGTCTAGCTATCCAGAATTTTAGACAGGCCTGCCCGATTGTTATGGGGTATGTTAATTTAGTGTTCGATGTCAAAGTAGATAAAAATACCCCAGTACTCAAGGTCTCTGCTAAATTCTCGCCTGGCCCACCAGTAGCATTTCAGTTTATTGCCCGAATTTGACCTGTATGATATCTTGCGCAACTACACATATTATTCTCCGGTTCATAACTCCTTGTTCTATGTGACAAGCGGACATTACAACATTCTAGCTCTATAGATATAATACTTATCTCTTGGTCTGATCATGCCCCAATTCCGTAGTGCTGGAACATTTCTAACAATTTTGTCCCCCTGCCCGCGGAGTCTCACCTCATCTTTGCTCTGACCTTATTGCCAAACACATTAAGTGTATTGTTCCTTTCATGGCTACTAAGGCCCCTTACGACACTACCATATTAACTAGTGTTCACTCTAGAAATTGTGCCGTGCAGGGCGCTGGGGGGCGGGCCGGGGCAGCCGACGGCACACTTGTGGGCAGTCCCGGGCCGCCAACGTCACTAAACTGGACTTCCCTGTGCAAGGCGTCGGGCAGGCACCAGGCTGTTTTAGCGGGGTGCTGCTAGAGGGGCAGGGCGCATTTTGCCCTTTAAAAAACGGGCAGGGCGCAGCGCCCCGCTAAAACAGCCTAGCGGGAACACTATTAACATTTTGTTGCGCATTCAAAGCAGTAGTTTGAGGGACTGCTATACAAGCTGGTGCTAGACTTGAGAAAAAAACCTCATCTGACGTAGGGGTATATTCACTCGAAGTGGGATCCATTTCGACATTCTTTTTTTTTGGAATGGAACAGACATGGGCTATTCAAATCAGCAGCCAAATCTAACTGTCGATCACCCAGCCGGCACTGTGCCTGGGTGAGTAACAGCGGGACGAAGTGGGAGCCAGGACAGCACCGGGTGAGCGGCACTGAACCAGCCCGGCACGGGTAAGAGATGCGGGAGGATGCAAGCTGCAAGTTATGGTGTCCGCCAGCAGAAAAAAAAATAGAATACAGTCGGCAGCCACGCATGGGAACAGGGATGGACGGCAAAAATTGGCCCAAAATGTTTTATGCAAGGGGTATGCATAGTGCTAATGCTGAACGTCTGTGTGTTTCTTTGATTTTGCATGTTGTATTACTATTCTGGTTTAATTATAATTATTAAAGCAGGACTAATGGTTAATATTAAACTTCTTATTTTCAATTCCATTGACCTTAAGAGTGTGCTTCGTATGTTTTAATACACTTATTATATCTCCATACTAGACAAGTTCTCATTTTCTTCCCACTGTGAAAAATATACTGGTCACGTTTCCAGTAGCACCGGCTGGAGTGAAATGGAGGCTAGGTGCTTTGATATATGGTTTCTGCATAGACGACAGAAGGGAGGACGGTATTGGATAAAAGAAAATCAGTTTTAATAAAGATACGATGGTACAGAAGATGAGGAATGGCACAAGGATAAAGGTGCCCATAGACGGTCCGTTCCCGGACCGTCCGTTCTGTACTATGAGATGCGAGCTCCCGCGCATCTCATTTTACGGTACAAAAAGTATGTGCTGCACATACTTTTTGTACTAGGTACACATCGCATCGGATCACAGTGCATGCACAAGGCATGCACTAGGGATGCGATCCGATGCGCGCTAATTAAGTGCCGAACGGATCCGTTAAACGGACCATGTAAAGGCACCTTAATACTGTAGATAATGAGTAAACAAAGTCAATGATATGCAATAGTTATTGTAGAGCTTGCAGGTGATTGGGATGAAGAGATGACTAGACTTGAAGGTTTGAAGAAATAAATGAAAACTTGAAGAATTGGATGATTGAATGAAAAATTGGATGATTGGACAATTGGATGAATCCGGGATGGGTGTGCAGACAACACTAATAACTGTAACCAGGAGGGATCGCAGAGTAATAACTGTCAGGCTGGAGAAAGGATGACCCCTTTGGGGGGGGGGGCTAACCTTGTCCAGTCCGTTAAGGCGGCAGCAGGGGTCTGCGATGTGAAGCTTGAAGACAGCGGGTGTAGCAGGATACCGGATAGAGTCTATGGAACAAGAAGTAGCAGCGCTACCAGCAGCAAGGAGAGTCAGATGCCTAGCATAAGGACATCATTGTACTGACTGCTGGTTTGGCCCAGCAAGTCAGTATTTGAAGGGAGAGCTGCACTGTGATTGGTTGAATGTAAATTGGCAGTGCAGCCTTATAGGAGAAACCAACAAGATGGCCGCCGCCAGGGAGGGCGACAGGTTTCAGAAGCAGGAAGTGTATGCAGCATGCACCAGCCAGCGTGTCCAGCCAGACCCAGAACACTATGGCAACTCAGGCCCCACGCCGTCCAGGCCCCGCATGTCAACGGCGCGCACGCTACCACCGTCACCATGAGATGACAGCGTGACTTCACGCAACCCAGGAACAAGGGAACTGACAGCGGAGGTGAGTGCCAGGGTCTGAATTACCCTGTTAGGTACCCCAGGGGCAGCCATGGCATGGGAGGCATGAGTGGCAGATATGGTGGTCGTGACAATACTGAAGGGAGAATTTCTCAGATTATAGAGAAACTGCTTAGATGAACAACAGTTCAAAACACTAAAGGCCCTTATTCCGATTCACTCTCAGAGGCAAATTCCTTCTTAAGTGGACAAAACCATGTGCACTGCAGGTGGGGCAGATGTAACATGTGCATAGATTTAGATTTGGGTGAGTTATTTTGTTTCTGTGCAGGGTAAATACTGGCTGCTTTATTTGTACAATATAGATCTCACTTTTGAAGTAAAACCTCACCCAAATCTCTCTGCACAAGTTACATCTGCCCCACCTGCAGTGCATATGGTTTTGTCCATTTGAGAAGGAATTTGCCTCTGAGAGTGAACTATAATAACCCCCTAAGTCGGGGTGTCCAAACTTTTTGCGACGAGGGCCAGATTTGGTGAAGTGTAAATGTGTGGCGGCAGACCATTAAGCCTGACATTCTTTGAATTATTATTCACATCAGAATGGTCCCCCACTCTGCCCCCACTCTATGTCCCCCGCCTGCCCCTTCACTGAATTTCCCCCAGCCTGCCCCCATTCGCTGTATGTCCCCCAGCCTGCCCCTCCTTCACTGTATGTTCCAGACTCTGCACCTTTCTCTTAATGTCCATCAGTGCCTCCATTCACTGTATGTCCCCCAGCCTGCCCCTGCTCCCCCTTCTCTGAATGGCCATCACTGCCTCCATTCACTGTATGTTCCCCAGCCTGACCCTCCTTCACTGTATGTCCCCCACTCTGCCCCCTCCCTTCTCTGTATGTTTCACAGCCCCTTGTGTGAGCCAGAGGAAGGAGAGGCAAAGCAGGCACTGCAAGGACAGGAGATGCTTGGGCTCCCGCTGCTGCCCTCCTCCGCTCTGCATGTTACGGGACCAAGCTTCCCCCTTGCTGCCCCCTCCCCAAACACTGCGGTCACTGTGATTGTAGAGTAGGGTGATATACGATTGCAGCAGCAGGGGTAGGACGCCAATCACATCTGACTGTGGCGACCGGCACCTCCTAACTGTAGCAGACAGTAAGGTAAAGGCACGCTCGCCGGGGCCCCACCTTTAGTGTCCTGTGCTTCCCACATCTGATGCTCTGCCTGCTTCCAGCTGGAGGCTGCGGGCCGCTTGAAATGACAGCACGGGCCGCACTTTGGACATGCCTGCCCTAAGTGCTGACCTCTCCCCACCAGACTAAAGGACCATGGCTATAGTAAAACATATATTAAAAAAGCCATGAGTAACTCATAATCTACTGACAGGGTGGAACACCAAAACCCAGGATAACACAGTAATGCTGCCCATGCACTAGGGCGATAAATCGAAGGATTGCATTCATATTCAATAGTTCCCCAAACATGATGCACAGGCCCACCGGCCGTGCAATTTGATCGGGGAGCAGGGTCCGGAGTGCTGGTGGTGGGTTCAGGAAGTGGGGGCTGGGTTCAGGGAGCGGCACTCAGGTGGCAGCTGAGTGCATCGTTGTAAAGGAAAGCGGTCGAAGGAAAAATTTGAAGAAAAAAAAAAACTATTTAAAACACTGGGCAGCCCTCTGATAGCCTAGTGTTTTAATTTTTTGAATTCCGTCCGTAGAGATATCTGCAAAAGAGCCTGCCTCCGACCATGCCGGTGTGCACGGGGAAGCTCAGCACCGCCGTAGATGGCGATACGTGGCACTTGAGAATACACAGAGAAAAAAGACTTGTGTTGGGGGCACTTGTTTTAAGAGATACGTGGCACTTCCCTGGCAGTGCAGAGACTTCGGAGGGGCCGAGCCCGACCCCTTTAGTGACGGCGGCGACCGGGCCCGCACCTTTTCATGACGGCGTGGCCTGGGCACACCCCTTTTGTGGGACTGCCCACAACAGTGACATTTGCAGATCCAGTCCGTCCCCCTTGCACTGCCCCCGTGCAGCAGCACCCTGCCTGCTACTGTTCCTAGAAGGAACACTATCTGCACATATATCTACCAGTGTGTACCCAGCATTATATCAGTAATACGGACAGTAATGGAAACATTATTAGGTACTCTTTACCTAGAACGGCGCCAGCGATTGAAATCGCGGTCGTCGTGGGTAAAAATCGCGGTCATCGCGGGTAAATCGGGATGGCCGCGATGCCCGCGATTTTCCCATAGGGAACAATGTTAAAAAGCCTGATTGACCGCGATTTTACACTTAAATGCCTCAATGGACCCGATTTGGGCATAGAAATCAATGTAAAATGGGCCGCACAGCCCAAATAGGGCCAATTAACCGTTAAATGTCCCCCCCAATTTTTAACGCCACCCCACGATCCACGCCAACCCGAAGCGTGGCGAGCGCAGCGAGCCCGCGAGGGGCGGCGGTACGCGTCCTCCGACCTTTTCATGCCCTACTATCCACTAGGGCGTGGTGTGAGAATATAATAGTGTGGCGAGCGCAGCGAGCCACCGAGCCCGAAGCGTGGCGAGCCCCGCGAGGGGACGCGGATACCTTCACAGGTAGACGCGTCCCCTCGCGGGCTTCACAGGTGTCCGCGTCGCCACGGACACCTGTGAAGCCCGCGAGGGGACGCGCATATCTGTGAAGGTATCCGCGTCCCCCCGCGGGGCTCGCTGCGCTCGCCACGCTTCGGGCTCGGTGGCTCGCTGCACTCACCACACTATTATATTCTCACACCACGCCCTAGTGGATAGTAGGGCATGAAAAGGTCGGAGGACGCGTACCGCTGCGCTCGCCACGCTTCGGGTTGGCGTGGATCGTGGGGTGGCGTTAAAAATTTGGGGGGACATTTAAGGGTTAATGGGCTCTGTGGCCCATTTAACATTGATTCCTATGGCCAAATCGGGTGGATTGAGGCATTTAACAGTAAAATCGGGTCCATCGCGCCTTTTAACATTGATTCCTATGGGAAATCGGGAGCATCGCGTCGCGGGCATCGCGGGTACATTTATGGCCGGCCGCAACCGACACGATTTTCATGTTTAACATTGGTTTTCGACGGGCGCCCTTCTAGGTAAAGAGTACCCATTATTAAAAGAAAACTTAAATCCAACAACTTACAGGACCCCAAAACAATCAGGGATTTACTGGGGAAATCTTGTCAAACAAATTAACTTTTTTGACTCCGTGATTGAAAGAATAGATCAAGTTGGTACTATACTCAAAACCATGGGATTGGATTATAGGAGTGGAATGGATAAGAACTTGGTTGCAGAATAGGGAACGTTGTAGTAAATGAACAACAATTTATGCGGTAAAATGCTACCAGTGCAGTACCCCAATGACCTATACTTGGGCCAGCGCTCTTTAAAAATCGAATACCCCTTTCAGATCAGTGTGCCGGGTCCGGTGCTTTTACATTAAACCCAGTTTGCACATTATACATGTGTAATATCCAGAATATGTGGTTCCTCGCTGAGGGAATATTACTTATAGACACCAGGGGTATTAATAGACAAATGGGGGAGCTGTTATACCCCTTAGTATGGATGCCCTGGACTGGCCTAGCTGTTTCCACTAATGCAAAAGATGACCCAGACTAACCCATGTACCCTGCAAGGTAGGGGAGAAGTCTCAGCCTTCGGTGGGCAGATACTGTGACAAAAGAAACTAATAAAGTTGGAGGGCTCGAGCCCCAGATCCGGGTGCCCGTCGGATAGCTGTGGGGCACGTGGAAAAATACATAAAAAGGCAGCTGTTAACGGACAAGGGCTGGCAGTTTTCCTGGAGAAGTTGGGGTATAGCAGAGCTGCGCAGCCAGCAGCAGTGGATAGCGGTGCTGGGGGAAGCCATTACCTTACCGGAGGGCTGTAAGAATACAGCGGAGGTCCCGGCGGCATCCCCACCGTCAGCGCTGGGCATCGGAGATTGACAGCGCAGAAGTGAGCGCTCCGTCAGCTGCGCAGCCGGCAGCAGTGGATAGCGGTGCTGGGGGAAGCCACTATACTTACCGGAGGGCAGCCAGAATCCAGCGGAGGTCCCGGCAGCATCCCCACCGTCTGCGCCGGGCATCAGAGATTGACAGCGCAGAAGCAAGCGCTCCGTCAGCAGTGCGCCAGCGGCTGAATTCCGGTGACCGGGTGCAGGAATCTAGCGCATCCCGGTCCACCAGGAGGTGTGACCCCGCCCGCTGGGCGGACCCGGAGTTCAGTACACCAACACGAAAGGTGAGCCGGCGCTGGGCGGTCACGGAGCTGACTCTCTATTCGCTGAGGTGGGTGATTGATAGAAGGAGGTGCGGCTGGAGTCCCATTAAGCAGAGTCCTAATAAGCAAAGTCCCAATAAGCAACCCAGGCTGGCGTCCTGGAGGTGGGTGGCGAAGCAAAGCGAGGCCTAGTAATAAGGGGCAGCTCAACTGTCAGCATATGACACAGTAAGTAGGCGGAGGGAAAGTGCTAGACAGACATATGCCCGTGCTGCAGTGAAAACAGACTATAGTGAATGCAATATAAGTGCAACAGGGAGAAAGTAACCCCGCATCTAACAGACATTTATGGTCCTCTAATGGGCTAGCGTACTTCTCAAAACAGTCTTGGACATTGTGTGGCAACCTATGTTCAATAACCTTTGACCAGTCTTCATAATAGCAGCCATATTACAACCACCTGTACCGACAAGATTGCCAGATCTCTGAGTACAGACCAGACAGAGCCTGTTAACAGTGTTAGGAATCAGCCAAACCTAGTTAAGGCTACAAGAGGGAGCATGCTAATGATAATGCAATGATTCTAGCAGAGTAACCTTTTACTAATCGAAGGGAACAAGGGTGTCAGATTACACACTTAAGTGGATACAAAGACTTGTTAACAGCACAGCACACTTACCTAGAAGGGGAATGCCATCGATATTCACGAATCACCACTGTAGTTTCTACGAATAAAAACAGACAGGATCAAGCAAAGCCTCTTCAGGGTTACAGAGCATAAATCCAGCAAGGGATCCTTATTACCAGCGGCATTAATAAAGACGAGACGTCTAGCCCACTAAAGCACAGGATTACACATTGTAGCAAAGGGTTGATACTTTGGAGAGAAAGTTGCTGTCAGAAATAAACAGTTTATTATAAGGAAACAGTGAAAGGCGCTGTGGGTGATAAAGCACACTGTATATTCAGGACTTTGCAGCTCAATAAGACAATCCGTAGATTAACTGGAAACCCTTTAGGACATAAGTTGAGCTGTCAGTATAAGATTGAGACGTGTATTTAAAATGGAAAAGTTGTCTTTAGCCTATGCATGGTAGATGTGTATAGTAATTGAATTGTTAGAAGAACAACGCTGAATTTTGTCGTTTGTACTGCATTTTAGCTAATTGAAATAGACAAGTTTATTGCATTGTTGACAAATTGATATTGTTTCGCTGTTATATCGGTTATACGTGGTTATACATTGTGTCATATCCTGTGAAAAATTAGAAGTTATATACATATTTAATATAATATCAAAAAGTATAAATAAACACCTTATTATAAAAGAAATTGCTTATACTTACCGACAAGAGAAGATCCTTGGCAGCGGAGAGAAGAAGTGTACAGAACCTACAAAAGATAAAGGTAGAAGGAAATTAAAATAAAAATTCCGGTACATTACAAGGAATTTTCGTGGCGTCACGAACAGGATATCGAATAGTTAATTGTGCGCAAGGGGAAAACAAAAAGAAAAAAAATGTCTCAGGAACAAGCATCAGCTTCTGGAGCACAAGGAGAAGGCGTACCTAACGAAAACGTTGCTGGCCCGACGATGATAACTTCACCCATCACAATGCCCTACTATTATGGAGCTCCGTGGATGCCCACATATTCAGGCAAAGTGCGACTATCTGGCACCACCACCTTTAAGGACTTCAAATCCCAATTACAAGCGATGTTTACCATCCACCCATTGAAGGAGGAGCAGAAGGTCCAAATGCTTATTGGACAGTTAAGGGGTGCAGCCAAGAGGGAGGTCAAGTCATGGCCAGACCAACAAATCAAGACCGTCGATGGGATCTTCGAAAAATTAGTCGCCATGTTTGAATCCCGAACCGTGGCGGCATTGAAGAAACGACTTTATGCAAGACAGCAACTACCCAATGAGACACTAAGAGATTTTGCGTTGAGTCTCCAAGAGTCACTCAAGACGTTACAGGCTTTGGACCCTCGTGAAATGCAACAAGAGAACGAGACACTGATAAATGTGTTTGTAGAGGGGGCCAGGTGTAAAGATGTGAGAAAACAGCTTCGGATGTATCGATCACAGAATCCAGATGCTTCATTTTTGGAGTTTAAGGAGGCGGTACTGAAAATTTTGGAGGACGAACAGCCGGATGAGGATGAGAGTTCCGAGTCAGACGATATGAGTGAGCCAGATGTTCCACACAAAAAACACTCCGTATATAAAACCGACTTGCCAAAGGCCAAAGAGTTTCCTGTCCTCCAACAAGTGCAAGCCCCTGTTCAACCCGACAGAGTAGGGGTCTTAGAGGGACAAATGACACAGCTTACCAGGAGCCTTGACCTGGTCTGTCAAGAATTGAGAGAACTTAAGCAACACCAGATGCCTAACAAACCGCAAGAGTGGCGTTCAGATCGAAGAATGCCGCCTCGAAGATGGGATGTTCCTAGATTTACAGGAAGGCTACCTACGGATCAGTTTGACTCTCAAGGTAGGCCCATTTGCAGGAAGTGCCAGAGGAGCGGACATATTGCTCGCAATTGTCAACAGGAAGCTTTAAACACGGAGGTCCCGAGGCAGGGGACCAACCCTCGGGAGGAGACCAGGCAATAGGTCCATCGTCAGAGGAATGGTGGCCACACTACGTGGGAGAGTGTCTTTCATTGGCGATTTCGATAAGGGGAGTGAAAGTCCCTGCGTTATTGGACACGGGCTCCCAAGTGACAACAATTCAATTAGACAAATTTATGAAACACTGGAAGAAAGATGAAATTAACACACCCCCTACTAACTGGATGAATTTAGTGGCAAGTAACGGCCAGCCCATCCCATGTAGTGGTTATTGGGAAGCAGAGATAGAAATTGGAAACACTAAGTTAACAGCGCAGGGCTGTCTAATCTCCACTGATAAAAATGAGTATTTCCCACCTGTCATCATTGGGATGAATGTTCTACGCAACTGTCCGGATGAGATTATTTACGCCCTGAGGACCAAGATATCTTTAGTCCCGCCAGGTGAAAGAAGAATTTTACAGCAGACCATTCGTTTTCTACAAGGCCAAAGAAATTTCGCTAACAAGCTTGGGGAAATAGGAAAAGCCTGAATTGCGGACCGGAATCCTGTTATTCTTCAACCTAATTCTGAAACAGTTGTATGGTGCAAGGCTCGAATGGGACCAGGAGGGCTCGACTATGAAGCATTGATTGAACCATGTGACAATGAAGGCCAGAATCCATTTGTGGCTGCCCGGGCTCTAGTCTCAGTACATCAAGGGAGAGTGCCAGTTCGGATACTAAATCCTCAGTCTTATCCGGTGCGGATGTTTCGGTATTGTCCTGTTGCCAAGATCTCACAAGTAACTTTCCAAGAAGTATTAGGAGAAGTATTAACGGTAGCGCAACAGGGGGCAACCTCCGAGGAGCATGAATCTCACTCAACTGAATGTTCCTGGTTGAAAGATGTAAAGATTGGTGATGAGGGCACTTCAGAAGAACGAAGACAAGGAGTAATCCAGGTTGTGTTGAAAAATAGTGCCGCATTTAGGAAACATGCATCCGATTTCGGCAGGGCCCTGGGAGCTTGTCACCATATTCCTACTGGAACAGCTCATCCTATTAAAGAACGGCATCGTCCTTTGCCCCCTGCTCTGTACCAGCCAGTACGCACAATGTTGGAGGAAATGAAAGAGTCCGGAGTGATCAGGGATAGCTGTAGTCCATGGTCCGTGATAGTGAAGAAAAAAGATGGAAGTCTCCGGTGTTGTGTCGACTATAGAAAGCTCAATGCGGTAACCCATAAGGATGCCTATCCTTTACCGCGTATTGAAGAAACGTTAACCGCATTAAAAACTGCCAAGTTTTTCTCTACGTTAGACTTAACAAGCGGATACTGGCAAATCCCAATGGCCATCGAGGATCAAGAAAAGAACGCATTCACCACCCCAATGGGCCTTTTCGAATGGGACAGAATGCCATTTGGGCTGTGTAATGCACCTGCGACATTCCAACGCGTAATGGAGCACTGTCTTGGGCACCGGAATTATGATATGGTCCTCTTATATTTAGATGACATCATCATTTTTTCTAAATCATATTCTGATCATCTGCAACATCTTGATGACGTCCTCTCCCAGTTGACAAAGTACGGACTCAAGTTAAAACCAGCGAAATGCCATCTGCTAAAGCCTCGTGTACAGTATCTGGGCCATATAGTTAGCGCCAATGGAATTGAAACAGATCCTGAAAAAACCCGTGTTGTGGAAGATTGGCCGATTCCTAAAACCCTTAAAGAAGTTAGGAGTTTCCTAGGGTTTGTAGGATACTACAGACGATTCATCCAGGGGTTTGCCAAAATCGCCACGCCACTACATGAACTTTTACGCGGAAAGTCAGGTGCGGATAAGAAAAGCAGGTACTTGTGAGTTATTCGGGCTGCCGATTTTTTGATTGTATGCCTTAAGTTAAGGCATACAATCAGATGCGATGCGATATCGCATCGCATGCGACCATCGGATGCGATGACCCGATTTTTCCATAGGAATCAATGTTAAAATTGACTGAGTCCATTTTAACATGGAATTCAATGGGAAAAAGGGGTCCTTTTCATACCCCTACTATCCAAGTGGGCATGGAGTTGGATATAAACCTGTGGCGAGCGAAGCGAGCCCCGCGAGGGGACGGTATTCTGTGTCCGCTCGCCACGCTTCGGGCTCGGTGGCTCGCTACGCTCGCCACAGGTTTATATCCAACTCCATGCCCACTTGGATAGTAGGGGTATGAAAAGGACCCCTTTTTCCCATTGAATTCCATGTTAAAATGGACTCAGTCAATTTTAACATTGATTCCTATGGAAAAATCGGGTCATCGCATCGCATCCGATGGTCGCATGCGATGCGATGTGCCCGATCCGACCAGATTTAGAAATCGGCAGCCCGGATAACTCACAAGTACCGAAAAGCAATATCCCTGTGCGATGGGTTGAAGTGCATCAAGAAGCTTTTGAGCAACTGAAGTCTTCGTTACTGAAAGCCCCGTTATTGGCTTACCCAGACTATGAACAGCCCTTTTATGTCAGTACAGACGCTAGCCATCAGGGACTGGGGGCCGTCCTGTACCAGAAAGAAAATGGAAATAATAAAGTAATCGCCTACGCCAGCAGAGGTTTAAGAAAAACGGAGAGAAACAGCGAAAATTATAGTACTTTTAAATTAGAATTCCTCGCTGTAGTTTGGGCAATCACTGAAAAGTTTAAAAATTACTTAGCCGCGGCCAAAGTAATAATAACCACCGATAACAACCCATTGGCCCATCTTCCGACGGTCCACCTGAATGCTTTGGAACAGAGATGGGTATCGAGATTGGCAAACTTTAATTATACTATCCAGTATGGTAGCGGTAAAACCAACAATGCTGCCGATGCTTTATCCTGCTTGCCCACAGATGAGTTAACGGAGAAAGAGGATGAGTTGGAAGATATAGAGACTCCGCCATTTAGTCGTTCTAGAGTCAGGCAGAATGTCATCCAAGTCAACACAACAGAGGAGGATCAGGAGATTCCAGGAATTGATTGGAGTGCAGTTCAGCATCAAAGCTCCACCATACAAGAAGTAAAGCGTATGATACAGAATGACGTCTGGTTAACCAAAGAACAGAGGAAAACCGCAGACCCTGAGTTAATAAAATTGTTGAGGCATCGTGAGAAAATCTATTTCAAGAAAGGAGTAATGATTAGGAGCATTGTCGATCCAGGAACACATCAAAACCTCCAGCAAATAGTTGTGCCCAGATCACAAGTCGAACATTTATTGTCAGCATATCATAATGAATCTGGACATTTTGGGATGCAAAAGACCGAGGCTGTGCTGAGAAGTAGATATTTCTGGATAGGGTTAAAATCAGACGTGGAAAAGTGGTGCCAGAATTGTGCCGTCTGTTCCCGAAAAAGAGGTACTGGGCCAATGCAGAAGGCCCCTTTACATCCCATCACCAGCCAATATCCTCTTGAACTAGTGGCTCTGGATCACGTAAAGTTGGATACGAGTTCGCAAGGATACCAATACATGCTCACTATAACCGACCATTACAGCAAGTTTATAGTGGCTGTCCCAGTGAAAGACATGACCGCAAAGACCACAGCAACGGTCTTTCTAAATAAGTTTGTTCGTCCTTATGGATATCCAGACCGCATCTTAACAGATCAAGGTGCTGCCTTTGAGTCACAATTGTTCAAGGAGCTCTGTCAACTGTATAAGTGTAAGAAACTAAGAACAACTGCTTATCATCCTCAAACCAACGGATTGTGCGAGAGAGTTAATCAGACCCTGATTGGAATGATCAGAAGCCTTCCAGTGGAGAAAAGATCCAGATGGCCAAGCATCCTTCCAGAGCTCACCTATTTATATAACAACATCGAACATTGTTCTACAGGCTTCACGCCATATTATCTTCTATTTGGCAGAAGGGGCAAACTCCCTAAAGATTTGGAATTGTTACCCGCATTAAATGACTCCTCCTTTCCCCCTGAAACGGATTGGGTACAAGAGCACCAAAATCGGATGAAACTTGCTAAAGAAATTGTGCTACAAAAGATGGAGACAGTGCATCAGCGACAAGAGCAAAATTATAACTTAGACGCCCGAGCGATTCCCTTACCGCTGGGAAGTCGCGTGTGGAAAAAGAAAAATCACCGTTCCGGAAAGTTAGACGACAGATGGGAAGAAGAGCCCTATCAAATTGTAGGGGTCCCGGACGACAATGTATTCACGTATCGGATAGAGAGACAAACTGATGGATACACTAGTGTGGTGCATCGGAATCAACTAAAATTGTGCACAACTGAGCTGTCACCGTCTACTATGAAAGAGGAAATTGAAAGAGGGATCCGATTCCCTTAGGAAGGAAAGGGCGATCCTCTTACTGATCCCATGGCAATGTTAATGCTTATGACTGGGCCTGTTATTATGGAGACTGGTTGCCCACGCTCACAAAGTTCATGTTATAGTCGTCATGAAATTGTAATTGATGATATGGATAGCATTGCTTTGACAAAGATAGACATGTCTGAACCGGAGTTAAGAAGGTCAGAGAGAAGTAATAAAGGTCACTTACCTTTACGTTATAGAGAGTAGCTTTGTATGCAATTGTTATGTATCTGTTTTATAAGTTGTAATATTTTATGTAAGAATGCGTGGGGACACGCAAATTTCTAGGGGGGTTGTATGTAATATCCAGAACATGTGGTTCCTCGCTGAGGGAATATTACTTATAGACACCAGGGGTATTAATAGACAAATGGGGGAGCTGTTATACCCCTTAGTATGGATGCCCTGGACTGGCCTAGCTGTTTCCACTAATGCAAAAGATGACCCAGACTAACCCATGTACCCTGCAAGGTAGGGGAGAAGTCTCAGCCTTCGGTGGGCAGATACTGTGACAAAAGAAACTAATAAAGTTGGAGGGCTCGAGCCCCAGATCCGGGTGCCCGTCGGATAGCTGTGGGGCACGTGGAAAAATACATAAAAAGGCAGCTGTTAACGGACAAGGGCTGGCAGTTTTCCTGGAGAAGTTGGGGTATAGCAGAGCTGCGCAGCCAGCAGCAGTGGATAGCGGTGCTGGGGAAGCCATTACCTTACCGGAGGGCTGTAAGAATACAGCGGAGGTCCCGGCGGCATCCCCACCGTCAGCGCCGGGCATCGGAGTTTGACAGCGCAAAAGTTAGCGCTCCGTCAGCTGCGCAGCCGGCAGCAGTGGATAGCGGTGCTGGGGGAAGCCACTATACTTACCGGAGGGCAGCCAGAATCCAGCGGAGGTCCCGGCAGCATCCCCACCGTCTGCGCCGGGCATCAGAGATTGACAGCGCAGAAGCAAGCGCTCCGTCAGCAGTGCGCCAGCGGCTGAATTCCGGTGACCGGGTGCAGGAATCTAGCGCATCCCAGTCCACCAGGAGGTGTGACCCCGCCCGCTGGGCGGACCCGGAGTTCAGTACACCAACACGAAAGGTGAGCCGGCGCTGGGCGGTCACGGAGCTGACTGTCTATTCGCTGAGGTGGGTGATTGATAGAAGGAGGTGCGGCTGGAGTCCCATTAAGCAGAGTCCTAATAAGCAAAGTCCCAATAAGCAACCCAGGCTGGCGTCCTGGAGGTGGGTGGCGACGGAGGCGAGGCCTAGTAATAAGGGGCAGCTCAACTGTCAGCATATGACACAGTAAGTAGGCGGAGGGAAAGTGCTAGACAGACATATGCCCGTGCTGCAGTGAAAACAGGCTATAGTGAATGCAATATAGGTGCAACAGGGAGAAAGTAACCCCGCATCTAACAGACATTTATGGTCCTCTAATGGGCTAGCGTACTTCTCAAAACAGTCTTGGACATTGTGTGGCAACCTATGTTCAATAACCTTTGACCAGTCTTCATAATAGCAGCCATATTACAACCACCTGTACCGACAAGATTGCCAGATCTCTGAGTACAGACCAGACAGAGCCTGTTAACAGTGTTAGGAATCAGCCAAACCTAGTTAAGGCTACAAGAGGGAGCATGCTAATGATAATGCAATGATTCTAGCAGAGTAACCTTTTACTAATCGAAGGGAACAAGGGTGTCAGATTACACACTTAAGTGGATACAAAGACTTGTTAACAGCACAGCACACTTACCTAGAAGGGGAATGCCATCGATATTCACGAATCACCACTGTAGTTTCTACGAATAAAAACAGACAGGATCAAGCAAAGCCTCTTCAGGGTTACAGGGCATAAATCCAGCAAGGGATCCTTATTACCAGCGGCATTAATAAAGACGAGACGTCTAGCCCACTAAAGCACAGGATTACACATTGTAGCAAAGGGTTGATACTTTGGAGAGAAAGTTGCTGTCAGAAATAAACAGTTTATTATAAGGAAACAGTGAAAGGCGCTGTGGGTGATAAAGCACACTGTATATTCAGGACTTTGCAGCTCAATAAGACAATCCGTAGATTAACTGGAAACCCTTTAGGACATAAGTTGAGCTGTCAGTATAAGATTGAGACGTGTATTTAAATTGGAAAAGTTGTCTTTAGCCTATGCATGGTAGATGTGTATAGTAATTGAATTGTTAGAAGAACAACGCTGAATTTTGTCGTTTGTACTGCATTTTAGCTAATTGAAATAGACGAGTTTATTGCATTGTTGACAAATTGATATTGTTTTGCTGTTATATCGGTTATACGTGGTTATACATTGTCTCATATCCTGTGAAAAATGAGAAGTTATATACATATTTAATATAATATCAAAAAGTATAAATAAACACCTTATTATAAAAGAAATTGCTTATACTTACCGACAAGAGAAGATCCTTGGCAGCGGAGAGAAGTGTACAGAACCTACAAAAGATAAAGGTAGAAGGAAATTAAAATAAAAATTCCGGGACATTATACATGCGGAGAACCGGGTTTACCCCATCTAACAACCATTGCCAGGTCGGTCGACCCATGTTATAAGCTAGTGTTCACGCGGGATGCAGTTATATTCCCGGCGGTCGGAATCCCGCGTTCAAAAACCTAACACTCTCTCCCTCTATGGGTGTCCACGACAGTGCACGTTTTCCAGGTCACCCAGCAGGTGCACTCATTATTCAGACATTAAAAAAGATCCACAGGTGGAGCTAATTATGTCACTTGTGATAGTGGGGCAGATGTACGAAGCAGCGTTAAGTGCAAAAATGCACTTAACGCTGGTTAACTGGGGGGGGGGGGATTACATTTATGCTAATGTATTACTAGCGCACCGAACGTGCGCTAGTGACAGCCCGCCGAGTTATGCTTGGCGGGGCTGTCCCCTGCAACCCCCCCCCCCAGGGATTAACAGCCGGGGCGATGTATTAACAGCCTTCAAGGTGTTAATTCACCCCGGCCGCTTCGCCAGCTCAGGGCTAGCGTTGTCCTATCCCCCACTGTGGGGACAACGCTAGCCCTGCTTCTGGCTCGGGCTGCGCAGGAGATCCTGCGGTTTTTGCGAGATCCCGCGCATGCCCATTAGAGCCGGACAGGGGGGTTGGGAAGCGCACCGAGCATGCGTGGGACACCGGGGGAGCCGTTAACGCTGGGCTCCCCGGCGTCCCAGCTAGGTAACCTGGAAAACATGGACCGTTGGTAGATCTCGAGGACCGGTTTGGACACTCCTGATTTACAGTATATAATAATAAATCAGAATCAGGCCCAATATGCCTCACATTCTGATTTTCCCATGGGCTACAAAGAAAGTGGATGATAGTAAAACACTGACCATCGATAGTTTTACCTATCGATGGGTATTTCCAGTATTGCCATCGATGCCCATCCCTACAGTGTACAGGCACTGTGACTGCGGCTGGGGGAGAACAACATCACAGCAGCCCCTGGTCGCTGCTAGGATCTATACACCGATAACACCCAGCCCACAATTCAAAGTAAAATATGCATTACAGCACGTACTTGTACAAACACAGAGGGAATCGTACGGTTTAGCTGAGTCCTCATTATACATTCATATAATGTATTCTCTTTTGGACCTATCATCAACATCTAAGCAACATATTACATACAGCCAGCGTAGGGGGAGGATACAAAGGGGATAAAAAACATACGATGCTTTAATATCACTCAGACTGTGCTGCCATCGATGGAAACCATCGACGCTCGATTCCCCTGCGACGTCCGATAGTCACGTGTACTGTAAAACATCGGCACCTACTAGTACAGATTAATGTCTGAGCAGCCGGAGCTCCACGCAGCCCCCCAGTGTGCTTGTACTGTACATACAGGAGCTCCATGCTCAGCGCTCACCTCACTCCCCGCAGCCGCCGGACACTCGCTCACTCCGGTTCTACGCGTTCTCCCGCTGCTGCCTCTGAGACCTGTGGGCGTGGGATTGGGAAGCACACGACGGAGAAGGCTGGGCGGGGACACGGGTGAGGGGAGTAGACTGGGCGGGGACACAGGTGAGGAGTCGGGCTGGAGACACGGGTGAGGGGAGGAGACTGGGCGGGACACGGCCGGGTGAGGAGGAGACTGGGCGGGGACACGGGTGAGGGGGAGGAGACTGAGCGAGGACACATGTTCGCTCTCTCTCATCCCCCAGGCGCTCAGAGCAGGTTTCCGGCTGCGTCTCTTCCTGACGTCACCAGGTCATTTGGCTGGACAGCAATAATGGCCGCTGCGGTGGGGATGTCCCAAGATCCTCTGCTCCCACGCAGCGCCCCTTCCTGCCCAGCAAGCGCTTCCCCATCCGTACTTCCGGTGCACGTCCTCGCTCAGGGCCAGTGCATGGTGGGAAATTACCAAAACTGAATGTGATCTAGTGCGTGCATATTGCGGTGGAACAATGAACACCATAC
This sequence comes from Crinia signifera, assembly GCF_055691185.1. Classification (NCBI taxonomy): domain Eukaryota; kingdom Metazoa; phylum Chordata; class Amphibia; order Anura; family Myobatrachidae; genus Crinia; species Crinia signifera. The sequence continues at coordinate 309,295,936 of NC_139220.1, read as the reverse complement.
ATGCAGCTGCAGGGGAGCAAGCAGTGGGGTTCCCAGACCGGCCTCCCAACCTCAGCATCGATACCATAGCCACGATGCCTGCTGCCATCATGCCAAGCCCCTGTGCCAGCCGCCGCTAGAAGTAGGGTGACCAACTCATCCCTTTAATCCGGGACACATATTAATGGGATGCAGTTAAACTCCCGGCGGTCGGGATCCCGGCGCTCAGAATCCCGACCACCGAAATCCCGACACTTTCTCCCTCCGTGGGTGGCGAGCGCAGCGAGCCCGCAAAGGGGGGGATGGCTATCCCGAACGCCGGGATTTCATACTGAATCCATATTAATTACACAGGTTCTGTGGCTGGCTTTCACCTGGTTTTAAACTGCCACACCTCAAGACTCCATTTCACCTGGTTTTAAACTGCCACAGAACCTGTGTAATTAATATGTGTTCCGGATTAAAGGGATGAGTTGGTCACCCTAGCTAGAAGTGACTGACATTATTACGCGCGGCCACACACTAAACTGCCCGACCCCAGCACTCACCTCACTCCCTGCCGCTGCTAGACACACAATGACGGCATTATTTATAGCTCCGCTGCCGCCTGCTTTGAGACTAGACTAGACTAGAGCAGGAACCGGAGCACTAAAAGATGACCGGGCGGGCGCGTGGAACAGGCTGGGCGTAGTTACATCGCAAATTCGCAATGGGGAGGCGAGGCGGCGGTTACATTGATGAGAAGGAATAAACGGGGCTGGGAGGAGACTGGGCGGGGACACGGATTATGGGGAGGAGACTGTGCGGGGACACGGATTACAAAGAGGAGATGTGTGGGGACACATTTTATGGGGAGGAGAGTGGTCGGGAAAACGTATCAGGGAGAAGAGACTGGGCGGGAACTCATCCCCCAAGCGCACAGACCTGGGTTTCCCGCCTCGGCATCTCCTGACGTCATCAGGTCATGGGGCTGGACATAAGTCATGACGGCGGCAATGTCACATGATCCTCTGCTCCCACACAGCTCTCCCTCACAGTCAGCGCCCCCTCCTGCCCAGCAACTGATTCTTCAGAGTCCATCCTGGTGACTGTCTTGAGGAACCACAGGAGACCGAGGGGACAGTCTGTCTATCATCCCCCAGGCGCTCTGCACAGAGCTGTTCCCCGCCGCGTCTTCTCCTGAGGTCACCATCACCATGATCGTCTGCACCCACACAGCGTCTTCCACAGACGGAGCAGCTGCTTATCCATCCCCCCTGCTGGTACCTGATCATTGTCTTTGTGTGCCCAGGCCCAGTATAGCAGCTGTCTTTGTACTGTGCACTGTGTGGTGAGTGGGGCCCTGGGCACTGTGTAACATCTAATCTTACTCAGCACAGGGGGTGTGAGAGGGAGGAAAGGCAGGTGTGGTATGTGTGTATATAGCACATATAATACACCCATACCCTCCAACTGTACCGATTTTGCTGGTACAATATCGTTTTTTAACGGTCTATACCCGCAAAAAACAAAGTGTACCGATATTCAGCCGGCCGCGGGTAGTAAACCGTAGCACCCGTTCCCAGTGGTGCTTTGCTGGCCCCAGCCAGCGTGTGCCACGCTGACGTCACACGGCTGCGGCGCATACCCTCCTGCACCCCATCGGCGCATGCTCTGCTGAGGCGCCATGGAGCAGGAGGACCTCCCGCACTCCTCCGCAGGCACATACTCTGCAGAATATACAAGGCATGGTACTTGTGTATTATCTGGGCGCCCGATTTTTTTAAATCTTATGTCATTGTACAACCAAAAATCGGTCGCATCGCATGCGATCATATTGCATGCGACGCAATTGGACCCAATTTTTAATTGTACAGATGCCTGATTCCTATGTTAAATCCCCCCCCCCCAGACCCGATTTTGGATTGTACACCCACCCTGATGGGTAATGACTATGTTAAAAGGCCCCCCATTGTTAACACCACCCCACTATCAACACCAACCCGAAGCGTGGCGAGGGGCGGCGGTACGAGTCCTTCGACCTTTTCATACCCCCACTCTCCACGTTGGCGTGGAGTTGATTTTAGATGGTGTGGCGAGCCACCGAGCCCGAAGCGTGGCGAGCGGACGCGGATTACTTCACATATATTACGCGTCCCCTTGCGGGGCTCGCCACGCTTTGGGCTCAGTGGCGAGCACACTATATAAAATCAACTCCACACCGACGTGGTTAGTGGGGGTATGAAAAGGTCGGAGGACGCGTACCGCTGCGCTCGCCACGCTTCGGGTTGGCGTTGATAGTGGGGTGGCATTAAACATAGTCATTACCCATCAGGGTTGGTGTACAATCAAAAATTGTCTGGGGGGGGCATTTAACATTGGAATAAGCCCAAATCGGGCATGATTGCATGCCATTATAATGGAATGCGACGCGATATAAAAATTGTACAGTCGGGTTTTAAAACCTCTGAAATCGGGTCCCATCGCATTGTATGTCTTAAGTAGTGGCATGCGATGCGATATATCGGGCACCCAGATAATACACAAGTACCCAAGGCACCAATAAGCAGAAGGACTGTGGAGCACCTGCGGCGGCTGGCGGGAGTTGGGACACAGTGGCAGGTATTCAATGCTGTGGGCTTCCTGCTCGCTGTCACCAGTCACCCTGACAGTATTCAACGCAGCCCCCTCATACGCCAATTCCCCCTCTCTCCATTTTTTGAGCGAGGGGGAATTGGCGTATGCAGCTCCTGAACCAGCGAGACTCGTGGCTAAATACAGCGAGTTTTCTGCATTAGCCGCGGGTCTCGCTGTTTTGGGGAATTCTCGCCATCCTGTGATGGCGAGGATTTCCCCAGAAAATTGAATAGAGCGAGCGGCCGGCGCGGGGGTTAAACAGCAAGGATCAAATGGATGGCATGGCATAACTATATTACAGATGGTGAAGGAGCGGCTCTGTTACCTCAACCCAACGGAACGTCTCCCTTGCAGTTCAGTCTGAACGAAGCACCTACTTCATGATACAGTCAGGCTATACTCCCCTATTTCGCTAACGTCATGTCTCCTACGTTTATTATATTGTCTTATTTTTATGTTGACCATTATGTTATGCTCTGTACAGTTAAAGATTGTATTCTTATATTACTACTGTTGAGTGCATCCCATGCCCCCCCCCTCCTCCCTCCCCCATCTCTATTTTTCTGTATCCTATTCCTTTTTTTTGTTGAAAAATTCAATAAAATATATTGTCGGTAAAAAAAAAACAGCAAGAATCGCTGGTTTTCTGCAATCCTCGCTGTTTAACCCCCTCGCTGGCGGCTCACCGTGACATTGAATACACCCCAGTGAGGGGAGCAGTGAGTGGGCAATGGCATACACAGGAATTTAACTTGACAATATTCGGAAAGGGGGTGTGACCATGTCCCCTTTGCCCATGGCCACGCCCACTTTCCGTATGTGTACCGATTTTTGCAGTCCAAATGTTGGAGTGTATGCCCTGTGTCCTGTAATGTCAGGGCTATAACCATGGTTGCCTACCTGACCCTCCCCTTCAGGGAGAAAATGCTCTGTTCCTGGACTTCCCTGGTAATGTATGATTGCCAGCACCTGTTGTGTAACACACCTTTCTTACCAATTACCTAGCTCCCCACAGGTGACGGCAATCATATTTTACCAGGGAAGTCCAGGAACAGAGCATTTTCTCCCTGATGGAGAGGGTCAGGTAGGCAACCCTGGCTATAACCCGGGCTCCATCTGCCCTGTATGATACATTATAGCTGTGTAAACATGGAGCAATGTGGTTGCTGCCGATACTGATTCGGCCAGCAGGGAGGGATGGCACACAGGAGAACATAGTAGTAGATCTAGGTTGTACTGCACAGTCTGTTTCTACTTTAGATTACGGTGTCTTGCATCAGGATTACGTAGAGATGTGGCCAAACACAATGCGTTTTGACTATTTGCTATGCGATTTTGAATATATAGTAAAAATTGATAGCCACAATGGCTCTGTGTACGGATTTTCAAAAGAAAAAGAGAAAGACGAAGGGTAGTTGGCAAGAGAAAGATGGCTTTGTGGGTAAGAGGGAATGAAGGAAACAGCGAGAGAAGGAGTAGATTTATTAACTGGTGATCAGGGGCATATGCACTATCCCTGTGCGCTAAAGCAGGGGATAGCGCTTCCCCTGATCTATGACACCCACTGAGCGGGTGTCTTACGTGCTGCGGTGTAAGGCAGGAGGCAGAGCGCAGCTACAATATTTTGTAGTGCGTGCCTGCCTCCTGCCTGATTTATGAACGGTCAGCATCGCTGACCGTTCCGCCTAATGCAGCTATCGACTTCGACAGCTGCAGGCGGCGATACCCTATGCCTACAGCAGGGACAGCGCTGTCCCTGCTGGTGGCTCTGAGCTGCGCTGGGGATCTCGCGTGAGTAGCGAGATCCCGTGCATTCGCAGTCCAGCCGGCCAGGGAGAAGAAGACAGCTCATCATTGTTAACTGATGCGCTGTCAGCTAAAGGAGGCATCGCCGGAGGGGGGAGTTAGCGCTCCCCCGCTTCGGCGGGCAAGATCTTAGTAGATCTTGTCGCTCTCCCCTCCTGCTTCACCTCACTACTGAGCCGCTATAATAAATCTACCCCAGAGTGTGAGATAGAATGTCAGAAGAGGAAGGGAGAGAAAGAGTTGTGTAAGAGAGAGGGGTTAAGGGGAAGAGATATAGAAGGTGCCAGGAATAGACGATCAGAGTGGGACAGGGAGGAAAGAAGTGGGTATGAGAGATAGAGGAGCAGGAAGAGGAGGGGTGAGAATGGAGAGGGGAGCGAAGTTAAATAAAAGAGGAGATGGGGTGTGAAAGGGTTGTAAAAGTCAGGGACAGTGTGCCCCACCGCAGCACAAGTAAAGTGGCGGCCTGGGTCTCTTGCTTCCTCTCCCTGGCAATGGGCACCCGGCTCATACTCCCCAGTGTTGGGACTCTCATTAGCCATGGCTGGGTCTGCCTATTGCCATCTCCGTGTCTTCTGCTCCCTTTTTCAAGCGGCGGCGGGTCATCTAGAAGGATGCAGAGTGGGGAGAGCACCTCTCCTGCCTGGTGCTTCCTGACTCTGCAAACTAAAGGTATTGTCACAATTACCCAATACAAAATAACAAGCTGGAGTTTTCACAATCATCAGAGATAAAGTAACACAGGGCTGATTAGATGCTGATACTAGGCTAAAGTTACTTTTTGGGCAGCCACTATTGCAAATACTAATGCTGCAACTGATTGGCTGTCTATTGAGAGACTCACCAGCATGCCCACCAACTTGAGACACAATTTAACATATGAGGTATTAATATGCTTATTCTAGAAGAATGGGTACCTCTAGTGTATGTAGTTAAGTTGCAGGCGGACGGAATACCGATTGACAGATTCCCCACAACCAAATGCAGATGGACAATATACCAACATGTACACACCACCGACAATCGAAATATTGACATGTCACACTCCCCCCGCGGTGGTACACGGCGGGTCCTGTACTCACCTGCCCGTGTCCGCCACTGGCTGGCGTTTGTCGGCCTTCATGTCAGGTGAGGCGGCAGGCAGAGGTCCGGCAGTGTTGGAAGGCAGCATGGGAATCTGCAGCATGTTCCCGCTCTAACGCTATAGATGCTGGGAGGCCAGCTCCGCCATCTTGCTTGAGGGCAAACAGAGGATTGGCCCAGGTCAGGTATTCTCACCTGTTTCAGTGTGACAGCCAATGGCAGCCGCCCTCTTTGCATAAAGGGGATCTGCCTAGGTAGCTCAGTGTCAGTGCAAAGAGTCTTCTGTGCCGTGCACTTCCTGGAATGCTCCTGACTCATTGTGCCCTTGCTATTCCCGCTGTGCCCATCAGCTTGCTATTGGCTATTTGACCCCATCGCTCATTCCAGTCACGCTGGTCACCAGCTTCTCCCTGGTACTCTTGGGTGCTACCTCCTGGATTCCTGACTCCGGTCCCGCTCCTGGATCTTCCAAGAATCCGTCTCCAGCATCCCCAGGTCCCAGCCATTCCTCATATTCTTCCAGTCTCCGGATCCATTATTGTTGCCATCCTTTCACTTCTTTACCTGGACATTCCTCATCATTGTTATCTGGACATTCCTCATAATTGTACTCTGGATATTCCTCATCATTGTACTCTGGATATTCCTCATCATTGTACTCTGGATATTCCTCATCATTGCTGCTCATTATTATTATTTTGCCTGCCTTTATCTCAAAGAAGTATTTGAGTCCCTGTATGACATCATTCATTAAACCCGCTCATTTTAACCCTACTGCTACTGCCTTGTCTCCAGTCCCTGTGCATCACACGACCCCATCTGAATCTTCAACCGTGACAGTTTGCACTGACCCAATGGAGTCGGGTGAAAATCAGGGACCCTTGGCAGGTGTGTTGCAAGGCATTATGGCTCGTCTGGAACAGTTGGAATCCTCACAGCGGCAAGTGGCGCAATTCCTACAAACACTGACACCTCCACCAGCAGTTGCTGAAGCAACATCGCAAGCCCCTTCAGGAGGTTCCCCTGCCACGCCACCAGCCGGGTCTATAATCCCTCCTCATCTGCATTTGCCAACTCCCAACAAATATGATGGGTCTCCTAAAGGATGTTGCGGGTTCTTGAATAGTGCGATGTGCACTTCACCCTCCAATCGTCCAACTTCCCAACTGCCAAAGCACGAGTAGCCTACATTGTCTCTCTCCTCTCTGGTGCAGCCCTGAATTGGGTTTCGCCTCTTTGGGAACGAGCAGATCCTCTGCTGAACAATTATGACGATTTTATCACTTACTTTCGGCGAATATTTGACGAACCAGGTCGAGTGTCATCTGCTGCTACAGAGATTCTGAGAATTCGTCAAGGTAGCAGACCAGTGGGTCAATATGTTGTACAGTTCCAGACTTAAGGTGGAATGAAGAGGCCCTCGTTTCTGCATTCTGGATTGGCCTAGCCGGTCGCCTCAAGGATGAATTGGCCACTCGCGATACACCTACCACCCTGACAGACCTAATTTCCTTGTGCAATAAAGTTGATCTGCGACTTCAAGAGCGGCAACTGGAGAGAGCTCGCTCTGATCGCTTTCAACATCGTCCCACTTCTGCTGTTACTCCTCCTGTAAAAAGTGGATTGTCTACTGCTTCTGCCACAGAAGAACCAATGCAAATAAATCGGTCTCGTCTCTCCCTCGAAGAGAAGAACCGACGACGTCGAGACAATCTTTGTATGTACTGTGCCTCATCTTCCCATCTCCTGGCCTCTTGTCCACTCCGCCTGGGAAACGACCGCTCCTAATCCCCACGAGGGAGGTTAGATTGGGAGTGTTATTACCATCTCCATCCACCATAGACTCTACCATTTCTGTTATGCTGAGTACCCCTCAGGGACAGACGTCCATCCAGGCCCTGATGGAAACTTCATTTCGGCTGATATCGCTGCACAGCTCTCTATACCTCTCCAGCCATTAGAGCAGCCTTTGGTCCTGACAGCCGTTGACGGTAGCCACATCTCCAGCGGTCATATCATCTCTCAGACTGTACCAGTACATCTTCAAGTCGGAGCTCTGCACCAAGAAAGTTTTTGGTCCTTCCTCAGTCTTCACATGCTGTAGTTCTGGGAATACCATGGCTTATCAAGCACAATCCCCATGTCAACTGGCTGACCATGGAGATCAAGGCCTGGAGTAAAGACTGCTTCTCTTCTTGTTTATCTCGAGTCATACCCGTCCTTTTGAGTGAGTCACAAGTACCCTCTTCCGAACTCTCTGCCTCAGCCATACCAGCTCCTTATTTGTCTTTTTCGGATGTCTTTAGTAAAGGAGGTGCCGATACTCTGCTGCCCCACCGGCCGTGGGACTGTCCCATTGATCTCATTCCAGGCAAGACTCCACCACGGGGAAGAACGTATCCTTTATTGTTACCTGAGACATAGGCCATGTCAAAATACATCCAAGAAAATCTGGAGAAGGGATTCATTCGGCCGTCCACCTCTCCTGCAGAGGCAGGTTTCTTCTTTGTCAAAAAGAAAGATAGCAGTTTGAGACCTTGTATCGATTACCGGGGGCTGGATGACATCACCATTAAAAATCGCTGTTCGATAAAGTTAAGGGGTCTACGGTCTTCTTCAAACTAGACTTGAGGGGTGCATACAACCTGATCCGTATCCGCCAGGGGGATGAATGGAAGACGGCCTTCAATACCCGAGACGGCCATTATGAATATCTTGTCATGCTGTTTGGTCTATGCAATGCCCCTGCCGTTTTCCAGCAATTTGTGAACGACATCTTCTGGGACATGTTGTATGTATCTATTGTTGTTTATTTGGACAACATTCTCATCTTCTCTCCCAATCTCAGTACTCGCCGGCACACCGTCCGTGAGGTGTTAAATCGTCTTCGCCAGAACCAGCTTTTCTGCAAGCTTGAAAAATGCGTCTTTGAAGTCTCTTCAGTTCCCTTCCTTGGTCACATTCTTTCAAGTACCGGGTTGGAGATGGATCCTGAGAAGGTTCGTGCTATTCAAGATTGGACGCCTCCTACCACCCTCAAAGGGGTGCAAAGATTCCTTGGCTTCTCCAATTACTATCGCCACTTCATCTGAGATTTCTCCACCATAGCAGCACCTCTGACCGCACTCACCCGAAAGGGGGCCAATCCTGTCCAATGGCCGCCCGAGGCCTCTGAGGCCTTTCGACAACTAAAACAGGCCTTATAACCGCCCCAATCCTTCTTCAGCCAGATGTGAATAGACCCTTCATCCTGGAGGTCGATGCCTCTTCAGAAGGAGTAGGGGCAAGTCCTTTCGCAAAAAGGAGAGGATTCAGAGCTTCACCCTTGTGCATATTTCTCCAATAAATTTCTTACGGCAGAAAAGAATTACCCCATTGGAGAACAGGAGCTGTTAGCGGTTAAGTTAGCCTTTGAAGAGTGGCGGTACCTATTGGAGGGGGCTTGTCACCAGATTACAGTCTTTTCAGATCACAAAAACCTTTCTTTCTTACGTCATGTCCAGTGTCTCACTTCTCGACAAGCCCGCTGGGCTATGTTCTTTGAACGATTTAACTTCCAAATCAAGTATCGTCCAGGGGTTTTAAACAACAAGGCTGACGCTTTATCTCGTTCCTTCTATGCCAGTTCAGACACCGAACCTCTAAAGCAGCCCATCCTGAACCCAGTAGTCTTCGCTCATGTCACTCCTCATTCTACACCTCCTTCAGGCAAGTCCTTTGTGCCACCCAACTTATGCAAGAAGCTGTTGACCTGGGGGTCACGCCTTCCGTTTTGCTGGACATTCCGGTATTCAAAAGACTTTGCAATTTCTCCTGCATTCATATTGGTGGCCGACCATTCGGCAGGATGTAACAAACTTTGTATCATCGTGTGTCAAGTGTGCTCAGCACAAGACTTCTCAAACTCCCCCCGGCTGGGGCTCTGCTACCACTGTCCATCCCAACGGAACCATGGACACATCTTTCGATGGACTTCATATCCGAATTACCTCCATCTGGCGGTTACACTATTATCTGGGTGATAGTCGATCGATTTTCAAAGATGGCCCACTTCGTGCCCCTAAAGTCTCTGCCTTCTGCTTCAGTACTAGCTCAACTCTTCATATCAACCATCTTCAAGCTTCATAGGTTGCCTAAAGAAATTATATCCGACCGGGGTGTTCAGTTCGTTGCCAAATTCTGGAGAGCACTGTGTGCGGCTGTTCAGGTGAAACTGAAATTCTCCACCGCCTTCCATCCTCAGACTAACGGGCAAACCGAACGTGTCAACCAGGATCTAGAGACATTCATTTGACTCTTCGTGTCCTCTTCTCAGGATGAATGGAAGGATCTTCTCCCTTGGGCAGAATATGCACACAACAACTCAAACCATTCCTCTTCAGGCACCACACCCTTCTTTACAGTTTACGGCAAACATCCACGCTCCCGACTTCACAAATCTGCCTTCTCCAGAGGTTCCTGCAGCTTCTTCCTCCCTTCATCGTTTTTGCAAAAATATGGGCTGACGTCCATAAAGCTCTTCTTCAAGCTTCTGCCATATATAAGAGTGCAGCTGACAAGAGAAGGAAAGCGGTTCCACCATTAAAGGTAGGGGATCGAGTATGGCTGTCCACCCGCAATCTCCGTCTTCGTGTACCCTCCATGAAATTTGCCCCACCCTTTATTGGCCCATTTCGCATCACTTAAGTCATCAATCCGGTGGCTTACAGATTACAACTTCCATCTTCCATGAAGATATCCAATTCCTTCCACGTATCTCTTCTTAAACCTTTAAAATTAAGCATCTTCCAAAAGAGGATACCTAAACCTTCAAAAGTCAATACAGAGAGAGATACAGAGTTTGAAGTCAAACGAATCATAGACTCTCGTTATCATAATTCCAGACATCAATTCCTGGTGGAATGGGCTGGTTTCGGACCAGAGGAGAATTCTTGGGTAGACCAAGCTGATTTACATGCTCCAAAACTCGTCAAACACTTCTTTCTGAAGAATCCCCACAAGAAGCACAAGCGTCCTGAGGCTACCCGAAAAGGGGTAGGGGGTACTGTCACACACCGCCGCGGTGGTACACGGCGGGTACTGTACTCACCCGCCCGTGTCCCCCGCCGGCTGGCGTGTGTCGGCCTCCATGTCAGGTGAGGCGGCAGGCAGAGGTCTGGCAGTGTTGGAAAGCAGCATGAGAATCTGCAGCATGGTCCCACTCTAAGGCTATAGATGCCGGGAGGCCAGCTCCGCCATCTTGCTTGAGGACAAACAGGGGATTGGGCCAGGTCAGGTATTCTCACCTGTTTCACTGTGACAGCCAATGGCAGCTGCCCTCTTTGCATAAAGGGGATCTGCCTAGGTAGCTCAGTGTCAGTGCAAAGAGTCTTCTGTGCCGTGCACTTCCTGGAAGGCTCCTGACTCATTGTGCCCTTGCTATTCCCGCTGTGCCCGTCAGCTTGCTATTGGCTATTTGACCCCATCGCTCATTCCAGTCACGCTGGTGGCCAGCTTCTCCCTGGTACTCTTGGGTGCTACCTCCTGGATTCCTAACTCCTGTCCCGCTCCTGGATCTTCCAAGAATCCATCTCCAGCATCCTCCGGTCTCAGCCATTCCTCATATTCTTCCAGTCTCCGGATCCATTGTTGTTGCCATCCTTTCACTTCTTTACCTGGACATTCCTCATCATTGTACTCTGGATATTCCTCATCATTGTTATCTGGACATTCTTTATCATTGCTACTCATTATTATTATTTTGCCTGCCTTTATCTCAAAGAAGTATTTGAGTCCCTGTATGACATCATTCATTAAACCCGCTCATTTTAACCCTACTGCTACTGCCTCGTCTCCATTCCCTAAGCATCACACGACCCCATCTGAATATTCAACCGAGACACTGACATCAAAATACCGACAAGTAAAACACAGACACAACCACAATGCCAACAGCATAATGACACAAATAATATCTAATAGAATTTATCATGATTTTTTTTTTCAAAATCTGACTTATTCTTCCCTGTGGGCATAGAGCAGGCATTCCCAACCACGGTCCTCAAGGCACACCAACAGTGCAGGTTAGTTATATCCAGGCTTCAGCACAGGTGACTTAATTAGTATCTGAGGGATTCTGATTAAACCATCTGTGCTGAAGCCTGGATATCACTAAAACCTGCACTGTTGGTGTGCCCTGAGGGCCGTGGTTGGGAATGCCTGGCAGAGGGAACAAGCTCCACTAATACGGTCTCCACATTATAATGGTGTCGTATTTTAACTTGATTTTGCATGAGCCCGCCCACTGAGCGGTCTATCCCCAGTGGCTCCTGCAACAATTATATGGGCGGTCACAGAATGATATAGGGCATATCGATGGTACACAGTGGCCGATTGTGCATCGATATATTGGTCATTCTATTGAGCAGACAATATATTAGCCACTGTGTACGCACCTTCAGAGAACAGAATTGATGCCCCGATTGGAGGCATCACCAGGTTTATCCGTTGTTCGTGTCAGAAGTGCTTGTACAATACTGCTACATACAGTATATATAGTTTTATATTTGGTAGACAAGGTCTAAAAGTAGAGTCAATAGAACAGTGAAAATTGGGCTACAATTTGACACATTATTCATTCCATACAATAAAAGTCTTCATTGTAGCACCCTGCACCTTTCAAAATCCATGTAGTTATTCTTTATGGTCTGGGGTGCTGCTCTCTGCTGTGGTGCGTCTAGTACAGTCTGATTTGTATTTCCCTGCTGACACTCCAAGCAGGACAAAGAAACTGCATGGATTTTGAAAGGTGCAGGATGCTAGAATGACGACTAAAATTGTATATCAGTACTCTATATCGTTCAATGATTATTAAAGACACAGACATCTGGGGTGACATTCTCTGATTTGCGTGTTTTTTTTTGTTTGCGATTTTTTTCGCAAAAACGTCCGAAATCGCATGTTTTTCCATTTTCGCATATTTAATGACCTGCGAAAATGTGAAAAAAGTGCGATTTTGGCCAACAAGTTGGACACACTGGAAATGCGATGGCTGCTTTTCGCAGCACATCGCATCCAGATGTTTTCACATTAAAAAGTATACAAATTGCATATTTAATGGTATGCGATTTGTATAAACTGTGTCTATAATTCGCCCAAAAATCAGACCAGGTTCTGATGGGCGAATTAGCCAGAACCCTGCACAGATCATTGCGATCTGTGCAGGGTTCTGGTGTAAAAAAAGTTTAAACAGTTAAAATATAATAAAAACCAGCGCGGGGTCCCCCGCCAGAGCATAACCAGCCCCGGGCTCATTGAGCCGGTGCTGATGACATAAAATCAGGGTCCCCGACAAATAGGGGTCCCCTTGATTTAATGAAACCAGCACCAGGCTCAAGGTCCGGCGCTGGTTCCCGAAATACGGGGGACAAAATGACTAGGGGTCCCCCCGTATTTTAAGAACCAGCACCAGACCCAACCAGCCAGCAGGGTAATGCCACAGCTGGGGGACACTTATTATATAAGGTCCCGCGGCCAAAGCACTATCCCCCTGGCTGGTCAGCATGGGCAGGGGTCCTGGGGAAGTGGGGACCCCCCCAATGAAGGGGTCCCCCCCTCCAGGACTTACCAGCCCATGCTGAAAGTCCGGGGCTGTCCCCGATGCCCCTGGGCGGTGGGCATCGGGCTGATGCAAAGTGTAAAAAAAGATTAAAAACTATTGTTTTCTACTGTAGAACTATGAGTCCCAGCAAGCCTACCCCACATGCTGGGACTTGGAGAACCACAAGTCCCAGCATGCGGGGTATTAAAGGGCCCGCTGGCACTTGTAGTTCTACAGTACAAAAAATAGTTAAATAAAACACACTGACACCCTGAAAAATAAAAGTTTAATACATACATAACACACACACTGATACTTACCTACCTTGAGCCCGTAGGTCGGTCCCTGGGTCCTGGGCTCCTGGACAGAAGAGTCCGGTTCCGGGGCCTTGGTCCTGGTTCCGGGGCCCTGGGCTGATGTTTCCGGGGTCCAGGATCCGAAGTAGTCCAAAAGGGGTTCCTAAGGAAGTAAATCCTACTCACCTGGTCCCCGGTGACGACCTCGGCATCTTCTCCGGCAGACGCGCTGCTCCCGGCTGGTACCCGCTCACGGACTGGAGAGGCGCAGAGATGTTCATCTTCTGCGCCTTTCCTCCAAATGTTTCTATTCCCCCCAGGAGCCGAGAAAGTAATTTGTTGAGTCACCGTTGAGCCCCTTTGGAACAAGAGTGCCCAAACAGGGAATCCACCGCATTTCATTTTGTGCAAGTCTTTTCTCGATATCTCTAGTTTTCCACCTTGATGTAATTTGTTGGATACCCCAAAAATTTACAATGTTGATTTCTTTCGACTCGTGAAAAATCACACATTTTAATGTTAAGGGTAAAGATTATAAGATTTGCAACTTTATAACATGCCATTCTAAGAACATTATTTATGTATTGGAATGCTCTTGTGGGATGTTTTATGTGGGGAGAACGTCCAGACAACTAAAAGTGCGAATGGCGGAACACGTCTACAATATAAGGAAGGGATTACAGACTCATACAGTGCCAGCACATTTCAAAACCCACCATGAGTCGAAAGAAATCAACATTGTAAATTTTTGGGGTATCCAACAAATTACATCAAGGTGGAAAACTAGAGATATCGAGAAAAGACTTGCACAAAATAAAATGCGGTGGATTCCCCGTTTGGGCACTCTTGTTCCAAAGGGGCTCAACGGTGACTTCGCGCTTCAGCACTTTCTTGCGTTAATCTTTGTGTTTTAATGGTTTTTGAAAATGACACTTTTTTATTCTCTCTCCGTCTTTGCACTTTTTCTGGTTTGTATACTGGTTTGTATACTGGTTTGGGTGTGAGCGACCTGAATGACATGGATGCTGTATAAGCATCGGTGTCCTTGGGGATGCATACACCCAGCCAGGGAATTATGATCTTTGTAAGCACTTTGTGGTTCATTTATATGTTTTTAATTAAACTCCTTTATAGATATTAAAAGTTATTCTATATACATTTTTATTCTGGATATATATTTATGTTTATATTTATATATTTATTAGAGATTAACCATATTGCTACCATTAAGAACCAAAACCTGCACATGCACTTTAAATTGATGTAAATATGATATACATGATATTGATTCATTGCATTCTATACCTAGATTGTTTAGTGCGCTACATCAAGCACTTTTGAACTGGTGGAACGCAAAAACCCGGAACTTCTGGGTATTTGGAACGCACCGCCATCTTGGAAATCGTAATGCGCATGTGCAACCAGCGGCAGGTGCCGCGTATGGACGCAAATCATCAGGCTTATAAATACATGCCTGTGGACGGACCCTAGATATGCCATTGAAAAAGGCGACTACCGAAACGCGTTTGGCGCTAACTAGGACCTGTGGACCCCATAGCTGGACTGCCTGGATGTTCATTTCTGTTTCCAGAGCCTGACCTTTCCAGAGGGTCAGTGAACGGAATACCATCATCTCCAGGGATAGATCGGCGGCACCTAGTTCCAGTTTTGCCTTTGGGACACCACTTTGTTTTTACTTGTCTCCTATATGTGAGTGTATTTTAGATTAAAAGGTGTTTTTTATCAATTGATCTGCACTATCGCCTGCTTTCTCTTGATTTTCTATGTATCACACTCTGGAAGGAAGAGTTGCTGTTTTGCCAGAGGGATACCTTTGAATGCTCTATAATATACAGCTGGCTTGTGAGTGCACACCTGCATTTATATATCGCTTCATTTGCAAAACCTTCTGCCCTTAATTGTGGTGTGTTTTTTCTTGGCGATATGCTTGCTTCATGGACTGCATAAAGCCAAGTCTCTTCATACAGATAACATACACGTCGACTTGAAAGCGGAGAAACTCCTTAAAGGGACAGTATTCTTTTATTGTGTGTGTTTTTCACATGGTGTTATTGGGGAGCGCTTTACTGACTGTGTACCTACTTTTCCTATTCTAGGAATATAAATGGTATACTTATACCAGTCCTGCTTGTTCCTAGAATGCTTCCCTTGGAAGATAGTCGATCCCCATATGTTTCAGTTCAGAAATGGTGTCCAGTGTATTTCAAGGGTGTCCATAAACCTGACTGGGTGAGGTAGCTTGTGTTATTGTATTCCAGTTGGAAAGGTAGCTTGCCTTTTGGTTGTTATCCCAGGAATAGACCGGTGGTGGTTACCCAAATGGTCGGATCCAAATTGGTCACATGGACTGGAGAGGGAGAGTAGGTATGGTGGAAGCTGGTCCAAGTCAGGTAAAATGTAGATGGTCCTGATAGCACTCCAGCCATCTTTTTCTTTTTAGGGAAGAGGAACTGCATGGGTTTTCAAATATGGCGGGTGCTAGAATGAACACTATAATGGGATAGGAGGCGAAAGATAACCATTACATATGATTCTTAAGATAGATTGGGCGTATAGCATAGGGATCACTGAGGTTAGTTGCGTAGTTGTATATCAAACGCTTTTTCAGCGTCTAGAGATAGGAGATATGAGGTTCGGGGGATGAGTTTAGCCAGTACGGAGCTGCCATAACCTTACAAATATTAGGCGAAGAGCGCCTTTCCCCAATAAAGCCCGTCTGGTCCGGATGGACTATAGCAGGGAGGAGGGGTTTCATTCTATCTGCCAGGAGTGTAGTGAAAAGCTTATAGTCGACATTTAGAAGTGATATCGGTCTATAAGAGCCGGGTAAGTGTGGGTCCCTACCAGGTTTAGGTAATAATCTAATTATAGCATCTGTGAAATATTGAGGGGTAGAACAGGTTGAGAGGATTGCATTAAAGACCAATAGAAGGGGTTCCAATAATCTTAACAGAATTTTATAATATTCACCAGTAAATCCATCCTGACCAGGAGAATTCATTGGATTTAAGTGTTTAATAGCCGTTTCCAAGTCTTGTGAAGTGAAAGGTGCTGTAAGGGAAGGGATGGCCGCTTCAGGAACAGTGGGAGTCGTTATGGATTCCCCAAAAGATGTCTCACCTGAAGTGTCCCTGGGGGGGTTGCGTGTAAATGTCAGAGTAAAAGGCATGTGACAGGGTGTAGACGTCTTTGCCACTGGAGGGTAGTAATCCAATCGCATCAGAGGAGCTCCAAAATAATAATGAAAAAATACTTCACAGTTCCCAAAGAGGAATAACAAATACAACGTATAGGCGGGGCTCCTAGCCGAGCAGCCGCATTATTATTTAAACTTTAGGTAGTATCACGTCCCTAGAACTAGAAATCTCGTGACCATAAGTATAGGGTGCGGAAAAATAGAAAGAGTATACATTTAAGACTTTATTGGTACGAAGTCATGAGTATTCAGGTATATACAAACGTATATACACACGAAAACATCCTGACAATGGTAAACCTTATAAAACATAAACATATGTGAATCATGAATAAGCAATGAGGAGACCACTATTACATACGTCACCATTGGAGACCGTGGCAGTCTTAAGTAAGCAGTAGAGACGATACTTGTATAAGACCTAATATATAAGGTCCAATTAAAGTCCTTCTGAACATTAATGCAGGAGCAGTGCCAAACTGTGGGGACCCCGGGTAACATTCACCGGCTTCAGGCTGAGTGTGCGCGCTGCAGCGCAATGCCCACGGGTAACTCTCTCAGGTCAGTGGACCTGCAACAGGGATCAGTTCGGTACCTTAAGAGGCTGGCAACTGTCCCTTCCCCTGGCTTCCCTCGAAGCAGGGAAGTGGTGTAGCCCAAACAGCAACGCCAAAATAATAAATTCAAAGTAAATTGAAGAAAACTCTCTGGAGCTCCAGGAGTGTGCATCCTCTCCTGAGGGCACATTTTCTAAAACTGGCTAGGAAGGGGAAGTAGAGGGGAGGAGCCATTACACCCTGGTTGAAGAAATTTATGTGCCTGTCTCCTGTCGGATGACCTCTATTCCCCAATGTATTGATACCTCAGTATCCCATATGAACGATAGTTCAAATGCTGGTGTATAAAAATTGCTTCTGAGTACAGAAAAGATACAATAGTGGATGGCTTAAATCAAGATAATGGTGAGAGATAAAACAACAAGTGTGAAAAATAAATAGAATAGCTTAGCTTAGTGCATGAGATAAGGTGCTAGAAGTTGCCCGACATGTTTCATCGCTTAGGACCTCGGGGGGTGGGGACAAACTGCTGGGAGCAGGTTTTTTATCTAGGGGCAGACTTACATCACTTCCTGTCAACAAATAATCTAATACGAACATATAAGCACAATTATAATGATATAAAAGAATGTTCCTCTACAATAGGGTGATTGTATATACAGTTACAAATTAAAATGTTTAAACTATTGGAGCAAATATCAAGATACATAATATAACTTATTAGTGTCTGGACTGCGGGAGAGTGGGACGCGACGTCACTTCCGCCCCACGTCCGCCATCCTGTATCTGTGCGGAATCCGTCTGTATGTTGTTTATACACAGCGCTGGGAGACCTTGCTCTCAGTCGTCATCTCCTGTTACATCTCTCGTCAAATTCCTTTGCTTGGAACGCAGCACTTAGCCGAATTTCCTGCTTCCAGCGGCATCTTGTGGCTGCAGAGTAGAATAGCCAGCAGGAGGCAATTTACAGTCTTTGGTAGGTGTAGCTCCTGCGTCTCAGTAATTAGTGCGGAAGGGTACGGCAACCCTGCCGACAGGGTTAGGGGTTCGGTAGTGTGTGCGTCTACTGCACAAAGGGGGGTTGCGGTGCGCAAATGCGTCTCATGCACAATAAAGGACACATTTGCCAGTGCTCCATCTTACATACTGGCGCAGCGTAGGGATGCATTACACGTCCTCCCGACCTTTTCATACCCCAACTATCCACATCGGCATGGAGTTGACTTTATGAAGTGTGGCGAGCACAGCGGTTTTACATTACATGTAATCCGCGGCCGCTCGCCATGCTTCAGGGTCACTTTAAAGAATCAACTCCACGCCGACGTGGATAGTGGGGGTATGCAAAGGTCGGGAGGATGCATAATGCGCCCGCTCGTCGCGCTTTGGGCTGGCGTGGATAGTGGGGGTGTTTCAGTAACACATTCACACATCTGAGACAGTAATGACGACATGTGCTAACTGGTGACTGGATTTTAGTTAATAATAAAAAGAAAGCAACTTACCACAATGAGTGACAGAGACGCTGACTACGCTAAGTTGCCGCAGGAAAACTATGCTAATTCTGACATGGCTGCTCGAGGGAACACTACGCTATTTCTGACTGACTACGCCAACCGCGGGGGATGCTTGCGGGAACACTACGCCAAATCCGACAGATACTCTGACTACACTGGGCACGCGAACACTACACTGATTCTGATAGCGCTGCTAACTACGTAATGGGCGCCGTGATAATACACAAGTACCTTTAATTGATACATTTACTAGTCTTCATATTTATTACTTAGGTCGCCGGGTTCTAAATACTTTTTTGCAATACCTGTTCACCATATAGGTGGCCCACCACTGCCTTCCCAGGACCCGTGCAGACACCCCGCATCAATAGGGGGAGTAATCTATAAATAATAGAGATAAGCGTATTTCCTCCTGTTTCATTTTTTTCCTGGCGCTGACACATACATACATATATATACAGCTGCAGCTATTTGGAGTGGCAGCTTGGGAATTACTGAATACGTTCTGGAGAGGACTGAGGAAAAAACCCCTCTCCAAACCATCTACTCTTTTGCCCCATTCCATACTGAAAGGGAAATTGCAGAGACACGTTTTTAGACGGTTCCAGTATCCTACTGAGAAACCAGCACAACCAGCTTTTTATCAAAGAACACATGCCAATATGAGTCATATGTAATACCCCTGATGAAGTCCGTAGGACGAAACGCGTCGGGTTATTGTGATTAAGAAGACTGTGACTGCATATGGAACAAATATTATTTTACAATAAATTGTACAAATTGTTTTACCAGAAATGTCTATGTCCATCTGAAATTTAAGGTGGTGGTGGTGAATCAATTGAAGGCGCACGCTATATCTTCTCTACCCATACGTTCTTTCTCCTCCACTAACAGGGGGGACTTATAGAGGTGCTGCCGATATTTATACAGCGCAGTGAAAGGGTTACTTTCCCATCTATATATATATATATATATATATATATACATACACACACACATTCAGTTCAACTTCAAGAGCACACTAGGATACATAACTCAGAACAATGCCTGAACACTTTATATGTAACATAACAGAACCATAACATGACAACACATAAACGGTACACTTATCTGAGTGTTAGGGAGGGATCTCTGTGTCACCGGACTGAACTCAGAGAAAGGGGTTCGAAAGTTAAGTTCTTACAAAAATCCCCTTTTCTCTTTCGTCCAGTCCGGTGACACAGCTTCACAATGGGACGTTCACGAGTCGGTCCTTTGGGAGGGTACGCTCAGACCAACAGTTCTCATCTCTGCCCGTCCAAATGAAGCGTCCTCCGACGCAAACTCATGAAATCTGTAAAATTTGGTAAAGGTATGAACAGAGGACCAGGTGGTAGCCTTACACAACTGCTCCGCCGTAGCCCCATGGCGCACCACCCAGGAGGAAGCAACCGACCTGGTGGTATGTGCATTTATCCGAGACGGAACTGGTCGACCTGCTTTACAGTAGGCAAAGGCAATGGTAGATCTCAACCAGCGAGCGATGGTCTGCTTAGAAGCAGGCCACCCAACCTTATGCACATTATATAGCACCAAGAGTAAATCCGATTTTCGAATGTCCTTTACCCTCTCAATGTATATTCGCAAGGCGCGAACTACATCCAATTTCTTCAGTTTTTCCCTATTTTTAACCCCGTCTGGGGGAGAAAACACTGGAAGTACAATGTCTTGGTTTAAATGAAAAGATGACACTACCTTAGGTAGGAATTTTGGCACTGTTCGCATCACAGCCCTGTCATCATGAAAAATCAAAAACGGTGACTTGCAAGACAAGGCACCCAACTCAGACACTCATCTGGCTGATGCAATTGCCAACAAAAAAGTGAGATTCCAGGTCACATACTTTAACTCCGCAGATCTTAGCGGTTCAAAAGGAGGATTCTGTAACATAGATAAGACCAAAGATAAGTCCCAAGGCGCCACCGGCTGCCTATAAGGTGGTTTAAGTCTAGCAACCCCTTGTAAAAAAGTTTGAATTTCAGGTAGCAAAGCTACTCTCTTTTGAAAGAAAATGGATAAGGCCGAAAGCTGCGCCTTTAAGGATTGCAGACTAAGGCCTGATGAAAAACCATCCTGTAAAAAAATTTAAAAGTCTTGACAATTTGAATCTGGAAGTGTGAAGTTTCTGTCTCACACCATCTAATGTATATCTTCCAGACCCGATGGTAATTTGCCGCAGATACCGGCTTACGGGCCCTCAGCATGGTCTGGATGACCTCATCAGAAAACCCCTTTTTTCTTTAATAAGGAGGTTTCATAAGCCACGCCGTCAAATTGAGACGACCTGGGTCCTCGTGAAGAAACGGTCCCTGGCCTAACAGGTCCTGACGATGAGGAAGCCTCCAGGAATCCTTCGACAACCTCAGTACATCGGAGTACCATGACCTCCTGGGCAAGTCCGGTGCAATTACAATTGCCCGCACTCCCTGATTCTTTATTTTCTTCAACACCCTCGGTAACATGGGAAATGGAGGGAAAATGTACACCATCTGGAAGTACCACTGAACTGTCATGGCGTCCACTGCCCAAGCAGCGGGATCCCTCACACGCAAGCAGAATCTCTGAACCTGAAAGTTCATTCTTGTCGCCATCAGGTCTATGTCTGGCAGACCCCATCGATTCACAATCTCCTGAAAAACCTCTTGATGGAGAGACCATTCTCCTTCCCGAAGGGACTCCCTGCTGAGAAAGTCTGCTTCCACATTCCTGACACCTGGAATAAATATCGCAGACAATGCCGGAACGTTGGTCTCTGCCCAACTGAAGATCTTGGAAACTTCCGCCATCGCCATCTTGCTGCGTGTCCCGCCTTGATGGTTCAAATAAGCCACTGTTGTTGCATTGTCCAATTGGATTCTCAGCAGGGAAACTTCTCAGAAAAACCTCCGCCTGGATCAATGCGTTCAAGACTGCCCTCAGCTCCAGAATGTTTATAGGCAGTTTGGACTCTTCCTTCGACCAAAGGCCCTGAAGTCTCAGGTGAAGAACTACTGCCCCCCAGACTGGCGTCGGTCGTTATGACCAGCCAATCACAGGGCCTGAGAGATCTCCCCAGCTGCAAATCTTCCACATCCGTCCACCATAGGAGGGACTCCCTGGACTCCGGTGACAGGGATAAAACTTCCTGCTTCATCCTCTTGGCATCTCCGGACCAACAGGATAGGATGTTCCATTGGAAAATCCTGGAACGGAATCTGGCGAACTGCAGTTTCGAAAGCTGCCACCATCTTTCCTAGCAACCTTACCCCCTGCCACACCGATGGTGCCGGTGCTTGCAGGTTCTCCAACACCATCAGCCGAATCTCCACCGCTTTGGATTCTGGGAGAAAAACCCTGTGAAGGTGCGTGTCTATGATCACCCCCAAAAATGTCAGGGTCTGCGTTGGTGTCAAATGGGACTTGGGCAGATTCAAAATCCAGCCCTGACTTTTCAAAAACTGTGTTGCCACCTCCAGGTGAACCTGTAACATCTCTGCCGACTCTGCTTTGAAGAGCAGATCGTCCAGGTAAGGGATAACAATTATTCCCTGCAGTCTGAGAGCTGCAGCCATGGTGGACATCACTTTGGTGAACACTCTTGGGGCCGTAGCAAGCTCAAATGGAACTGCCAATGTCTTCCCCCGATTGCAAACCGGAGTAAAGACTGGAAATCTTTGTGGATCGGGACATGGAGATAAGCATCCTGAATGTCCACTCCCCTGGCTCTATGCTCAACAGCACCGACCTCAGGGATTCCATGCGAAAGTGATCCACCCAAAGATGAACATTCAAAGATTTTAAATTTAGAATGGGTCTGAATGACCCGCCTGGTTTGGGAACTAAGAAAAGGATCGAATAAAAACCTTTTCTTCTCTCCTCTCGAGGGACTGGTATAACTACCCCCTTCTTCTCGAGAGATAAGGCAGCTCCCAGAAGTGAAGATCTGAGAGACGTGGTCCTTGGTAAAGGAGTGGGGAGAAATCTGCGAGGGGGTGGACCCCTGAGATTTATTTGATATCCCTCTGAAACAATGGAAAGTACCCATGGATCTTCCGTGGCCACCCTCCAACTGTCCTGAAATTGCAGGAGGCGACCCCCTACTCTGATTCTACTCTGATTCTAGAACAGGGAGTCTCCGCCCCGTCATGCAGAGGGTTTGTCTCCCCCCTTGGTGGCATGTTTCTTAGTAAAGGCGCCAAACTTAGACGGTCTACCTCTGCCGGCTTGGAATCTTCCACGCCCTGACTGACCCCTCGAAAGGAAGGACGAAAGGACGGTTTAAAAACTCCGAATTTAGAGCCAGAGGATTTAGAGGTGGTGGGAAGAAAGTACTCTTACCCCCCGTAGCCTGCTTGATGATCTCATCCAATTCTGACCCAAAAATGTAAGCTGTTTTGATAAAAGCCTGAGGGCTGAAACGTCAACTTAACCATTGTCTGGCTATGAGTTGTTT
Organism: Crinia signifera; assembly: GCF_055691185.1. Lineage (NCBI taxonomy): Eukaryota > Metazoa > Chordata > Amphibia > Anura > Myobatrachidae > Crinia > Crinia signifera. Next base: position 309,272,818 of record NC_139220.1, on the reverse strand, counting down.
GTTATTGAACCAGTCCCGAGTGACGCAGTCTTCTCCTATTATCTACATGGGACAGCATTGCCTGTACTTATACTGAAGGCACCGGGCAAAAAGTTTTCTTCTGGAGTTGAGTGCCAGCGTTTTTGCACAATTGTGTGTATATATATATATATATACTAGGTGATTCATCGCGCCCTACGGGCGCTCTTCACACCGTCGTAAGGGGCTGCGCCCCCTTAATTTGTGAACATTTGCATATGAGAAAGATGGTTAGAATTGTATGAAAGATGCCTGTATTGCAACTTGAGTTATAGGTGAAATGTGTTAAATAGAGAGCATATGATGTGGAAGGGTGTGTGTATTGTTTTGTTTAATTAAAAAGCGGTTACAGAGTAAGATGTACATTGATAGTGTGGATGGTACAGTGACATTTGTGGGTGGGGGGGGGGCTGTGTGTGCGTGTTGTTTAGGTGTGTGTGTGCAATAGTATAGTAGGGTCAGGGGCGTAGCTAAGGGTTCATGGGCCCTGGTGCGAAAGGTCAGCTTGGGGCCCCCCTACATACAACAACTGCCCCCCGGCCGAGCACCTGATGAAGCTCATGCCACATGGTGGGCTGCTGGCATATTAAATCAATATATTTAATATACTTATTTAATATGCCAGCAGCCCACTACTAAGAATCCATGTGACATGAGCACTGCAGACAGACAAGTGAAACAATGCTGATTAGTCTCAGCTCAGCTTGAGTGATAATTATTTACACATCACCTTGCTCATGCTGCAGACTCTCTGGAGGAGATTGATCTGTGTGGCAGGCAGCGGCTCCGGACCGGGACCCGTGACCTGCGTCCTCCTGGACTCAGAGATCCCCCCTCAATGCGCGCCCCGACTGGCCACTGCACCATCTCTGCCTCACATGATTTGCGCCATTGAGGGCAGAGTCTCATCCGTCCCCTGAGTGCGCAGGGTGCGGGGCTGGCGGCACGTGACGTCATGACGTCACACAATGCCCGCCGCAATGCACTCATGA